>NC_134852.1:25516428-25820357 GCF_049852395.1 Peromyscus maniculatus bairdii | reverse complement strand
TGTGACCTCCCCTCATCTCCCCTCTGCCCCCTCCCCATATCTCTCTCTGGGCCCCTCCCTCTCCGGTGGCCTCTTTTCTTCCAGACAGAGAAGATTACAGTGTGCGGAGACACCCACGGCCAGTTCTATGACCTCCTCAACATATTTGAGCTCAACGGTTTACCCTCAGAGACCAACCCCTATGTATCCTCAGTGCCACCCCACGTGGAGAGGGCGGGACCCCGGGAGGAAGAAAACCAGGGCCATCCTTACTGTTGCTGCGGCCCCGCAGGTCCAGGCCCCGCTCTTCTCTCCCACAAGGACCCCTGGGCAGTGTCCGCCCAGCCCTTCCGCTCCAGCATGCCGTCCTGTCTGCGTTAGTTCCCTCACTGTACCCGGGGTACAGGGAGGGCATGAGCAGATGAGCAGAACCAGCCTCCCGGTGTTTGTCCCATGGTGTTTGGTTTCATTGAGGGCTTTTCTGAGGGACGGGGGTCCTTGGTGCCGTCGGGGGTGGGGTCAGTCCAAAGGCAGGCCCGGGGTGTACCCCCTCTGGAGGTACCAAGGGGACAGGAGGAAGGACTGCCTCCCGGCCCATCTGCCTCCCCCTCCGTGGTTTCCTTAACAAGCAAGATCTTTAATGGCGACTTTGTGGACCGCGGCTCCTTCTCTGTTGAAGTCATCCTCACCCTCTTCGGCTTTAAGCTCCTGTACCCAGATCATTTTCATCTTCTTCGAGGTGAGGAGGGTTTCCCACCCCACCCCACCCCTGCCCTGGGGCCACCAAGTAGGGTTGAACAGTGCCCTGCCCTGGCAGCCGCACTCGCCAGACGGCTCAGTGTGGGCCTCACTGTGCCCTTTGCTGGCAGGCGCCAGACGGGAGGTACGGGGGAGGGGACCTTTGTGTCGTTCACATCGCAGCAGGTGTGGACGGCCTCCCTGGGGACTAACCTGGCGCAAAGGGCAAGCTGCCTAGCAAGGTGGCACTCATTTGAGAGCTCAGGGCCAGCCTGCCATCATTGCGCAGTGCCGGGTAGGTGTACGACAACCTGGAAGCCGAGGGTTCTCTCCAATCCCTCTGTCGGCCAGGCAACCACGAGACGGACAACATGAACCAGATCTACGGGTTCGAGGGCGAGGTGAAGGCCAAGTACACGGCCCAGATGTATGAGCTTTTCAGTGAGGTGTTCGAGTGGCTCCCGCTGGCCCAGTGCATCAACGGCAAAGTGCTGGTGAGGGCCGCGGGAGGTGGGCGGCGCGCCGGGGAGGGGAGGGGGGCTCCTTTCCTCACAGAAACACACCACTCCCCCAGATCATGCATGGAGGCCTGTTCAGTGAGGATGGTGTCACCCTGGATGATATCCGGAAGATTGAGCGGAATCGGCAGCCGCCAGACTCAGGTGAGTGGGCCCCGGGCACAGAGGAGTGCCTGGGCTCACACAGACTTTGTGCCCTTGGCAAGCACGGGGCCCACTTTCCCGTCTGCATCCTGGATGAGGGGGACTGTGCCAGCCGGGGGACATCCATGACACACACCTGTCACTCATTTGCTCCCTCCCCGGAAGAGAGTTAAGGCATCTGTTAAAAGTCCCAGAGACTGTGTCGCTGAGAACACAGATGACGTGGATGGCTTCTGCAGGGGGCTAACATTGAGATGCACCAGAGGAGGGGTGAGGGTGTGACCAGTGAGGGAGGACAGTGGAGAGTGAAGGGGTGGGGCGGACAGGGCTGGCCCTCAGGTTCCTGCTGGACACAGGGCCAGAGGCCACATCCTGAGAGCTCCAGACCTTGGTGGGAACGTGGGCTTTGCTGCTGGGGCAGTGGGAGCCACAGGAGGCTTCGGGCAGGAAGAGGGCCTGCTCGGGACGGGAGTGTCAGCAGTCCGTCCAGATTCAGGCTTAGGATGGGAAACGGGCCAGCTCAGAACTGATGAGCGTGCCCGGAGCCCGGCCACGGGGATGTCCCCGCCAGACCCCATTGCCACCACCAGCACCGAGGCCTGCTGTGGGGTGGGCGCCTGTCTGGTGCACGCTGGGAGACAGGTCTCTTGACGCTCGCCTCTTCCCCACCCCCCCCAGGCCCCATGTGTGACCTGTTGTGGTCAGATCCCCAGCCACAGGTGAGCCCGGGGTCTTGGGTGGGCGTGGGCTGCGTGGTGGGGCGGGCGGAGCCGGGCCAGCAGTCCCCAGTCGCCCGTCCTCTGCTCCTAGAACGGGCGCTCTGTCAGCAAGCGCGGCGTGAGCTGCCAGTTCGGGCCTGACGTCACCAAGGCCTTCCTGGAGGAGAACCAGCTGGACTACATCATCCGCAGCCACGAGGTCAAGTCCGAGGGCTACGAGGTGGCCCATGGTGGCCGCTGTGTCACCGTCTTCTCTGCCCCCAACTATTGGTGCGTCTTCCTCCCCCACCCTTTGCCCAGGCCACGGGGTTTGTGTGGATTGTGTATGTGTGGCTTTAGTCCAGGCGGGTATCAAACTCAGGGCTTTTCTGTTGCAAGCCTCTCAAGTGGTAGGATCACACGCATGAGCCACGGTGGCAGGTTTTGGCTTTAACTTTCCTCGAAACCATTGCCATAGGAAGGACACCTGAGCGTGGATATGTGTTAGTGTAATGAACACCCGTGGGCTCGGGCTGCTCCCCAGCCTCAGCGGTTAGGTCCTCCTCCCGTGGACCGAGCGAGGCCTTTCTTACCTGAGTCCACTCTCCCTCTGAGTGTGGGGGGAGCCAGGCCACGGAGCTGCGTGGGCTGTAACACCCTGTGGTGTGGTGTCGCTGCCCCCTGCCCCTCCCGTGGCTGGGGTAGTGGTGAGATCGGGTCTCCAGCTCCCACCGCCTCTTCCTGCCTCTGCTTCCCCCCCTTTCCGCGGCTTCCTCCTCCAGCCCTCTTCAGTGTGGCTCTTCTCTGTCTGTGGCGAGTGTATCTCCCCCTTCTCCTCCTCCCCGAGGCCTCCTGCTTCCTCCCGTTGTTTCCCACCTTCTCTCAATCTCCAGCCCCAACCATACAGCCCCTCTGTCCCTGTCCCCGCAGTGACCAGATGGGAAACAAAGCCTCCTACATCCACCTCCAGGGCTCGGACCTGCGGCCCCAGTTCCACCAATTCACAGCAGTGGTGAGTGGCCTGGGGAGGCAGGGAGGGAGGGAGGCAGTGCCCGGGCAGGGGCTGCCTGTGGCGGGTCCTCTGACTGCCTCTCCTTCCGCCCCTGCCGCAGCCTCACCCCAACGTCAAGCCCATGGCGTATGCCAACACGCTGCTGCAGCTGGGAATGATGTGAGGCTGTCCACAGCAGCGGCCAGCCAGGGCCTGCCCGGCGGGACGCCCCGCCCTCGGCCTGCTGCCCCGCCCCAGGCGGCGTCGGACCCCCGTTTACTTTGTAAAGTTTGTATTTATTCCCCTTAGGTTGCAGAGGGGTGGGGGCAGCGCGGGGCAGCCGAGGACAGGCTCCTGGTCCGAGGAAGGAGGAGTTGACTGGGTAGGGCACAGCCTGGGCATTCGGAGGAGGGCCGACCTGGGTGGGGGTGGGGCCAAGAGGGGGTCCTGCCCCTCATCTGCATGGCTCCTCCCCTGGTAAAGCAATAGGGCTCTACCATAGGAAGACCCCAAAGAGGGTCATCAGGGAGGGCTCCTCCTGGTAGCCTCAGGATGGGGCGAGGCTGGGGCCCACCCCCAGCTGTTTTATGTTCTGTAATTAAATGTTAAAATAAAATAAAGTCATTATTGTAAGTCAAACCTCATCTCAGACCCACATCAGCACATGGCCACCACACGCAGACCCCTCCAGGGCGAGTCCAGTTTGGTTCCAGATGCTTCCCAGTGAGGTGGGCATGGCGGGCCTACGAGTGACCCCAGAAGCATCCTCCAGCTCCTGAGGCCTGTGCAGGCTGCCAGCGGACTCAGACCCCTTCAGAAGCCTCTGCTTGTAGCCAAGCTTTGCGAGCAAACTGCTTACTGTGTGCGCTCAGGTTGTCTTCTGAGCCCTGATCCTACAGCGCTGCAGAGCCGGCGTGTTCGCGGCTGTGACTTCCCGAGTTGTTCTTAGCGGGGGCAGCGCCCAGTGACTACTCTGCCGCGCTGTGTGCCAGCGGGGAAAGAAGAAGGCAGCCGGCAGGGAGAGCCATCGGCCTGAAGCTGCTGTGTCTCCAGCCTGGAGGCTTATCTCCGGGCTATTGCTGTGGAGAGACCACAGCCATGGCAGCCCTTACAAGGAAAACATTTGATAGAGGCTGGTTTACAGTTTCAGAGGTTCCGTCTGTTATCATGGAGGCGTGGCAGTGTGCAGGCAGACATGGTGCTGGAGAGGTAGCTGAGAGTTCTCCATCTGGATCCCCAGGCAGCAGGAAGAGAAGCTCGAGCTTCTGAGACCTCAAGCCCACCGCAGTGACATACTCCAACACGGCCCCACCTAACAGCGCCCCGTCCCGTTCCTATTCAGAACACCACAGGACCTTCTGTTGCTGCTATAGGTCAGAGGCCCCAGACATCAGTTCAGTCGGGCTAGGATTTGAGACCCGTGTAGCTGAGAATGTGGCCAGCAGCTGTGACCACTTTCTTTCCAAGCTGGAGGGTGGATATTACTTCTGGAAAGTTCCACAGCCCCTGACAGTCTCTGTAAACCCCTAGCAGCCCGCCCGCAGGACTGCCCACCTCCATCCATAGCGAGTGTTTTTCTCGGTTCTGCCACGGGACGTCTGACAGGCAGCTCAGGGGCAGTTGTTCTTCATGCCAGGAAATGCAGGGCGGCCATACCGGGCCAAGGCCACAGGAGTTTACACAGCCAGCGAGCAGAGACCAGACCTCAGCAAGGGTAGCTAATTAACACTCAAGGCCCACCCTTAGGGCCTGCGTCCTCCAGCTAGGTCACATGTCAAAAGTTCTACCTCGCAAGGCAGCATCACCAGCTGGGGCCATGGTGTGGGGGGACAGTTCCCTTCAGGCCCTCCAGTCTGAACCCCGCTTCCCACAGCCCAGTCCACCAGTTACTGCTAACTCAGAATTGAGTGTCAGGACCAGAGATGGCTCGGTGGATAACATGTTTGCCAGGCAAGCCTGATAGCATGAGTTGGATCCCTAGAAAAGTTGCCCTCTGACCCCACACATGCTGTGATTGATATGCGGGCCCTACCTCCAATAATGATTGGGGGAAAGGGGGGAGTTTTCAAAACAGGTGTCTCTGTGTGGCCCTGGCTGTCCTGGAACTCGCTCTGTAGACCAGGCTGGCCTTGAACTCAGTGATCCCTCTGCCTCTGGAGTGCTGGGATTAAAGACATGCGCCACCATTGCCGTTTTTCAAAATTGGGCTATGAAGTTTCTCTGGGTGCTTGTTCAAACCATGAGTTTCCCATAATCTGCCGAACTTTTCACACCTTACCTGTCACAGAAACAGTGCGTGCTGTGTCAGCCTTCTCTAAAGGCATAGAAGGAGCCGGCAGCCTCCACAGTGGGGCTGGGTAGTTCAGCAGTGGCCGTCTGCACGCGGAGAGCCTGAGAACTGAGTGCCTCAACAGTGGCCAGTGGGATGGCTCAGTGGGTGGAGGATCTTGCCACCAAGGCTGACGGCCTGAGTTCTGTTCCTGGAATTCACAGTGGGAGCGGAGAGGCAACACTGGGTGCCCCGCCCCTCCCCCACACAGTTGTCCTCCGCCCCCACCGGTCACACACCAGTGTTTAAAAACAATGGCAGGTTTTTCTCAGAAAAAGCACGCCTTTTTATTTCTGGATGGGCCACCTGCAGCCAGGGTCTTCAGTCCTTATTTGATCCTCCCCAAAAAGCCTCAAAGATCTGTCCAGAAGCAGGACTCTTAGTTGACAATCAAAATCATCGCCTACCCAGCAGAGGAGTCCCAGACCTAAACGCCAAGAGGAAGTAGGGACGCGGATCAACCAGACAGCACTTACCCAGAATCCACCGGTGAGGGCCTGAGGAGAGTCCGGGCCAAAGAAACGCAGGCCTGTGAGCAGCGCTTATGAATTCCACTTGCAGAATCCTGCCCCTGCCCTGCCTTCAGCCCGGGGAGCAGAGCACGGTGGACCCATCGAGAGAGCTGGTTCAGAAAGGAAGGAAAGACTGAGACACCGGGCGGAGGTGGAAGCAGGAAATCAGGAGTTCAAGGTCATCCTCAGCTGCATAGCAATGTCAGGCCAGCCTGACTGCAGGAGACCCTGCCCCAAAGCAGAAGTTGGGGAGAGTGCCGCCCAGGCCCCAGGATCCAGGGCTGGCTCACCACCGCCCCCTACTGTTGCTAGCGGAGTAAACGATTTCTAGACCGAGGCCGAGGTGTAGGAAACGGACTCGGCTCCACCCATTCATGTGCAGGCCCCTCGGGTCTCTCAGGCAGAGAAACACACTCGCAGTCCTTGCGGGGTGTGACCAGGGCCTCGAACAACTCACCGGGAGCAATGAAGGTGCTGGGAACAAGGAGACCTTCATCCCTCAACCCCTGCCATGCAAGACCGAAATCGACCACCAGGTGGCGCTCCAAGACCGCGGTTAAAAACCCACCAGCGCCGGCGCTCGCTCAGTACACCGGTGTGGGGTGGAATAAAGGCTCCAGGCCCGTTCACCCTGAAATGGAAGAAATGGGGTTTATACCAGTTACAACAACCGCAAAGGCTAATGTTTCTATTTCGCTTGTGATGTTCCACTCCCCGTTTAAACTCCCTATTCCAGACAAGGCGCTGGGCTGAAACTTCCCATGGAGCAGAGGATGGCTTTGAACTTCTGATCCTGCTGCCTCTGCCTCCAGAACGCTGGTATTTCAAGAATGCACCGCCAAGCCTGGATTTGGGGTATCAGCCGAACCAAGAGCTTCCTTCAAGGAAGCAACAGCCAAGCTGCATCCCCAGCCCTAGATGCTCTTACGGTGAGCGTTTTTCCTTATGAGGAAATGGGCTCAGAGAGGGTGGGTGCTTGCCAAGAGTCACACAGCCCTGAAATTGGAACCCAGTTACCTGACTCATCTGATGGATGACCCCCCTCTTGCTACCCCCAGACTTGAGACAGGGAAATGTAGTTGTGGGGAACAAGGTCCAGCAGCGGTCGGATGAGTGGTCAGGGGAGCGGGGACGCATCTGGCCTGGTCTTGAAGCAGTCTCTGCACACCATCCCCCAGCTGCTGGGTGACATTTTCTGGGCGGGGGCTCCTCACAGCATCTCCATCTTCCTCAGGATAGCTAAGGAACTGTGCTTTCAGATGGGTACAGGCCTCAGAAAGGATGGGATGGGGCCAGATGGCAGGAGCGAGCCCAGGAAGCCCCCCAAAGACTCACACCACCTCCTCAGTCCTGTTTCCCAACTCTTGTCAACCTCTTCCTTCCTCAGCCTGGGCCTGGGAGCCAAAAATGTTCTCGTCTTCAATAGGACAGGTAGACTGTCCCTCCCCTCCACATGAGTGAGTGCCAGATGAACTGGTTCAGATGAAAACTGGTTTGAAGAGCTCAGAGTTAGATATCTGAGGAGGAGTCCCTGCCCAGAATCCCCCAGTGAGGGGCTGGGGGTGTGGCTCAGTGGTAGAGCCCCTGCCCAGAATCCCCCAGTGAGGGGCTGGGGGTGTGGCTCAGTGGTAGAGCCCCTGCCTAGAATCCCCCAGTGAGGGGCTGGGGTGTGATTTCATGGTAGAGGGCTTGCCTGGCATGAACAAGGCCCTGGCTTCCACTTTGGAGTCAAGAGCTTCATTTTTGTTTTGTTTTGGGAGACAGGGTTTCCTCTGTGTAGCCCTGGCTGTCCTGGAACTCTCTGTAGCCCAGGCTGGTCTTGAACTCACAGAGATCCACCTGCCTCTACCTCCCGAGTGCTGGGATTAAGGGCGTGCGCCACCACCACCCAACAAGAGCTTCATCTTTTAAAAAACAGGGAGGTCAGGATCATGGAGGGGTGCAATTGTATATGTAATAAACCTTAGCAAAATGCTCAGAAATGGGCAATATTAATGTGCTTTTAGTGCAGGATATCCTGCTGTTTATGGATTTGTTCATTCAATCAAGCATTTCGGCGGTGCCTCATGTAGCTCAGGCTGGCCTCAAACTCACTATATAGTCTTCCTTGCTGTCCTAATCCTCCTGCCTCTTCCTCTTGGGAGCTGATATTTTATTCATTTGTCATCATACCAAACTACGCCCTTCGAGGTCAAAGGTGCCACCCACCACGCTCTCTTGCACAGGCCCACATGAAAGCCAGGGGTTTCAATCAGTCTGAGACAGACAGACGTGGCCTCCGAGTCCCCCAGATCCAGTTAACTCATCACAGTCACCCACTCATCAGAGCAAGGAGAAAACAGTGTACGGCTTAGCTTGTGGCCTCCAAAGTGTGATTTCACCTCTCTCCCCCTTTGTCTCCCCCGACCAATTCTTCGTTGTTGTTGTTGTTTCGAAATCACGTTTATATGTGTATCGGGTGCCTCGGGAGGCCAGTACATAAAGCGTATAGGATGCCCTGGAGCTGGAGTTACAGGTGGTGGTGAGTCTCCAGATGTGTGGGTGCCGGGAACTGAACTCGGATCCTCTGTGGGAGTAGTGCAACACTCTTAATCACTGATCCGTCTCTCTAGTCCTTGCCCCGGCCTCCCAGGTGCCAGGAACACAGATCTGAGCCACGGGGACCAAGGTTTGTTTGTTTACTTTTCTATCTGTTTGTCTGTGTGTTTATCTGTTCAGGGTATCTCCTATTACCCAGGCTGGCCTCATCCTCTTAGGCTCAAGGGATCCTCCTGCCTCAGTCAGGTCAGTACCACCATGCTGCCTAAAGTGTGGTTTTTAAAAACAAGAAAAAGAGCCAGGCGGTGGTGGCTCACGCCTTTAATCCCAGCACTCAGGAGGCAGAGGCAGGCGGATCTCTGTGAGTTTGAGGCCAGCCTGGGCTACCAAGGGAGTTCCAGGAAAGGTGAAAAACTACACAGGGAAACCCTGTCTCGAAAAACAAAAAAAAAAAAAAAAAACAAGTAAAAGAAAGCGAAGGGGTGGTGGTTCAGGTTCTGGGTTGCATTCATGCCTGTGTCTTTTTTTTTTTTTAAGCTCCAAAGGGAGGGGGAAGGCTATGATGAAGGGCAGGAGTTCTCACCCCCCCACCCCCCACATGACGAAGCTTAGAGAGGCCAGGAGTGTGAGCTCCACATTGATCTACTCCAGGGCCCGTGGCATGCATACTCATCCCGGCTGCACGAAGATTTGAGTGACGCCTGCAAGGCCAAGTCCCCCAGTTCACTTTGGCATTGGGGCTGCAAACGCGTTTATCAGGACTCATCCCGACTCGATCGTGACTCCTGGTCACAAGAGGCTGAGGTGCTGGCGTGGGAAGACCTTCCCTCCCCTCAGCCTCGGAGCCTGTCTCTGCTCCTCGGTGTGCCCGGGGGTGTGGCCACGTTCTAGAACTGTCTGGGATGGCTGCAGAAGTGTGGCCACGTTCTAGAACTGTCTAGGATGGCTGCAGAAGTGGGGCCCTCACGCCCAAGCCTGCCACAGCCAAGAAGCCTGTCTGAACTAGCTACAGTTCTTATTATGACCACCAGGTGGCGCTCCGGTCCCGCTGGTCCAAACTACGCGGGTGACTAGGCGTCTTGTGTAAACTGGGTACCCTGGGCATGATCAACTTCTGAAAGCACTGAAGCCGTGCCCGCCTGAATTTGGGAACTGGCCTAGCAGAAATCCCTTGGGGCTCGGCTGTTTGCCTAGCATGCTTGAAGCCCTGAATTTAATCCCCAGCACCTCATAACCCTGGCGAGGTTGTACATCCACGTGGGAGGCGAAGACTGGAGGACCGGAAGTTCAAGGTCATCCTCCGCAACATAAGGTGCTCCAGGCAAGCTACGTGAGATCCTGTCTTTAAAACAACAAAAACCTCGGGCTGACGATTTGAAGATACACCACCACTTATCCTGTTGGTCTAGGGCAATGCACGGGCTCCTCTTCCCCCACCTCTGGGTCCTCTCTAGATGCTCCTGATGGATAATGGAGGGAAGGGAACATCAGGTCCACTCAAGGGAGGGACAAGCTAAAAGTCAAACCGACTCAGGCCTGTCCAAGTTTCAGGGCTGTTCAGAAAGGCTGTGACCCTATCTCCCCGGAAGAGGGTTTCCCATAGTGTCCTTCCATTCTCTGACTGTCTTCTGGGTTTGGGGGCCATTGCTTGTTGTCTACAGGGGTATCCAGCAGCATGGGCGTCGATGCTAACGTTTGTAAGTATGGCGGAGTATATGTGTCAGGGGACAGAGGTTTCCTGGCATGTGCGGGAACCCGGTGGGTCTGTGAGTCAGAGTGTGAATGAACACCGTGCATGTGTGTCCGTGGGTTTACGGACTTTTCTGGAGGGCTACCAACGTGCATTTGTATGGGGACCTGCCATTTGTGACTGTGCTGTGTCTGTGTAGGTTGTGTGTGTGTGTGTGTGTGTGTGTGTGTGTGTGTGTGTGTGTGTGTGTGTCAGTGACATGAGATACAGCGTCACCAACGGCAACTGATGTCTGTGAAGTCCGGAGCCCTGTGTCTAATTGGCCCGCCTGCTGTGGAGGACACGCCCTCTTCCCTACTTGGGGCTCCAGTGTTGTCTCTAAAGCCCACTGAGCCCCAGGCCCTGCGAGGGAGGCTGGGCACAGTCTCTAGGTGACACTGCCCACGGATGCTTTTCTTTTTAGCCTCAGGTGGCTGTGGACAACAGCAAGGACCACCCCTGAGCTCCCCCCTCACCTGGTCATTCCGGACACCTCCAGCCCCCACCAAGCTCACTCCTCCAGGTGGGGTCCATATTTTCCCTTTTTGTCAACACATCAGCGGGGCTTCCTTCTGGACAGGATGTGAGCTGTAAGGGGACAAGCCCTGCCCACGACCAACATCAAAAGCAACTATAGCAAGGCCACAGTGGAAACCATGCAGCTTATTATGTAACTACTCACTTTCAGAACACAGCAGGAAGGAAAAGAGAGGTGGGCATACAAGGGCTCATCATGGAGCCCCTGCCTAGAATCCCCCAGTGAGGGGCTGGGGGCGTGGCCCAGAGTAGAGCCTCTGCCTAGAATCCCCCAGTGAGGGGCTGGGGTGTGGCTCAGTGGTAGAGCCCCTGCCTAGAATCCTCCTGTGAGGGGCTGGGGTGTGGCTCAGTGGTAGAGCCCCTGCCTAGAATCCCCCAGTGAGGGGCTGGGGGTGTGGCTCAGTGGTAGAGCCCCTGCCTAGAATCCCCCAGTGAGGGCCTGGGAGCGTGGCTCAGTGGTAGAGCCCCTGCCTAGAATCCCCCAGTGAGGGGCTGGGGGTGTGGCTCAGTGGTAGAGCCCCTGCCTAGAATCCCCCAGTGAGGGCCTGGGAGCGTGGCTCAGTGGTAGAGCTCCTGCCTAGAATCCCCCAGTGAGGGGCTGGGGGTGTGGCTCAGTGGTAGAGCCCCTGCCTAGAATCCCCCAGTGAGGGGCTGGGGTGTGGCTCAGTGGTAGAGCCCCTGCCTAGAATCCCCCAGTGAGGGGCTGGGGTGTGGCTCAGTGGTAGAGCCCCTGCCTAGAATCCCCCAGTGAGGGGCTGGGGTGTGGCTCAGTGGTAGAGCTCCTGCCTAACATGGGAGCCATTCTCCAGCCCCTCACTGGGGATTCCAGGCAGCAGCTCCATGATGAGCCCTTGTATGCCCACCTCTCTTTTCCTTCCCTGTTGTGTTGTCTCCCCAGATATCTCCCCAAAGGGGAAAAAAAGAAAAAAGAGGGTCAGAGCTGCTGGGACATAATTCTTCAGTCACAAGAGCACTGGACTGCTCTTTCCCGCTAATGCTCTTTTCTCCGGCTCACTTTTACCAAGGCTGTGTGTGCACATTTATTCTTTCGCACAGCTAGTGTAGGCTGCCAACCACCACAGGGAGATGCCCGCACCTTCCTTCCACCCCCGCAGGTCCTTGGCAGCCCAGTGTCTGGTTATAAGAGGCAGTTATGGGCTGGAGAGATGGCTCAGTGGTTAGGAGCACTGGCTGCTCTTCCAGCAACCACATGGTGGCTCACAACCATCCGTAACGAGATCTGGCGCCCTCTTCTGGCCTACAGGCATACATGTAGGCAGAACACTGTACATAATAAATAAATCAATCTTTAAAAAAAAAAAAAGGAGGCAGTGTGTACACTGCTTCACTCTTTGAGCATGCTTCTGTTCTAACAGTTAACCCATCCCTCAGATGTTTGGAGCTTGGTCGAAACAGGTTGAAGGGGGTGGTGAGGTAGCTGGACAGGTAAAGACGATCGCTGCCGTGCCTGACTGGTCCCCAGAATCCACGTGGTAGGAGAGAACAGATCCCAGCCAGGCGTCTTCTGACTTCCACGGGCATATCATAGAAACAGAGAGAGAGCAACGGTGATGAGGACAGGAGGCTGAGCCGGGCGGCAGGAGGGAGCAAGACAGACTCCATTTTAAGAAAGGACTCCGTTGTAAACAGGACTTGACCAAGGGCTGGTTCCAGTAAAAACCACAAGCAGAGGCTGGAGGAGGTGGGAGGAGGGAAGAGGGGGATCTTTGATTGGTGTGTAAAATGAACGAACAAAAATTTCTTAAAAAAATCAAATCCACAAACAGTTCCAACAAAAATCTCAAACTGCCAGGGCCCCGGTCAAAGTGGTCCCACCAGGGTGGGCTGGCCAAGGAGGAACTCTGGTAAACAACATCTGCCAGCTCCACATGTCCTTGTGGCTTCCTGATAACCATTGTTGAAAATTCCTCCAGACCCCAACCAGTGAATTCAAAGGTTACATGCCCTTACCCAAGGCGTGTACCTCCCTGCTTGCGGTTTTTCCCTTTAAAAACCCCAAACCCCAAGACTCAGGGCCAATCTCCTCCACCCGCTGTGTCGGAATACTAGAATAGGGTCCGAGCTTGAGCTGGTAATCAATACCCCCCTGTGTATGTGCATTGGATGTTGGCTCTGTGGCGGTCTTGTTCAGGGGGGTCTCACAATGCAGGCACTACAGACACACCCTTGCAATCCCAGCATTCAGGAGACAGAAGCAGGAGGATCATACATTTGAGGTTATAGAAGGAGACCCTGTCTCAGAAAATAGACAACAGAAAGACCTCTTCACATTCAAGGGCCACACAGCCATCTCAGGTTAAACCACATCTACAACATCAGGGGTCCCAGACTCAATGTTTTGAGTGCATTTCCTGGTGGCCTTTTTTTTTCCCCCCTTTGGTTTTTCAAGACAGGGTTTCTCTGTGTAGCCCCAGCTGTCCTGGAACTTGCTGTGTAGAGCAGGCTGGCCTTGAACTCAGAGATTCACCTACTTCTGTCTCCTGAGTACTGGGCATAAAAGCATGAGCCACCACCACCTGGTTTTAATTAATTTTCAATTAATTAAATTGAACTGGGTGTTTGGACTGCATGTATGTCTAGGTATCATGTGCATGCCTGGTGACTGAAGACCAGAAGAGGGAGTTACACATGGTTGTGAGCCACCACATGGGTGCTGAGAATCGAACCCAGGTCCTCTGCAAGGGCAGCCAGTGCTGCTATCCACTGAGCCGTCTCTCCGGCACCCCACTCCTTGTGGCTTTTCTGTGCCTCGTCACCAAGATCAGTGTGGTATGTGAAGCGCACAGGTCCTCTACCCTCCAACCCTCCAGCACTGAGCAGCCCAAATATGGCGGGCAAAATGATAACTTAAGCACAGGGTCTTCATCGTCGAGGAGCCAGCCACATCACCCCAATGTTGTCCGTTGCCAACTCAGAAACAAGAAACCACCTTGTTGAGAACCAGTGTTTCTCAACCTGTAGATCGCAGCCCCTCTGGGAGACAGACAACCCTTTCACAGGGGTCCCAGATGGGATATTTACGTTACGATTCATAACAGTAACAAAATTACAGTTATGCAGTGAAAATAATTTTATGGTTGGGGGTCACCGCAGCATGAGGAAGGCTGAGAACCACTGTTGTAAACATTTTTATTTGCATATCAACTTGAGCCCTCTCTTTAAGTGCAAAGGGGCCGTCCATCGAAGTTAGTTGTAGACAGAAGACGGCCATTTCCCTTTGCCAGGCTGTGAGCACTTAAGATACATAGCGAGAAGTTAAAACACCATCCGGGCAAGCAGGCCCCATGGACTTCTTTCTTTACATTCTTTGAGATGCTATATTCAGTATTTAGAAAAATCAACATATTAAAAAATCAAGTGTGTCTACATTTATACCACCCTAAAAACGAATGGCCTCATCAGATTAAAAACAGGATCATGCCGGGCGGTGGTGGCGCATGCCTTTAATCCCAGCACTCGGGAGGCAGAGGCAGGCTGATCTCTGTGAGTTCGAGGCCAGCCTGGTCTCCAAAGCGAGTTCCAGGAAAGGCGCAAAGCTACACAGAGAAACCCTGTCTCAAAAAAAAACAAAAACAAAAACAAAAACAAAACAAAAAAAAAAAGATCATAAAGAGGGTCATGGAAGGCAGGCTTGGTGAGCTCAAGGCCAGCCTGGTCTACATAGTGAGTTCCAGGCAGGACTACACAGAGAGACCCCTCTTAAACAAAACCAAAACAATAAAAGAGGGTCACTAGAGCCAGATGCAGCGGAACACACCTGCAATCCCAGCGCTTGGAATACTAAGGCAGGGGAGTACTGTGAGTTTGAGATTACAGATGGAGTACCAGGCTGGCGGGGCTGCATAGAAAGACTGTCTGAAAAAGCCGGGGGGGGGGGGGGGGGGGGAGAAGAAGGTAGCGAAGGGGGAGAAAAGTGGAGGTAAAGGTGTGGGAGATGCTGTCCGCCTCTGCAGCCTCCATTTTCAAACACGGAGCCTGCAAGGGAGGGAGGCGGCACCCTCTCAGCTCACCCAGGGCGGGCCGGGTGCAGGGACCCGGGGCTGCCCTCACAGCTGTTCCTCTTGCTCTCTGTGTTCCATCTCCGCTCTAGCCTCAGCCCTCAACACCCTGAGGCTCCTAGCCTCACCTGCCCTGGGGACTCTCTTGGGCAGGGTTGGCAACCGGGGAGTGTGCCAGAAAGCCCTCCTGCGCTTGCGGAACCAGGAGAAACGTCCTGGGGTCTGGAACCTCACTGTCTTTACCTGTTTCCGGGCCCTAGACCCCGAGACTGTTCCTAGGGTACCTGAGCCAGCTGAGGCTTCCGCTATAGCCCGAGGCCCAGCCTCCTCCCTCTGGTCATGGAGGACTTCTGCCCTCTGGTCTGCCGGGGCCTCCACCCTCTGATTCTCTGCAGCTCCAGCCCCTTGGTTAGCTGGGCCCTCTGCCCTCTGACTATCTATGGCTTCTACCCTCCGGTCAGGTAGGGCTTCTGTCCTCTGATTAGCTGCAACTTCAAACTCATGATTATCTAGGGCCTCTGCTCTCGGATTAGCTGGAGCCTCTGCCCTCAGATTAGCTGCAGTTTCTGCCCTCGGATTCGCTACAGCCTCTGCTTCATGATTAGCTGCAGCCTCTGCTGCCCTCGGATTAGGTGCAACCTCTGACCTCAGATTAGCTGCAGCCTCCACCCTCGGATTAGCTGCAGCCTCTACCCCCGGGTTAGCTGCAGCCTCTGCCCTCGGGTTAACTGCAGCCTCTGCCCTCGGGTTAACTGCAGCCTCCGCCCTCGGGCTAGCTGCAGCCTCCGCCCTCGGGTTAGCTGCAGCCTCTACCCCCGGGTTAGCTGCAGCCTCCGCCCTCGGGTCAGCTGCAGCCTCTGCCCTCGGGTTAGCTGCAGCCTCCGCCCTCGGGTTAGCTGCAGCCTCCGCCCTCAGGTCAGCTGCAGCCTCTGCCCTCGGGCTAGCTGCAGCCTCTGCCCTCGGGTTAGCTGCAGCCTCTGCCCTCGGGTTAGATGCAGCCTCTGCTCCACGTTCAGCTGGAACCTCTGCCCCCTGGTTCTCGGCGGCCTCTGGGGGCCCCTCAGCTGTCCCCTGAGCTGGGGGTGGCGCCTGCTCCTTCCTGCACCTCCTCAAGGAGACCCACTTGATCTTGGGCTTCCAGCGTCTGGTACCCAGTGTCTGGTCGCTCCCATCTCCTGCGTTTCTGGAGCTGTCTTCCCGGCTGGTGTGGCCGCGTCTCAGTTCTCCAGCCCTTTCAGCCGCGATGGAGGCCTGCTGGGCCTCGCCCACGTCGGAGCCTGATCTGGGCGCCCAGCCCTTCACCCTCTGTTTCAGCTTCCCCCAGGACACCTGGCTGACATACTCTCGCCATCTGTCGGCCTTGGACGGCCGGGGCCCCAGGTTGTCCTCAAACATGGGCACTGGCAGATTGACTCGGCGCCGTGGAGGAGGCGCGCTGGGTTTCTTCTCCCCACGGCGGAGGAAGGCCTCTATCAGCTCCTGATCATCCTCGCTCTCCACGTCGCTGCCCAGGAATTTGCTGCCCAGGTAACTGACCGGCATTTTGCGCACCTTCCTGGTCCTCTGGGAGCCCCTGTTGCCTTTGACTTTGGAGGTCTCAAAGTCGCTCAACTCGCTGTCGCTGGCGTTGCTGCTGTCATAGGTGCCTACGACCAGCCGAGGTGGAGGAGTGACCATCTGTGGGACTCGCCTCACTCGGGGCGCCTTGGCCTTTTTGGGGGGCTGGGGTGGGTGTGGAGTGCTCTTTTCGATGATTCGGGCCACGTCTTCCAGGGTGCGGCCCTCCTCCTGCAGAAACTGGATCAGCCGCTCCCGAAACTCAGCTTCCTTGGTGGCGGGCTTGGAGATGACTCTCCACACGCCCCCAGCCAGCCGGACCTCCCGGGGAATGAGCAGATAGTCAACATCCTCCCCGATCTGCAGCATTCCCACCGTGGAGTCCTCCTCTTTGCGGAACACCTTCCCGATCTTCTTAAAGGTGCCTATGGGCCTTAAGGCCTCCACTAACACGTCCAGATCGACATCTTTGCAGACATCAGGGACACTCCAGAGGATCAGGCAATCGGGGGAGGGCAGGAAACCCCAGGGGAACCAGCCCCCCACGTGGCTTTTCTCGAGAGTCTTTAAGATCTCCAGAGTGGACTCTGGGGTGGGGGGCAAGAAGCCCAAACAAAAACAAAAAACAAAACAAAACAAAACAAAAAACCCTCCAAGCTTCTAGTCTTGGGGAGGAGGCAGGGGAGAGTCCCAGCAACTCTGCTCATGCAGGGTGTCACCTCCCTGAAATTTTCTCCGCAGGTGACAAGTCCAAGTTGGGTTTCCCCCACCCCCTCGGAGTTACAGCGAGCGATTTTCCAGAATGCTTACGTGAACTGAGGCGCCGTCAGTTCCGAGGCTCAAAGCTCTCTCCAAACTGGAAACGCCAGTGTCCCGGCTCCAAGCTGGGGACGCACGGCTCCGATCGCTTCTCCCTTGGCCCCAACACCCCGAGTGCCTCTGAAAGTTTGTAGTAGGACTCTGCAGACAAAGGCGGATCAGCGTGGCCGTTCAATATGGCGAGGCGCTTAAAGGCCTCCGCCCAGCCCCGAGGAGGGTCTCCCGCCCCTAGGCAGGCTGCCACCCGCTCTAGGCTGACCTTGCTCGCAGTCTGCGGCGGAGCTGAGAGCTGCAGGAAGTTTCTGGGCGCCCTCCCCTCCTGGGTGAGGCCCACCTTCTCCTTCTCATCTTACACTCTCAGTCTGGGAAGACTGGCAGCGGAGCTGTCCACTCCTTTTAGGGCAGGCTCCCTCTCCTCCCCACAGAGGTGTGGCCGCCCCCCAGGGCCTCTCTGGGACCAGAGCTTCCCATCTCAGCTGCCAAAACCCACGTCATCATCTTCCCCCCCACACCAAAAGGCAGTGGGTCTCCAACCTGCCATCCTCGACGTGCAAGGCTAAGAGGTGCGTACGCCCGATAGCCGAGATCTTTTGAAGGCCATTGCAATTACCGGGATGGGACCAGAGAGATGGCTCAAAAGTTAAGAGCAGAGGTTGCTCTTACAGAGGACCTGGTTTGAGTCCCAGGACCCACATGAGGGCTCACAACCCTCTGTAACTAACTCCAGGTCCGGGGCATCCAACACCCTCCTCTGATCTCTGTGGGCACTGCACACATGTGGTGCACATACATACATACAGGCAAGACATTCGTGCACATAAAAAAGGGACCCGCAAGATAACTTAGTGGGTAAAAACATTTGTCATGCAAGCCTGACAACCTGAATTCAATCCCTGATACCCGCATAAAACCAATTCTACTGTAGCTCTACACACACACACACACACACACACACACACACATGCTCACACATGCCCACACATAGATTATACATATGCAAATGCATAACACAACGATAAAATTTTATTTTGTTAAAAATAAAAATACATTTTTAAGATCGCAGAGATGCTGTGGTACCCTTAGTTCTTAACTTACTATGTGTCCCACGTGGCCTAGAACTTTCAGTGATCCTCCTGCCTCAGCCTCTGAGTACTGGCCTTATGGGCATGGGCCACCATACCAGGATTAAAGATAATGTTTTCAACAATAAAAGCCAAGTAAAGAAGTGATGTTAGGGGCTACAGAAATGGCCCAGCGGGTAAGAATACTGGCTGTTCTTCCAAAGGACATGGCAGCTCACAACTGTCTGTAACTCCAGT
Source organism: Peromyscus maniculatus bairdii (assembly GCF_049852395.1). Classification (NCBI taxonomy): domain Eukaryota; kingdom Metazoa; phylum Chordata; class Mammalia; order Rodentia; family Cricetidae; genus Peromyscus; species Peromyscus maniculatus. The sequence continues at coordinate 25,801,930 of NC_134852.1, read as the reverse complement.
TCCCAGAGACCTGACACCCTCACACAGATGTGCATGCAGGCAAAACACCAATACACATAAAAATTTTAAAAAAAAAATCCTAAAAAAAAAAAGTGACTTTAATACCAATATAAAAACATACATCAGACACGAGGTTCGCGCTTGTGATCCCAGTACTTGGAGGCAGGAGGATCAAGAGGGTAAGGACATTCTCAGCTACAAAGAGAGTTCAAAGCCAGCCTGGGCTACAAGGGACCCAGTCTCAAAAAACAACAATCTCAGGGGCTAGAGAGATGACTCCGAGGTTAAGGGCACTTGGCTGCTCTTGCTAAGGAGCTGGATTTGGTTCCCAGCACTCACATGGTGACTCACAGTCACCCTAAACTGCAGTTGCTGGGAATCAGACACGTCCTAATCTCTACAAGAGCCAAACATGCACAGACAAAGACTAGGACAAAACACTCATGCACAGAAATCTTTAAAAATTAAAGTAAGGCCGGGCGGTGGTGGCGCACGCCTTTAATCCCAGCACTTGGGAGGCAGAGGCAGGCGGATCTCTGTGAGTTCGAGGCCAGCCTGGGCTACCAAGTGAGTTCTAGGAAAGGCACAAAGCTACACAGAGAAACCCTGTCTCGAAAAAAAAACCAAAAAAAAAAAAAAAAAAAAAAAAAAAAAAAAAAATTAAAGTAATATAAACACTCGTGATTGTGTTTAATTCAGGAAGACCTTGGAGGCAGATCATTAGCATTGAGGGAAGCGGGGGGGGGGGGGGGGGGGGGAGGTGCAGGAGAGGCTGTTGCAGGCTGGGGGAGGGGCGGGGTATCGCTTTGTACGGGTCCTGTGGTGCCTGCAGCTTCCCCTGGGTCAGGGACCACTTCTGCTCAGCCCGCTTAGGTGATCGCTCCCTCTTCACGTGACTGCGTTCTAGCCGCTCAGCCTTAGAGACTACCTCGGTAGACTAGCAGTCTCCAAGGCAACCAGGCATGCGGAGGGGCCCTGGCTGAGCTTAGCGGAGACGTTGGGAGCTTCCACAGAGCAGGCCCCTCCTCTGGCCCCTCCTACCTCCCTTAGGCCTCTTCCCCAAAGCAGAGATGCTTTGAAGTGGAACGCCAAAATTGCCCAGGGACATCGGCTTTAATAACGGTGGCACACGATGAGTTCTAAATCTTGAGGCTAAGGATTTAGCTCTGTCAAGGAGCATTTGCCTAGCAAGAACTAGGTAAAGAATCACAAGTCATGGGGCTGGAGATACGGCTTGGGGAGTTGGAGCACGTCCTGCCCTTTGCAGAGAACCACGTTCGGTTCCCAGCACCCACAGGGTGGCTCACAACCATCTGTAACTCCCGGTTCCAGGTGATCCAACGCCTTCTTCTGACCTCCAAGCACACCACACACACACATGGCACACATACATACACACAGGCAAAACACAGACTTAAAGTAAATAAATGTATTTGGGGCGGGGGTGTTATTTTGAGACAGGGTTTCTCTGTGTAGCCCTGGCTGTCCTGGAACTTGTTCTGTAGACCAGGCTGGCCTCGAACTCACTGAGATTCACATGCCTCTGCCTCCTGAGTGCTGGGATTAAAGGCATGCACCACCACCAACTGGCTAATAAGTCTAATTTAAAAACCTTCTTAAACTGGATCTAATAGTTCATCTCTATAATCCAGGCTTCTCTGAAGATTAAAACAGGAAGATCAGAAGTTCAAGGATTAGATTTCTAAGTATAATTCCCAGAAAAAAAATTATATGAGCGCACACACACACACAGAGAGAGAGAGAGAGAGAGAGAGAGAGAGAGAGAGAGAGAGAGTAGAATTTTCCTTTAGGCCACCAGCTCCCAAATAATGACACAGAGACTTCTTATCAATTATGAAGGCTCAGCCTCTAGCTTAGGATTTATTTATTATGTCCCCGGTCTGCCCGCAGGACTCTCCTTGCAGGGGCGGCCCCGAGTGCAGATTCCGAGCTGCTGAGAAAGTTTCTCCCGCTCTTTGATGGAGTATTGGTTGAAAGGAGTGCCGCTGAAACCGTGACCAAAGGTGGCATTATGCTTCTGGAAAAGTCTCAAGGAAAAGTATTGCACGCGACAGTAGTGGCTGTGGGATCCGGCCGCGCCAAAGGCAAGAGTGGAGCGATTCAGCCAGTCAGTGTGAAAGTCGGAGACAAAGTTCTTCTCCCAGAATACGGAGGCACCAAATTGTTCTAGACGACAAGGATTGTTTCTTATTTAGAGATGGTGACATTCTTGGAAAGTATGTGGACTGAAATCACTGTTGAAATGGTATCACGTGAAGCTGCCCATTCCGCTGGCGGTCTGAGCTATCGATCATGTAAACAATTTCCATGCCTCCTTTTATAATAGGCTGATGATGCTCAAACTAATGATAGCCACTGTCTCTGGAGTTTAGTTTCACTGTACTGTTATCAACATTTCCAAATAAAATAATGTAAATGGAAAAAAAAAAGATTTATTTATTATGTATACAGTGTTCTGCCCGCATGTTGCCTGCAGGCCAGAAGAGGGCGCCAGACCTCATCACAGATGGTTGTGAGCCACCATGTGGTTGCTGGAAATTGAACTCGGGACCTCTGGAAGAGCAGTCAATGCTCTTACCCTCTGAGCCATCTCTCTGGCCCCTAACTAGCTCTTACAACTTGAATTAACCCATATTTTCACTAATCTGCATTCTGTCGCGTGTCTTTTACCTCTGTCACTCTCTCTGTGTCTGACTCGTTACACATCTGGCTGACTTCTCTGCCTCTCTTCTTCCCAGTCCTCTCTGTGCTTGGAAAACCCACCTATACCTCCTTGCCTAGCTATTGGCCATTTAGCTCTTTATTAAACCAATCAGAAGGCACCTTGACAAAGACATATCTTCACAATGTACAAAAACATTTTTCCACAACACATTATATATATATATATATATATATATATATATATATGCAGTTGTTCTACCACTTAGCCACATCCCAGCCTCTCTCACTGGGGGATTCTAGGCAGGGGCTCTACCACTGAGTATTTTACACAGTATAAAGTTGTAGTTATATTATGGTTCCACCTCAGGCTGGGTGGTTTAAAACACACCCATCAGAAATGACCAGGTGCTGGCAATTTTTATAAGAATATCAAATCTGTGGGATTTTAATTTCTAAGTGGTATAGCCCCTGCCTAGAATTCCCCAGTGAGGAGCTGGGGGTGTGGCTCAGGGGTAGAACCCCTGCCTAGAATCCCCCAGTGAGGGGATGGGGTGTGGCCCAGTGTAGAACCCCTGCCTAGAATCCCCCAGTGAGGAGCTGGGGGTGTGGCTCAGTGGTAGAACCCCTGCCTAGAATCCCCCAGTGAGGACTGGGGGTGTGGCCCAGTGTAGAACCCCTGCCTAGAATCCCCCAGTGAGGGGCTGGAGGTGTGGTTCAGTGGTAAGCCCCTGCCTAGAATCCCCCAGTGAGGGGCTGGGGTGTGGCTCAGTGGTAGAGCCCCTACCTAGAATCTCCCAGTGAGGGGCTGGGGTGTGGCTCAGTGGTGGAGCCCCTGCCTAGAATCCCCCAGTGAGGGGCTGGGGGTGTGGCTCAGTGATGGAGTGCTGGTGTATATGTGACAAGGCCCTGGGTTGGGTTCAGTCCCCAATAATAATGACTGAATTTAATAACATTGAAAGCTGGTGTCTGCACAAGAGCATGCCAGAGCTTTATGAGCCTGTGGTGTGGGGTTTGCAGATGAAGGAACCTGAAGAAGTGAGTCATTCTCCCTTCAATCTGAGGGCCACTGAGCTGGAGAAGAAGCTTAGCAGGGGAGGTTCTGACTGTCCCTTCCTCTGTCTGCCTCAAGGCAGGACATAAATCCTCTGCCAGCAGGAGACGCTGAGCTGCGCTGGGAGAGAGCTGGGAGGAGTCAGCCAACCATCCCCTCCTCTTCCGTATTCTCATTCCATTGTTCCCCCATGGGGTCCCGGCCTGTCTTGTCTTGCTCTGATTGTTCTGGGGCCCAGGGTGTAGATGGCGGCAGAGCTGTTGCCTGGCATGCGCGAGACCCTGGGCTCCATCCACGAGCGAAAACAAAGACCTGAGGGTTCTTTGTTTCCCAAGTCCACAAAGTATCTTGCTTTGCTCACTGCCCTCAGGATTCCCTTTCTCACGAGGATCCCCAGACAGGTAACTTGAAGAAGAAGAAGGAGGAGGAGGAGGAGGAGGAGGAGGAGGAGGAGGAGGAGGAGGAGGAGGAGGAGAAGAAGAAGAAGAAGAAGAAGAAGAAGAAGAAGAAGAAGAAGAAGAAGAAGAAGAAGAAGAAGAAGAAGAAGAAGAAAATGCTCATTTCTTGATTCTTTCTTGTTAGTTTGGTTTTATAATGATCACAATCACAGAGCCAGACAGAGTCCTCGAAAGAATCAAGGGTGTGGTTCACTGGGATTCCAGCTCTTTGAAGGCAGAGAGGATCGATCCCAGGATATAGAGACCTTGTCTCAGAAAAAATAAAATCATAATCAGGGCAGGCGAGGCAGCTCAGCAGGTACAGGCATTTACCACTAAGCCCGAGTTCAACCCCCAGGACCCACACACCACGGACGGACAGAACCAACTCTCTGTTGTCCTCTGACCCGCCCATACACACACAAATAAATACAATTTTTTTAAAACAAATAAAAAGAACAAAGTGGGGAAAGGTGGTTTCTCTTTTTCTCTTCAGGGACCTATTTTAGGGGTTAGGGGGGTCATTTGTTTTTTGTAGCCCTAGGTGTCCTGGAACTCCTTATGTCGCTAGACCACGCTGGCAGTGGACTCAGAGAGATCCTCCGGCCTTTGCCACCCCAGTGCTGGGATGAAAAGAATGTACCACCATGCCTAACTAGACCTGTCACTGTTTTATGGGGGTTTTTGTTTTGTTTTGTTTTTGTTTTTGTTTTTGTTTGTTTGTGTGTGTGTGTGTGTGTTGTTTTATTCATTTTCTTTTAAATTTCTGAACAAAATTTATTTTACATGTATGAATGTTCTGCCTGCATGCATACACGTGCACCGCTTGTCTGCCTGGTACCCAGAGGGGGTAGAAGGTGGCGGTGGGTCTCCTAGACACACAGTGACCGATGCAATAAGTGGTGCTGGGACCCGAACACAGGTCCTCCGAGAGAGCAGCAGTGCTCCTAACAGCCGGGCCGTCTCCCCAGCCCCTCATTTCACTTTTGAGACAGTGAACTCAATATACAGTTGAGAATGACCCTGATGTTCTGGTCCTCCCGCCTCTCATCTCAAGCACTGGAATGGCAGGTATGCGCCTCCAAATCCCATTTTTTCCATCGCCGAGGGTGGTACCCCGGGCTTCCTGCATGCCAGCTAGGTTAAGCAAGCATTCTGTAACAGAGCTACACAAACAGCCCAGGTTTTTCAGTTTTTATGACAGGGTTTCAGGTAGCCAAAGCTGGCCTTAAACTCACCCCTCAGTCTTCTCCTCCCACAAGTGGGATCACAGCCCATCCGTCTCTCCAACACTTATTTTCAGTCTAAACAAATTGTTCCACCTTTCACCTGAGCGTTGGGAAACAGCCTGGGGGCCCGGGAAACCAGCCAGGTAGAAGAAAACTTTGTGTTCCGTGTTCTCTCAGCCAGTGGTCTCAGATAGCATCTCTTTAAAAAATATCAGGCAAAACTCATCAAAGGAGTTTTGGGAATTTGAAAAATAATCTGTGTGTGTGTGTGTGTGTGTGTGAGAGAGAGAGAGAGAGAGAGAGAGAGAGAGAGAGAGAGAGAGGTGCACACATGTATGAGGAGGTCAGAGAACAGCTTGTGAGAATCTGCTCCCTCCTTCTACCATATGGGTGTGGGGATCCCGCTCACATCATCAGACTTGGCCAAAAGTCTTTATCTGCTTAACCATTTCATTGGCCCACTCTTTTTTTTTTTTAATAATTTTATTTATTTTTATTTTATGTGCATTGGCATTTTGCCTGCATGTACATCTGTGTGAGGGTATCAGACTTTGGAGTTATAGTTGTGAGCTGCCATGTGGGTGCTGGGAATTGAACCCAAGTCCTCTGGAAGAGCAGTCAGTGATCTTAACCGCTGAACCATCTCTCCAGCCACGAATTTCCAGTCTTTCAGGCTCATCCTCCTCAGTGCTGGGATTATGGGTACCCCTGAGACAAAACCTGAAGAAGGGTGGACCCGCCTCTTAAACGGGGCTGTGGGGAGGGTTGTTGTAATTCACGTGGGGATTTCTACCTGACATCTGGAGCGTGGACGCAGCTAAGTATCAAATCGTCCCTGTCACACAGCAGCCTACAGTCAACATCAGGAAACGTCACCTGGTCCCAGCAACCTCCCAAAGGAAATGGCCTCTGGATCCTGGATTCGTGGGCAGTGTTTAATAACGGTCCGTGTCGATTGTCACGGATACGGTGGCCGTATGAAAAACACCAGGGAACACATGCACATCTCAGGCTGCAAAATGAGAGGGAAAAAATGTCACATTCTCCCTTATTATGGGCCATTGTGCCTTGATGTTAAACAGCATTCGTCAGACAGATGGGCTGGAGGCTGTGCCGCATCTACGTGAGACCAGGCTAATGCAATCATTAACAGAGAAAGACTCACGGTGTTCTGAGAGCGGGAACACCAGGACCAGGACCAAGAAGTTAAATGTGGAGCCAAGAACCTCTTTTTGTTTGTTTGTTTGTTTTTGTTTCATTTTGTTTTCCAAGACAGGGTTTCTCTGTGTAGCCCTAGCTGTCCTGGAACTCACTCTGTAGACCAGGCTGGCCTTGAACTCAGAGATCCACCTGCCTCTGCCTCCTGAGTACTGGGATTAAAGACATGCACCACTACCGTCCAGCAAGAACCTCTTCTTTATCTAAAATTGTAGTGTGTGTGTGTGTGTGTGTGTGTGTGTGTGTGTTGGGGTGTGTGTGTGTTGGGGTGTGTGTGTGTTGGTGTGTGTGTGAGAGAGTGTGTCTGTGTGTGTTTGGGGGGTGTTTGTTGGTGTGTGTGTGTTGGGGTGTGTTATGTTGGTATGTGTGTGTGTGTGTGTGTGTTGGTGTGTGTTGGTGTGTGTGTGCGCGCTCACATTGGGATGGGTGCACATGCCGTCCGTGACTCTCATGTCGAGCCCTTCCACCACATGGGACCCGGGGATCAAACTCTGGCGGTCAGGCTCTGCAGCAGGCCCCTTTACAGGCTTCATCATCTCAACAGCCTAGAGAGCCACAGGCTTCTTGACCGCGAAGTTCAAAAGCGCTGGTGGAGAAGGCAGGGAAAGCTCTGACCCGCCAAGCATTGTACTAAAGAAAAGGATGCTGAGGCTGGTTCCACATAGAGCCAGCTTGGGAAACAGATAGAAACCAGTGTTTGGGACTTTAGGTTACGTCCATCAACAGAATTGGAAAGCTCCCTTTGGTGTCTTGACACTTGCTGAGAACACATGAACAGAGACAGGCGTTTCCGATGGCGTGGCTTCCCAGATGGGAACGGAGACAGCCTTTGGCTCCGGCGGTAAGTAGTAACTTCCAAGAAATCAAAGAGGGGGATGGAAAAGCCACAGGGAGACCTGTGCATACCTGGGCGTGGTGGCGCACACCTTTGATCCACGCGCTCGAGGGGTATTTGCAGGTGGATCTCTATTAGTTTGAGGCCAGCCTGGTCTACATAATGAGTTCCAGACCAGTCGGGGCTACATAGTTTTGTTTCAAAACAAAATGAAAAATGAGAAAGATATATCTGGTGCCCATTGAAGTATGACACCAAGGGAAAGATGGGGGAAGGACTCCTACCTATAATGCCAGCACTTGGGAGACTGAGGCCAGAGAACTGAGTGAGTTTGATGCTAACAATTTGATGTTTTGTCCCAAAACAAACAAGATACGGGAGTCTCCGTGTTATAAGATAGTAGAGAGGGGGCTGGAGAGATGGCTCAGAAGATAAGAGCACTGATTGCTCTTCCAGAGGTCCTGAGTTCAATTCCCAGCAACCACATGGTGGCTCACAACCATCTGTAATGAGATCTGGTGCCCTCTTCTGGTCTGCAGTCATACATGCTGTATACACAATAAATAAATAAATAAATAAATAAATAAATAAATAAATAAATAAATAAATAAATAAATCTTTACAAAAAAAAAAGATCGTAGAGAAGTCAGCACATAGGCATAGGTAGTAGTGAAATCCTGTAATTCCAACCCTAGGGGGACCAGGGCAGGAAGATCATGAGCTAAACAAAGGCCAGCCTGGGGTGCGCAGTAAGTTTCAGATCAGCATAGGCTACAGAGCAAGACTGTCTCAAAACATTAAAATTTTTTTTAAAGATTTATTTATTATGCATACAGTGTTTTGCCGGTTTGTATGCCTGCACACCAGAAGAGGGCACCAGATCTCATTATAGATGGGTTGTGAGCCACCATATGGGTGCTGGGAATTGAATTCAGAACCTTTGGAAGAACAGCCAGTGCTCTTAATCAACTGAGCCATCTCTTCAGCCCCAAAACATTTAGTTTTTGTGTGTTCATAAATTACATTTTTTAAAAAGGGGGAAGTTAATTTATTTAATGTGCATTGGTGTTTTTGCCTGCGTGTATACAAGAGGGTGTCAGGTCTTGGAGTTACAAACACTTGTGATCTGTCATGTGGGTGCTGGGAATTGAACCCAGGTCCTCATCATTGAGGAGCCATCTGTCCAGCCCCCATAAATCACATTTTTGAAATGTAATTTTCCTGGAGCCCTAGTAGATCCCTGAAGTAGTAGACGTTTGTAGGTGTCCCAAAAAGAGACATTCCCTCCACCCATCCACATCTGAATTTCACCATTTGTTTTCTGAGGGGGGTCCCTGCAGGTGTCATACAGGGAAGCGAACTGCTCCAAGAGATGAGAATGAAAACCGGGTGCAAATTGACTTCAATCTGGATGAGATTTCAGGGAGTCTATTAACAGGCGGCGGTTTATTCACAATGTATTTAAGCTCAGTGTAATTTAGGGAAAAGTTCCCTGGTGTAATACAATCCCCATTGCACAAGGAAGCGTAATTACATTGAAACTCAGCTCAGGGTACATGCCATTTCTTCCAAAATGGGTTCTGGTGCCGGGCGGTGGTGGCGCACGCCTTTAATCCCAGCACTCGGGAGGCAGAGGCAGGCGGATCTCTGTGAGTTCGAGGCCAGCCTGGGCTACCAAGAGAGCTCCAGGAAAGGCGCAAAGCTACACAGAGAAACCCTGTCTCAAAAAAAAAAAAAAATAAAAAATAAAAATAATAAAAATAAAAAAACCAAAATGGGTTCTGGAGATAGGCTACTTGTACATAAGGGTCTAGCCTGGTCTCAGTCATACAGAGAAAGAGCATAGAGATCATTGGGCCATTAGCGTCCTCTGGTTCTGGTTGTGGAGCTGGGGAGCCTCTGGCTGTAAGGGTCATTTCGATGACCAGCCCCCTCTGTCCTAGACGTAGGGGCCTGATATGGCCTGGCCCGACAGATAACACAGCTCATCAGGCTGCTAGTCACCTCCAAGTCTCAGCTTTCTGCATGGAAGAACAGGTTTTTCACCTTTCCCGTTGCGAAGACAGTCCTGTGTGCTTAACATTCCAGGATTCTCTGGATCTGTGGGCCCAAGGACCTGTGTGCTGTGCTCCCAACATTTATCTCTTCTCCACCCTCACATGATACTCCGTTTATAGACCTGAGGACTCAATTATTACTTATTGAGACAAAATCCCATGTAGCCCAGACTGGCCTCAAACTTGCTATACAGCGGAGACCAACCTCGAACTCTTGATCTTCCTGCTCCACCTAACAAGTGAGGTTCCATGAGCCATCATGGTTGGCTTAGTCTCTCTCAATGGAAAATCTGGGCTTTTTTTTTTTTTTTTAGAAAAGAATCTCCCTTCCCTTCAAGACATGATTCCTGGATTTTATTTTGGGGAGACATACATGCTTTTCACAGTCGCAGCTTTTCAGGGATATACACAGAACAGCAACGTCCTCAGTGAAGCCAGTGGGGAGCCCACATGTCAACCATGGTTTATGAACTGTCTTCAACACCAAGTTGCTGGAGAAGGCAGAAGAATAGTAACCCTTGTTCCCAGCCAGGATCTCCACGACAGGTTCTTCCGGGGTCAGCTCCGGTTTTGGCAAGTCTAGCAAAACACTTCCAAAAGCTTGCCATTGTGGATCTTCTCTTCAGGCAGTGGTTAGCAGGCCACCTGTCCCCACTGTGGTCTCTATGGCAACAGTCACATGCACAGTTGTGGATTTGGTTCCCTCTGCGGGGCTGGTCCTGCTGGCCTCCAAGTTGCTAAAAGTCTTTTACAAGTCTCTGGACCCTTCTCGATCAGAAGTTGCTCTCCCTCACTCCAGCAATACCCCCCCCACACACACACACACTTTCATATTCTCAAATGGTACCCACAATTCCTCAAACACAGAATTGGAGCCATGAGGGCAAGGCTAAAAATCATCGACTGTGTGTCCTGTACCTGGCACATTGTAGATGTTCAGGAAAAATTTGTTGGTTGAATGATTAAAGTTGTCCTACACTCAACCATATATGACCCCTCAACTTTATCTAGATTTACTTAAATGAAAACTTCACTCACTTAGATGTATCCAAGTAACACCGTTATTACTCACAAGTGTCACAGACAGGGATTTTTCATCCCTCTTTATTCCAAGATCCAAGTACCATTCTGGGATACAGTAGGTATGGAGTAGACATCTGTAGAGTGAACAAAAAAGGAGGGGGAGGGGGAGGGGGAGGGGGAGGAGGAGGAGAAGGAGGAGAGGGAGGGGGAGGGGGAGGAGGAGGAGAGGGAGGGAGAGGAGGAGGAGGAGGAGGAGGAGGAGGAGGAGGAGGAGGAGGAGGAGGAGGAGGAGGAGGAGAAGAAGAAGAAGAAGAAGAAGAAGAAGAAGAAGAAGAAGAAGAAGAAGAAGAAGAAGAAGAAGAAGAAGAAAATATGGCCCACACTCAACCGAACGTTAGCCACACCCACTCCTCAGCGGCAGTCCACAAGTTCACTTAGATGAGAGTACCAGGCTCACACTGTACTCATAGCTCATTAACAGAGAGTTTGCCTAGAATCAGCTAGCGAGGGGGCTGGGTGAATGGTTTACTGATAGAGCACTTGGATAGCATGCTCAAAGCCCTAGCACAATTCTCATCATTGACCAAAATAAATAAGCTTTCTTCACGAAGTCAAATGCCACGCGGAACACTCCGGTGATACTCATTCTGACTCAGAAGTCATCCACTCGCTGGTCCATCACCTCCTATCCACACTCACTCTCAAGTGCCAGATTGCTATGTGCTCTCCCAGTCATCCCGTGCCCACTCAGATGACTCCCACCCTCCTCCGCAAAGCCCGCCGCCCCCCATACACACTCACCTCACAGCTTCTCAGAAGCCTGCTGTCGGCGCCGACTTTTCTTGTTTTTCTTCTCGCCCTTCTTGCCCTCTTCAGCCTTGCTCTCTTTCTCTGGGTCCTCAAGAGGGGGCATCCCATCCCCCTTGGCGGTGGCCCCCTGGTCTGCATTCTCCCCCTGCGGAGACAGGCAGCACTTCCTGGAAGGCAGCTCTATTGTGGTGGGACACAGCTCCCGCCTGAGGACGCAGGCCACATCCTCCACCGTCCTGCCCTCTCCCCGCAGGAACAAATTGAGCTTGCTGAGGAATTCGATGTCCTGCCATTTGGACATGTAGACCACTCTCCACGTACCTCCCTTACCCTTGATCTCCCTGGGAACCACGTCGTAATTGAGGTCCTCTGCCAACCTAATGATAGCTGCCTCGGATCTATCTTCCTCCAGAAATGCCTTCCTAGCCACTTCGAACTTGCCTAGTGGTTTCAGGGGGGCCCCGTATGATATCTTCAAATTCCTGGTGGCTACAGTCCTCTGGGATCCCCAGGATCATCAGGGACTTGTAACTGTCCACCTCCAAGGCCTTGCATCCGTGTTCTAACAATACAATGTCCTGGACTCCAAATACCATCTTGCCCAACTCCTTGAAGCAGCTGTGTGCGCGCTGGTGCGTGGTGGAGTTGCCTCGAGGACCCACGGAAGGATCCAGGGTGCCGAGAGCTCTTTCTGAGGATGATGTGAAAACGAGGCCTCACGGGTGAGGCTACTAATAGACCCAACTGGTCTAACTCAGTCAAGGGGAACCCAGCCTTCTTCAGCCTGCCCCCTCTGAGCTCACTCGTGGAAGTTCCTAGCGGCTCACGTTGGCCACGGAATTGGAGCTGAGTGGCCGTGGCTCCCAGGTCCTGGGCAAGGCCCCTCCCAGGAGAGTTTGATGATGCAGACTCTGCTGCAAGGCCTTAACACTCTCTGTGGACCGGAGACCGCTGGTCTCCCTGCTGCTGCTGCCACCCTAATAGAATGTCGTGGGTGGCAACTTGGCAAGTTGGAGTAGGTCACCTCTCCCTGCTGGCCCAGAGGTCGCCCGCCCTCACGTGCCCCGTGACAGAGTTCAAGACCAGGATGTGATGATGGTGGCGGCTGCACTTGCTCCGGCAATGACGTCATAGCTCCCTGATGCGCGGTGGCTCTGCGGTCTCCATGGCAACCGCTAGAACGTCTCCCCTGCCATTGGCGGGTTCGCTGCATTGAAATCAGAAATACAGGCAAAGAGGGGTCATTACAGGAAGCGAAGGGTCAGCTCCTCACTTCCTTTCTCTGGCAGGGCGTGGGCAGGGGTACAAGGACAGATACAAAGTAAGCCCGCAACAACGTCGTTTGGGTTCAGAAAGTCAGGGCACAGTTAAAGACTAATGGCAGAGCTGGTAAGGACATAGAAGCCAGCTTGACGTGTACCCACAGGCCAATTAGAGAATTTGAGCATCGCTTTTTTCTTTTTCTTTTTTCCCTTTTTCTGTCATTCTCTCTGTTTCTCTGTCTCTCTATCTTTGTCGGTCTCTCCCCCGACCCCGCCCCCACCCCAGTATGATCTCATATCTCCAAGGTTGGTCTTTAATTTGTTATATAACCAAAATTTTGGACTTCTGACCCTCCTGCCTCCACTTCTCAAGAGCCGGGGCTGCTACATGCACGCACCACCGTGCCTGGTTTATTCAGCTCTGGGGATGGAACCCTCGGGCTCTTAGTGGCCACGCAAGCATTCTGCCGAGATACACCCCAGCCCAAGCATTAATGTTAAAAGCAGCAGATTGTAACAGACTGATACTCCCTGAATAAAATGAGAACAGTTGGGTGCACATAAATATACACGCGTGGAAAGTTATTTTCAAGTTATTTATGTTTGTGTGTATGTCTGTGTACCACATGTGTGCCTGGTGCCATGGATGTCAGCAGAGGACATCTGATCCCCTGGAACCGGAAATACAGTTGAGAGCCGCCCCTCAAGAAAACTTATGATGGAACTCAGATCCTCTAGAAAAACAGGACGTGGGCTTGGAGAGACGGCTCCAGAGTTAAAAGCACTGGCTGCTCTTGCAGAGGAGCTAAATTCGGTTGCCAGCACCCACATGGTAGCTCACAACCACCTGTAGGCAAGGGTGCACCTTTTTATTCCTAGCACTCAGGAGGAAGAGGAAGGTTGATCTCTGTGAGTTCGAAGCCATCCTGGTTTACATGAGCCTGATCTACATAAGTGAGTCCCAGTCCAGCCAAGGCTACACAGTGGGACTGGCATAAAGTAAATATGAAAAACCTAACTACCTGTAACTCCAGGTTCAGAGATGTAGTGCACTCCCTGGTCTCTTTAGGCACCCACACAGGAACACGTGCGTACGTGTACACACACACATACACACTTAGAAATAAATCTTAAAACATTTTAAACAGGGGGCTGGAGAGATGGCTCAGAGGTTAAGAGTACCGGCTGCTCTTCCAGAGGTCCTGAGTTCAATTCCCAGCAACCACATGGTGACTCACAACCATCTGTAATGAGATCTGGTGCCCTCTTCTGGCATGCATGTAGGCAGAACACTGTATATGTAATAAATAAATTTATAAAAAAGAAAGAAAGAAAAAAAGGAAAAAAACTTAAACATAATTGTACTGTGTATAAATTGATTGTTTATGCAATGGGACTCGAATGTGAATCTAGTCCTGTGAGCACACTTCCTTTCTCAGATTCCAAAGACATGGGGTTGGGGACAGGGCTCAGCACTAGAGCATTTGCTTAGGACCTTCCAGGCCCTGACAGCCACCACAGCACTGCAAAGGTCACACCAAGAGAGAGGGGGAAGGGACTGGAGTGAGCTCAGCAGTTCAGAACACCTGTTCTTGCAGAAGACCCGGGTTCAGTTCCCAGCACCCACATGGCAGCTCACAACCATCTGTAATTCACATAAATTAAGTAAAAATAAAAGCACATGTACTTACAAAAGAAGAGGGTTGGGGGAGAGAATTCACCTTCAATTCGATATAAGCTTTATTTGTGTGTGTGTATGCCACATGTGTGCAGGTCCTCTAGGAGGCCAGAAGGGGGCGTCAGATCCCCTGAAGCTGGAGGTACAGGTGGTTGTGAGCTGCATGACTTGGCTACTGGGAACTGAACTTGGGTCCTCAGCAGGAGCAGGAATCATCCTTAGCCCATATGCCATCTCTCCAGCCCCATTTCGCTGCATTTCTATGACTAGCATTCTGCATTGTAACCCAGAGATACACTATCCTTCAAAAGTGAAGTAAATGCTGACCCATAATATTTGCTATTGGGTTTATGAGTCCTTGGCACCCACCGGCATGTCCCTGGTTTTATTGGGCACATTCCAAATTGAGAAGCCAGCAACAGAAGGGTTCATTTATTTCACAGACTGATGTTTACTGAGAAGTTACCTTTCGCCAGGCTGTGGGTGACGTGCTGAGCATGCATGAGTGTCCAGATGGGACAAACTATGCATTTAGGAGCCCTGTCTCGTGGTTATGGCAGGCCTGCTCTGTCTGTTTACAGTGTGGGGGGGAGATGAGAGTGTTTGTCGGGGAGAGACGAGGCCCTGGTGTGGAGTGACTAAAATACACTGGTTGGGCTCAGTGAGCCTGGAACACATTTTGCCATCATTTAGGGGGTGGTGCTGGCTTCACTGTAGCTACTCTGGGGGAGTTAACACTTTGGACGTTATTCTTATTCTTTCTAGTAGCCGATGAGTCCACTGTCTTTCCAGGCATACAATCCTTTCACGTCTAGGCATCACAGACACTTCTCCTTCTTGCCAATACTTATGCTGTTCTTTCTCAGGTCTAACTATGAGCCATGCTTCTTGAATCTTTTACCCTTAGGTCCAAGGTTGTGGATCTCAGTCCATCTTGAAAAGACACAGCCTACTGTAGCCACACCATGATTATAGCCAAAGGTGCTGTGTTGGTCCAGTCTATGTTGCTATAACAAAATATCTGAGGCTGGATGCTTACAGAGGAAAGAGGTTTTGCTGTTGTTGTTTGATACCGAGCCTTACTGTGTAGCCCAGGTTAGCCTGGAACTTGTGATCTGATTGACTTAGCTTACAGAATGCAGGAATTACAGGCACATACTATCACACTTGGCAGGAAAGGGTGTGTGTGTGTGGGGGGAGCTTGGGGAATGGCTCAGTGGTGGAGCCCCTGCCTAGAATCCCCCAGTGAGGGGCTGGGGGTGTGGCTCAGTGGTGGAGCCCCTGCCTAGAATCCCCCAGTGAGGGGCTGGGGGTGTGGCTCAGTGGTAGAGTCCCTGCCTAGAATCCCCCAGTGAGGGGCTGGGGGTGTGGCTCAGTGGAAGACCCTGGGTTCTGTTCTCAGAAGCACAAAAAGAAAAGAAGTGAGAAGGCAGCTGGAGAGATGGCTAAGCCACCCACATCAGATGGCTCACAACCGTCTATAACTCCAGCTCCAGGAGATCTGATGCCTTCTTCTGGCTTCCAAGGGAGCATGCATGTGCATGTGTGTGCACATACACACTTAAAGAATACAATTACTAAGGAAGGAAGGAGGGAAGGAGGAAAGGAATGAAGGAGCAAAGACAAAACCTTGTAGAATCATTGGTGCAGTGGTGGCACACATCTTTAATCCCAGCACTCGGGAGGCAGAGGCAGGCGGATCTCTGTGAGTTCAAGGCCAACCTGATCTACAGAGTTAGTTCCAGGACAGCCAGGGCTACACAGAAAAACCTCGTCTATAAGTCACTGGCACATTGTGGGAGGTGCTTTATATTGTGGAGGGAGAGGGTATGGGGAGAGGAATGGAAATGGCCCAGGCCCACAAGATTGGGGCTCCCATGGGGCCAGAGAGATGGCTCAGAGGTTAAGAGCACTGGCTGTTCTTCCAGAGGCCCTGAGTTCAATTCCCAGCAACCACACAGTGGCCTACAACCATCTATAATGAGATCTGGTTCCCTCTTCTTATCTGCAGGCATACATGCAGGCAGAACACCATATATATAATAAATAAATAAATCTTTAATAAAAGATTATCCTATCACATAAAGGTGGAAGAATCAAGAAAGATGGCTGCTATTGTTTTTTATGCTTTTGAGGGCCTGGCACCCAGCTCCCAAATAAGTTACACATGGAGGCTTATTCTTACTTATGAATGCCCAGCCTTAGCTTGGCTTATTTCTTGCCAGCTTTTCCTAACTTAAATTATCCCATCTACCTTTTGCCTCTGCGTTTTTACCATTCTCTTCTGTAAATCTTACTCTTCCTCTGTGGCTGGCTGTGTAGCTGGGTAGCTGGCCCCTGGAGTCCTCCTCCTTCTCTGGCTCCTTCCTCTTCCTCCTTTCCTCCCAGATTTCTCCTATTTATTCTTTTGGCCTGCCAGCCTGGCCTATTTCTCTCTCCTGCCTTGCTATTGGCTGTTCAGTTCTTTATTAGCACATCAGGTGTTTGGGTTTTATGTTGTTGTTGTTGTTTTGAGTTTTTTGGTTTTTGCGAGACAGGTTTCTCTGTGTAGCTTTGCGCCTTTTCTGGAACTCACTCTACAGACCAGGCTGGCCTCGAACTCACAGAGATCCGCCTGGCTCTGTCTCCCGAGTGCTGGGATTAAAGGCGTGTGCCACCGCTGACCGGCCGCTAGTCCCATTTTGAGAATGAGCGAACAAGCACAGAGAGGGAGATGGCTTCGGCTAAGACCACACAGCTGGCAAGGTCAAGACGACCCTCTGACGGCAGAGTTGCGGGCCCTCCACTTTGCCGGCTTCTCCCTCCACTTCTCTGAATTCCTTTCTGGATGAGAGCGAAGCTTCCAGATCAGCCCTTGAGGGTTGGGGCAGGCAGAGGCGCACATAGGTTTGGAGAGAAAAGAGGCTCAGAAACCGGAAGCTGGGTAGGAGGGACAGTCTCTGAGGTCTGAGGAGGCTCCCAGGACTCCCAGATTCTGGCGGGCTTCTTGGCATGGGGCCGAGAATGGCCTCTGTCAGGGAGGGAACCGGCCTGGCCCTTCCCCAGCCGCCGCTGCAGCAAGCCCAGGCTCCTGCTGCGGGGTGGCCCACGTGGCCTTCCCAGCAGGCACCCGGGGACCGGCCCTCAAATGCAGGCTGGGTGCAGGGAGAGCAGCGCCTGGAAGGGGTTTTCAGGCTGGGATGGGAAGGAAACGAGTTCCTCACAAGGAACTGCGCTCAGAGTTTCCCCACGCCCGGGAGGGGGGGTTTAAGCAGGGGCAGAATTAAGCCCTTTCCACGGCCCCTGGGCCTCAGAAGCTGCTGGGAGCCAGGCTTCAGAGCAGGCAGGACCGTCGAGGTAAGGGGGTCTCTGCAGGCTGGGTGAAGCTCCGGGGTTTGGCAAGGGGAGATGATTCTGGGTTTTGTTTTTTATCCCCAACAATGTTATCACAAACATCCCTGGGAAGGCTTAATTAAGGCAAGAGGGTTGGCTAAGGGGACCAGGAGTTGAAGGCCAGCCTGGGGTACTAATGAGAGAGAGAGAGGGAGCGGGGAGGGAGAGGACAGAGGAGACACTGCAATGTGGCCTAACTGGGGGAGTGGTTGCCTAGCACCCAGGGAGCCCTGGGTTCCTTCCTCCTCTTCCTCCTCCTCCTCCTCCTCGCATTAATTTGTAATGGTGCACACCTGTAATCCCAGTTGCAGGAGGCGGAGGCAGGAGCATCAAAGGGTTCAAGGCCATCTACAGAGTCTGTAGGGAGTTTGAGGCCAGACTCAGCTAGAGACTGTATCAAAATGGAGAGGAAGAGGGAGAGTGGGAAGGAAAGAGGGAGGGCAGGGGAAGGAAGGAAGAGAAGGGGGCGGGGCGGGGCGGGGGGGGGGGCGGGGGAGAAGAGAAAGGAAAAAAGAAGAGAAAGGAGAAAAGGATCTGTGGTGGTTTGAATGCGAATGGTCCCCATAGTTTCATATACTTGAATATATGGAACTGTGGGGACCAGAGTCTAAGGAACTGTTTGGGAAGGATTAGGAGGTGTGGCCTTGTTGGAGGAGGTGTGTCACTGAGGATGAGCTTTGGGGTTTCAAAAACACATGCTATTCCTAGTTAGCTCTCTCTCTCTCTCTCTCTCTCTCTCTCTCTCTCTCTCTCTCTCTCTCTCTCTCTCTCTCTCTCTCTCTGCCTGGTAGAGATCAGATGTGAGCTCCCGGCTTCTCCCAGCTACTTCTGCAGCAGCATGGCCGCCAGCCTGCTGCTGTGAAGCCCACCATGATAGTCAAGGGCCAACCCTCTGAAACTGTAAACAAGCCCCCAGTTAAATGCTTTCTTCTCTAAGTTGCCTCGGCCATGGTGCTTTGTCACAGCGGTAGAAAGGTAACTACCACAGGGTCGAAACCAGAGAGGGAGCGGGGCACCCCATGACAAGAGTTCTGAATAATGAGGGAGGGAGTCAGGTGACTCAGAAAAGCCAGGGAATGCATCTGTGAACCCCAAGGGAAGCAGCTGGCCTCACCCGCAGATCCCATCCTGGAAACCTCCAGAACGGTCAGACAATACTATGCATCACTTTAAGCTGATAAGCTTGGGGTCATTTGTTTCAGCAACGGGCACATGACCAACAGAGATTTGAACCAGAAAGTTTCCCCCTAAATTCAGTTCCTCAACCTGTAAGTTGGGAGTGATTGTGAATGTAATGAAAAGTTGATACAGAGTTGCATTTAGAGGGCTGACTGTGGCAACTGGTACAGGGTGGAGGTGGGGTACTTGAGAAACAAAAGTTGTAGTCATCTTCAAAATGGAGATAAATTGTGTGTGCCTCCAACAAACATTTAGTATACATCTGCTGTGCTCTAGGCTGCGTTGTGAGCACTACAGATGCAACATGAAGAAGACAGCATCTGTGAGGGTAGAGACCCTGCCTGGAATCCCCCAGTGAGGGGCTGGGGGTGTAGCTCAGTGGTAGAGCCCCTGCCTAGAATCCTTCAGTGAGGGGCTGGGGGTGTGGCTCAGTGGTAGAGCCCCTGCCTAGAATCCCCCAGTGAGGGGCTGGGGTGTGGCTCAGTGGTGGAGCCCCTGCCTAGAATCCTTCAGTGAGGGGCCAGGCTGGCTCAGTGATTGATAGGGCATTTACCTAGCTTGCAGAAGGTCCTGAGTTCTAGCCCAGCACCATACATATAAAAAAAGTAACTATATTTAATATTTTATTATTTCATGTAAGCTGTTAGTATTCACATATGAATAAGCATGCATAGACAGCTACATGAAAACAAACATATTTATACTATGTACATACACCCAAACTTATATAGACACACAGATGTAAACATGTATCTATGCAATGCATGCATAGATACATAAACCTAAAGAGATGCATGCTAGTTTATACATAATTTTTTTTCTCTTTTGGAAGGAAAATGAGAACCACTGTGGTCATTGGCTTTGGGGGTATGTAAGGGACAAGCAGAGGGGACACTCTGTAATTTCAGTTCTGTGCTGTTCAAGCATCTAACGCCCCGTGTTTCTTATTTTAAAATGTCTCCATGTGCTATTTTGGCAATGAGCTTAAGGGTCACTTCTCGTGTTTGTCTTTTTATGGCTCCTTTTAAAATAAAGACCAAACCACATGACCTAAAAATAAAACATGTTAGAAGCCAAGACTGCATTATATGTCACAGCCATGGTGAATCTTTCTTTCACTTTTTTCTCCTCTTTCTCCAGGTCTAACATAAAACATTTCTTTCACGTGACTTCTTATGTATTTGTCACGAAATAAGACACAGAGGGCCCGGCCAGGACATCTCCTCCCCGCTCCCTGACAGAAACATGTCCTTGCCTATGAGGCTGCCCAGGCCAGCAGCTGCCACATGGTGGACATTTCTCCCTGTCCAAGAATGGACAGAGGAGCTGCCAAGGATGTCCTCACCCTCCATGATGTAAGAGCAATAGAACAGCGTGACATTGTGCAATGGGTGTGAACGCATGGCCTGCAGCTCTAGAGGAAGTGCTCCGGCCGGGGTGATTTCCCTTGTAAGTGAGAGGAGATTTTATACGTCTATTCAGAAATATATATATATATATATATATATATATATATATATATATATATTACTATTATTATTATTATTTCCCACCATGCCGCTCTTGAATTCTTCAGGATCTGAGGGGCCAAGCTGGAGTCAGCATTTGTCTGAATGCTGGGGCAAGGAAGGATGGTACTGAAACAAAAATGGGGTCTTGGAGAAATGACCCAGCAGTTCAGAGCACGGGCTGCTCCAGCAGAGGACTTGGGTTCAATTCCCAGAACCCACATGGCACACACAGCCATCTGTAACTCCAATCCCAGGAGATTCAATGCCCTTTTCTGGCCCTAGAATCACCAGGCATGCACAGAAATACATGCAGATAACACATCACCACACATTAAATAAATAAATAAGTAAGTAAATAAATAAGTAAATAAATAAATAAAAAGTGGAAACAACGGCTCACTGTGGAACATAGGCTGGCCTCTAATGCACAGGGAGATCCTCCTGCCTCAGTTCTCAAATGGTGAAATGATAGGCATGTGGCACTGTGTAGTGAGAATCTAGCAGAGTCACTGTATCTAGGGTAAACATTAGAATGTAACCGTTGTTTCTCACTGTAGGGTAAGAATAGAATGTATTAGCGTTTGTTGAAGGTACCTAGGCCTTGAGCTGTAGATGTAACCAACCATCTTGTTAAATAAGAAACACAGAGCCGATTCAGAGATGAAAGCCAAGAGGTCAGAGCAATAGCTAAGAGCTGAGATTAAAAACCTTACCCTTCCTGCTGCTGCTGTCCTACCTCTCTGCAAGAGACCTCTCCGAAAGAGACCTACTTCCTGTCTGTTTGTCTTTATATAGACTTCCTGTTCTGCCTTCTCATTGGTTGTAAACCCAACCACATGACTTCCTCGTCACTGCCTGTCTGAACAGACCTCCAGGTCTTCTATGGTTGGTATTGAGATTTAAGGTGTGTGTCTCGAATGCTGGCTGTATCCTTGAACACACAGAGATCTACCTAGCTCTGCCTACCAAGTGCTGGGATTAAAGGCATGTACCACCACCGCCCAGCTTTTGCTATGGCTCTAATAGCTCTGACCCCCGGGCAACTTTATTTATTAACATACAAATAAAATCACATTTCAGTACAAATAAAATAACACCATATTGAGCAGTGATTGTTTTCCATGATTTATAGAGTTGTTTTTCTGGGGAGGTTTTCCATCCGTTGCATAGTCTTGGTCACAAGACTATCCAGGCACACTTGAAGGTCTTGCCTTATTGGCTACTGCAAGCAGTACCCAATAAGGACTAAAGGTTGTGGGTGTGATGATTTTCTTCAGAGAACATATAGCATGGATCAAAGGGGCTTTGGTATGAGGAACTTGTTGTATTCCAAACACAATCTTTAATGTACAATCGATAAATATGCTTCTGAACAGAGGTTTGAAGTTCAGTTCACAAAAACTGTTCCTCCCTGCTGGCAGAGAGCCTAAAATTACCTTCTGGGGTGACTCTCCTTTGAACGGCCAGCACAAAACAGAAGACTGACCTAATTCCATTAAAATAGTCAACTTCCCTAACTACGTAACACTATCAATTAAATATGCCTTCCTACCCAGCCCACCACTGGACTTAGCTTACAACCTAATCATTCAAATTTTACATTTTATTTATTTGGCAGCACACACACAAAGGTACAATATGGAGGTCAGAGGGCAGCCTGAGGAAGTCTGTTCTCTTCTCTCCTTCCACTGTGTGGGTCCTGGGGCTCACACTCAGGTGGTCGGGCTTAGCAGCAAGCACCTGAATCCACTGAGCCATCCCTCCAGCCCACTGATCATTTATTATCATTACAATGTACTGGGTGTTGTGGCTCACACATGTAATCTTCAGGAGGCTGAGGCAGATGGCGGCTGCTGCAGGTTCAAGGTCAAGCTGTACTACGTACTGAGACTGCCTCCAAACAAAAACAAAATAATAATAGCTGGGCATGATGCTGCATGCCTTAGACGCTGGTGCTGTGGAGGCAGAGGCACGCAGAGCTCTGTGAGTTTGAGGCCAGCCTTGTCTACCTAGGGAGTTCCAGGACAGCCAACTTTTATTTTTAAAAAGTAGTCATTTTTGTTTGAGACAAGATCTATGTAGCCTTGGCTGTCCAGGAATTCATTACGTAGTTCAAAGTTGCCAGGCTGACTTTGAACTTAGAGAGATCTGGCCTGCCTCTGCCTTCCAGTGCTGGGATGAAAGATGTTTGGTCCCTTACCCAGCATACATTTTTGTTCATTATTGTGTGTGTGTTTGTGTGCATGTGGAGGTCAGGGGACACTTGTGGGGGGGAGGGGTGATCTCTTCTTCCACCCCATGGGTCCCAGGAAACTAAGCTGGTCAGGCTTGGCGGCAAAAGCCTCAGCCAGCTAAGTCACTACTCAGGTCCCCAGAAGCCTGTCTTGTCCTCCGGTGTAAAATCCTGGAGCGGGACGCAGGAAATGGACAGTTTAGTTTTACAATTAAAAACCAACACCGGGGTGGGACGGTGGTTCCCTGGCTAAGGACAGTGGCTGCCTCAGCCTGATAACCCGAGTTCAAGCCCCAGAGTCACTGGTGGAGGGAGTGGCCATCTCCCTTGTCCCCTGCTCTCCATGCTCACATGGTGGCACACAAATGCTTGATCTCTCTCCCTCTCTCCCTCTCTCCCTCTCTCCCTCCCTCCCTCCCTCTCTCTCTCTCACACACACACACACACACACACACACACACACATACACACACACACACACACTGATAATAATAAATAAAGGATTGAGGGCTCTAAAAAGCCCAACACTACCAGCAACTGTCCACACAGTAGACTCAGCCTGAGTGAGAAAGTCCTAGGTGGCCTCCAGCAGGTGCTGCCATGGGCGTGTGACCCCGATCTGTTACTCATTCACTCGTTTTTATTGGAACAAAGCTTTCCCGTGCCCCCCCCCCCCCCCGGGTGGAGGAATGAAGCATGATGAGGCATGGACTTTGCAGAAATAGTCCACAGGATTTTTCGGTCATAGACATGCCCACAGTGGGGTGAGCTCTTCAAAATAACCAGAGACACAGCTTCCAAGATAAAGACGTTTTATGGGGAAGGCGATATCTGCTCTATTGTGTTGGGAAATGCTTCTAAGAACTACAGGAAACTGGTTAACTTAGCCATATCGATGAATGTGGGTTGATAGTATTTATTCATTTATTTGTGAGTGCATGTGTGTCGGGCGCTGTCAAGGCACTCAGAGGTCAGAGGACACCTTTCAGGAGTCAGTTCTCTCCTTCTACCACATTGGATCCTAATTGAACTCAGGTTGTCAATCTCGGGGCCAAGCACCTTTCACCCACTGAACCTGGTCTTTTTTTTTTAACTTTTATTTATTTACTTATTTTTGTGATTCCCTAACCTTATGATAAGGCATTTAACATGAAGTATTATGTTTTCTTTCTCTCTTTTTTAAATATTTATTTATTATGTATACAGTGTTTGTCTGCATGTTTCCCTGCACACCAGAAGAGGGCACCAGACTTCATTACAGGTGGTTGTGAACCACCATGTGGGTGCTGGGAATTGAACTCAGGACCTCTGGAAGAACAGCCAGTGTTCTTAACCTCTGAGCCATCTCTCCAGTCCAGTATTATGTTTTCTAATGTGAAGTTTAATAAATGTCACCTACATGCGTGAATGGCCCCAGTAGAAGGGCCTTAACTTTTACTTACTTATTTATTTTAAGTATAATGGTTCAGTAGGTGGTCACTTATCAGTAGACCAGACTGACCTGGAACTCACAGAGATCGTCTTTCCTCTGCCTTCCCAGTGCCAGGATTAAAGGCATATGCCACAACCCCCAGCAGGCTGGCTTTTTAATGACTATTATTATTGTTTTGTTTTTGTTACTTTAAGTCTATGGGGGTTTTGCCTGTGTGCATGCCTGTGTACCGCATACATACCCAGAGGCCAGAAGAGGGTGTACAGCTGTAGTCATAGGTAGCTGTGAGCTGCCTCGTGGATGCTGGGAATCAAACCCAAGTCCTCCAGAAAAGCAGCCAGTGCTCTTCCTTACTGAGCCATCCCTCCAGGCCTGGTTTCTTTTCGCCATCCCAAGGGTTCCATCCCCTATGGTGAGGCCTTGGGTTGTTCTTTTACTTTTTTTTTTTTGTTTGTTTTGTTTTTTTGTTTTGTTTTGTTTTGTTTTGCTGTTTTTCCTTTTGTATTTTAAGCCTGGCCTACGGTAGTGAGACCCTGTCTCAAAAAATAAATAAATAAAATAAAATAAAAAAGAATAAACTCTTGGCCCCTTGGGCTTACTTACTCCTTTTTCTAGAGCTCCTCACTCTCTGCCAAGTGGCTGCAGGCCACTCCATGGCTGGCCTCCATGCTGGTTATCGTGGCTGGCCTCCATGCTGGTTATCGCGGCTGGCCTCCATGCTGGTTACCGTGGCTGGCCTCCATGCTGGTTACCGTGGCTGGCCTCCATGCTGGTTATCGTGGCTGGCCTCCATGCTGGTTATCGCGGCTGGCCTCCATGCTGGTTATCGTGGCTGGCCTCCATGCTGGTTATCGTGGCTGGCCTCCATGCTGGTTACCGTGGCTGGCCTCCATGCTGGTTATCGTGGCTGGCCTCCATGCTGGTTATCCTCTCCTTTCTCCCACTCGGCCGGTGCAAGGCTTGCAGCTTGCCTGCCCTCGGGTGTTTTCCTTTTATACTCTAATAAATTGTCCTTAAGCCTGCATCTAAATCCATCCTTGATTTTGCTGAGACTAATTAATAGACTAATTAATATAACCCTGATAGTAATGCTTACCCGTGGCCACGCCCCCTCCCCCAGCAACCATTGACGGCCAATATCTCCTCGGCTAGGGGTCGGCCTCGTGAGCCCCTCCCCCGTCTCTTTCCTTTCTGGTCATTTAGTGCAGATTTCTGCCCATTTTTTCCTGTGGACCGTTTTAGAAACAGCGTGCCTTGCACAGATAAAAGAAAGCTCAGTTAAATCCATACAGTCTTGAGACAGTAATGGCAGGACATTTTCGCTTCTGACTTAATCTGGAACATTCTGTGTGTGCTCACGCTTCTCATGGAAGATTAAAAAGCAGAGGAGAAACATCCCGAGCATGGAAATGGCCTATAATTGCTGACATTGGTTACACATTTGCCATTGTTCTAGAACATTCCCACGGTGTCTGCAGGCTCCCGCCCCTCACTTCACCCCTACTTTGTTTCTTGATCTGTCGGCCCCGAAGCTCCCCTGGCTTTTCATGCTTTTACCAGAATACATAATAAGCTCAAGCTGGACTTTTCAAAACTGACCTTTGAAGGCAAAACCCGTCCTAACCAGACTGATGTTATGCACCAAGTGGTGACAGGATGTGACATCTTGCAAGATCTGCAGCAGAGGTCATTCAAGGGGCAGCGAGAGGGAGGTGTGACTTTCACACATAACACAGGTGTGTGGCTTTGTGGCTTTTCCGTTTTCATGTGTGTGTTTTAATGTAGGAAGATTTTTTTCAATTTTCATGTGTATGAGTGTTTTGTCTGCCTGTATGTCCGTGCACCACAACCATGCAGTGCCTTTGGAGGCCAGAAGAGGGCGGCAGATGCCCTGGGACTGGAGTTACAGATGGTTTTGAGCCATGTGGGTGCTGGAAACCCAAACCAGGTCCTCTGGAAGAATCACCAGTGCTCTTAACTGTTGAGCCATCTCTCCAGCCCTGGGAGATATTTTTTTTTTTGGTTTTTCGAGACAGGGTTTCTCTGTGTAGCTTTGCGCCTTTCCTGGAACTCGCTTTGGAGACCAGGCTGGCCTCGAACTCACAGAGATCCACCTGCCTCTGCCCTGGGAGATATTTTTTAAAGACATATGGCAGCAGATAGTTATGGCCCATGCCTTTAATCCCAGCACTGGGGAGGCAGAGGCAGGTGGATCTCTGTGAGTTCGAGGCCAGCCTGGTCTACAGAGTGAGTTCCAGGACAGCCAGGGCTACACAGAGAAACCCTGTGTCAAAAACCAGATGAAAAAAAAAAAAAAAAAAGACATACAGTTCCAACTGGCATGAAATCCCAGACACTCTGGAGGCTGAGGGAAGAGACCCACAGTTCAACTTTGGCAACAGAGAGACCTGGGTATAGAGCTCAGAGGTACGGCACCAAGATCCAGGTATGGTCCAGGATCCAAGAGTGAGGGACTGGAGGAGGCGTTCAGCAGCAGCGCACCTGCCTGGTATCCAGGAGATCCTGCATCCAATCCCAGTACCTCAAAATACATAAAATAAATGAATAAAAATGTGTGGGCGTGGTCCAGCTAGTCATGGTGATCTCAGCACTCAGGGAGCTGAAGCAGGAGGATCCTAAGTACAAAATCAGCCTGAACTACATAATGATACTGGTGTGCGTGTGTGTGTGTGTGTGTGTGTGTGTGTGTGTGTGTGTGTGTGTGTGTGTGATGACATTTTAAAGAAAAAATAAGTGTCTCTCCAGCCAGGGCCATTCACTCATGTAAGTGACATCTGTTGAAGTTTGACATTTGGAGGCTGGAGAAATAGCAGTTATGAGTACTTATTCGGCTCCCAACACCCACATGGTAGCTCACAACCATCCACAACCCCAGTTCTCAGAGATCTGAGGCCCTTTCAACCATATATGCATACATGCAAGCAAAACATTAAATAAAACATACATAAAATAATATAC
Organism: Peromyscus maniculatus bairdii; assembly: GCF_049852395.1. Classification (NCBI taxonomy): domain Eukaryota; kingdom Metazoa; phylum Chordata; class Mammalia; order Rodentia; family Cricetidae; genus Peromyscus; species Peromyscus maniculatus. The sequence continues at coordinate 25,774,939 of NC_134852.1, read as the reverse complement.
ACATAAGATGAACCTTAAATTTTTTAAGTTCAACATTAGAAGACATTTTTTTCATGTTAAACACCTTAAGAATTGCAAAAAAAATTTAAATAGAGAATTAAATTTTTTTAATTTCAGTGGGTATGGTGGTTTGAAAGAGAATGACCCCCATAGACTCATATATTTGAACATTTGGTCCCCTGTTAGTGGAACTGTTTAGAAAGGATTAGGAGGTGTGGCCTTGTTGGAGGAGGTGTGTCACTGGGGGTGGGCTTTGAGGTTTCAAAAGCCCTTTTCAGCCCAGTCTCTCTCCCTCCCTCTCTCTCCCCTTCTCCCTCTCCCTCTGTCCCTCTTGGTCTCCTGCCTGCAGATGTGAGCTCTCAGCTACTGCTCCAGCTCCATGTCTGCCTGTGTGCTGCCACACTGCCCCCTGTGTGTGTTAATGGGAGGTGGGGCGGTGTAAAAAGTGAAAGTGGCCGGGCGGTGGTGGCGCACGCCTTTAATCCCAGCACTCAGGAGGCAGAGCCAGGTGGATCTCTGTGAGTTCGAGGCCAGCCTGGGCTACCAAGTGAGTCCCAGGAAAGGCGCAAAGCTACACAGAGAAACCCTGTCTCGGAAAACCAAAAAAAAAAAAAAAAAAAAAAGTGAAAGTGCTGCTGGACTTCTCCCTAACATCTCCACTAGAGTTTAGACATTTCTTTGTCTCCCTGGTATGGAGCTATTTACAAAGATTAAACTTCATCATCAGGAATGGGGCTGTAGCTGAGTGGGTAGAGCGCTTGCTTAGCATGTGTGAAGCCCTGGGTCAATCCCTAGCCCTGCATAAACCAGCATTTACCATCTCAACATTTAGGAGGTGGAGGCAGGAGGATCTGAAGTTCTAGGTTATTCTAGGCTGCGCATTAAGTTTAAGGTCAGCCTGGGCTATGTGAGATCCTGTCTCAAAAGGTATGGAGGGTGGGATATTGACTAGGGGGATAGCCCAGTACTAAAAACACTTGTCTAACATGTAGGGGGTCCCAGGTTCAAGACTCCAACACTGAAAAATATAAGCTGGTCATGGTTTACACCTATAATCCTCACACTTGGGAGCCTGAGGCAGGAGAATCACAATGAGTTCAAGGCCAGCCTGGGCTACAGAATGAGATAACAGAAGCTGATTCTGTGCCCCACCCTGCCCATTTTCTTCACCTTTTGCTATTTCTCAGCACACTAGCAGCCCAGTTCCAGAAGGCTGGGACTCCCACATCGTCCCTGGCTGTCAGACAGATGCCCAGCAGCTCTGGCTGGCAGGTAGTTTAGCTCTGAGTTGCCTTCATGACATCCCCGGTATCTGGGAACCATCCGTGGACCTCCCCACCAAGGGGATTTTGTTTGTTTGTTTGTTTACTAGTGGGCTTACCAGACCCCAACAGATGACCTGAGAGTTCTCTGAAGACCTTGCCCAAAAACGGCTTTTAAGTCAGCCGACAGATCGCATTCAGTGCTGCAGATCAGCTGCTGTCCAGCCCAGATCTCTACGCCCTTTGACACACTCCATTTGTGTTTTCACAGAAGCTCAACCTGACCCTCTGGACCCCACTGCCTGTAGTCATAGTCATCCATCTACAGCTCTCCCTCTGTGCGCATCACAATCTCCGGAGGGTCTTAAAGACGCCGATTCTGGGCATCATTCGGTAAAGTACTTACCACACAGGTGTGAGGACCTGAGTTCGAATCTCCAGCACCCACATAAGAATCCAGGCACAGCAAGCCCGATGGTGGTGGCGCACACCTCTAATCCTCTAATTCCAGTACTCGGGAGGCAGAGTGGATCTTTGTAGAGTTCAAGGCCAGCCTGGTCTACAGTGCAGGTTCTAGGATACCAAGAGCTACACAGTAAAACCTCGTCTTGAAAAAAACAAAACAAAAACAAACAAACAAGAAAACAAGTACATCAGTGCTGGGGCCGGGTGGGGGGGGGGCAGACACAGGAGGGTCCCCAGAGCTCACTGGAGAGCCAGCCTCACCCAATCAGTGAACTTCAGGTTCAGTGAGAGACCTTATCCCAAAAAATAAGGTGGAGGGCATTTGGGGAAAACATCTAACATCAACCTCTGGCCCTACATGCGTTCACGCGTGCGCCCCCCCCCACACATGCACACACACCATGGCACAGGTACATACGATAAGACTGTTTAAAGCTCTCTGCCTCGGCCAAGGGGTGGGAGGAAAGAAAGAGTTCTCAGTGTCCAGACACTTTTATAACAAACCGGCATCAACCAGGCTTGATGATACAGTTCTATAATTCATTCCATCTACTTGGGAGACTGAAGCAGGAAGGTAACAAGTTCAAAGCCAGCCTGAGCTACACTGAGCCCATTGAAACCTAGCTTGAAAATAAGACATAAAAAGAGGGCTGGTTTTGTGGCTCAGTGGTAGAGCCCCTGCCTAGAATCCCCCAGTGAGGGGCTGAGGGTGTGGCTCAGTGGTAGAGCCCCTGCCTGGAATCCCCCAGTGAGGGGCTGGGGGTATGGCTCAGTGGTAGAGCCCCTGCCTAGAATCCCCCAGTGAGGGGCTGGGGGTGTGTCTCAGTGGTGGAGCCCCTGCCTAGAATCCCCCAGTGAGGGGCTGGGGTGGTGGCTCAGTGGTAGAGCCCCTGCCTAGAATCCCCCAGAGAGGGGCTGGGGGTGTGGCTCAGTGGTAGAGCCCCTGCCTAGAGTCCCCCAGTGAGGGGCTGGGGTGTGGCTCAGTGGTTGGGCATTTGCCTAGAATCCCCCAGAGAGGGGCTGGGGCATAGATCAGTGGTAGAGCCCCTGCCTAGAATCCCTCAGTGAGGGGCTGGGGGCATGGCTCAGCAGTGTGGTGATTACCTAGTATGTGTGAGGACCTAGGTCCAATCTCTAGCATCAAAAACATAACTAGTACTTTCAGATCACTCAATATCATTATTACCTATCCTAGAAACCATAAGGTTACTGGGATGACAGCCCACAACCACCAAGAACAAACAGCTTCTTCTCTGATGGGAAATTAACAACAGTCACGTGAATCTCTTACTGCTTAGCAGGGAACATCTTCCTCCAAGCCACATGACATGCTCCATGCACTCTCCTCCAACAAAACAGACTACGCAGACTTCATTGGCACAACTTTATTTTACACTCACACTTACATTCATTGATCGTTTTATCAATGCGCTACTTCAACGAAGGTGTCTCAAGGACTATCACAAGAAATGGGTCTGGCGGTTGAGTGATTCACAGACGAATATCTAACAACTGATCACAGTTTCTGGATCGAGAAAACGGAAGCGGAGGTTGGAGGTTGGAGGTGGGGAAAAGCATGAAAACTCACGATGGCTGGAAATCCCGCTGTGTACCACGTTAGCCCCGATAAGCAAGTGACCCCCCGCTGTCAATCACAGCTGAACAGGGAAGGCAAACACACAGAGACTCACCTTGGATATTGTGTTTCAGGACATGCAGGGGGCCAGATCCCACCTTTGTTCTCAAAGTTCCCATCTACAAGAAACTTAATGAGAGAGCTGGGGGAGGGGCACCTCAGTTAGGGACGCAGACAAACAAGCGGACATGCTTGTAGCACAGGCTTGCAGCCCAGTGCTAGGGAGGCCGACAGCAGGGTCCCTGGGTCCACTGCCAGGCCAGCCTCCTAGCCGGTTTCAGGACCGTTAGAGACTGTGTCTCATAAACCGGCAGCCGGTGACTGAGGAGGACTCCCAAGGAAATGCTCTGCCTCCACATACACATGTGCACATAGGCACAGACGAACACACACACACACACAAATACAATTATATACAAAGTACAATGCTGATGACTAGTTACAGTTATCCTATATACACAAAGTTATCCTATATACACAAAGTACTGGAATATTCCAGTACTTTGGATTACGACACTGTTGAGTTGCCATTTTTTTCTACACTTTAAAAAAATTGTTTTTATTTACTTATTTATTTTGAGGCAGGGCCTTACTCTGTAGCCCAAGCTGGCCTTGAACTCATAGCAATTCTCCTACCTCAGCCTCCACATACGGGGATTACGGCCACATGTCACCATACCTGCTGCTTTCTAGTGTTAGAATTTTTTATTACATTTATTTACGGGGGGGGGGGGATGCTCGTGCCCCGGAATGATTGTGGAGGCCAGAGGGGGATTCTCAGGAGTTGTTTCTCTGTTTCCACCATCTGGGTGCTGGGGATCGAACCCAGGGACTCAGGCTTGGTGGCAAGCCCCCTTTCTCACTGAGCCCTATCTCCAGCCTCTCTTTCATGCTTCTGCGTGTGAAAAAGAGAGTCCTCAGGCTGTCGCTTAGAAACCACAGATGGTGGAGATGCCACCCTCTCTCCTTCCTGTGGACACAGAACAGGACGTGGCAGCATGGTCGGATCTAACGGCACCAAATTCAGAGGCCAGAAATCAGGCCATTTTAAAGAAGCTTTTGAAAAGAGAGAGATTTCTGCCTTCTTACTATAATGTGAGCAGCTGACTTAAGCCTCAAAGACAGGGGTCTCTCAGAGGTCCACACGATTAGAGCTAAAAACTGATTTTTCTCTACCAATCCTCTCCTCTCCTCTCTCCTCTCCTCTCCTCGGGCTTCCTGAGAGGGCATCACCCCACTTTAGAACCAAAGTGCCGTTTTTATTCCATTTTGGTTTTTATTGGCTCTGGAGATGGAACCCGGGGCCTTGCATACGCTGGGCAGTTCTGCCACGGAGCCCCACCCCAGCCCCTCGCTGGGGGATTCCCAGCCCGGAAGCTCACCATTTCAGAGAGGTTAGCTGGCCAGCAAGTCCTTGGGATCGACCTGTCTCTACCACCTGACGCTGGTGTTACAGGCACGGGCAGCCATCCCTGGCCCTTTTACATGAGTCCTAAGGATTAGAACCCGGGTCCTTGTGTTTGTACCGCAAACTTTCTTACCCCCCGAGCCAACTCCCCCTGCCCTCGGTTTTCTTTATTAAAGACTCTGAAATCTGAAGGGCTCAAGGGCAAGCAGACATTTGTTTTTTTGTTTTTCCAGAACTAATTCTTGGGACCTAGCCAACTTCCAGTTAGGTTGCTGGAGGAGGGAAATTGAAGAACGCCCAGGAAGCAGGCTTCGAAAAGCCAGGCCCGACTTACCAAACGCTCGCGGCGCAAGCGGCAAAACGGGCCACCCTGCCCTTCTGGACCTCAGGCTCTGCAGCCGGGCTGGGCCTCCAGAGGAAAAGGCAGGGGGTAGAGGAGGATAAAGGCTGAATGTGGCTGAGCATAACCGTGAGCTCCCTCGCGGGCAACGGGAAAAGAATGTTCTAGAATTTTCCGAAGCTACTTATCGCCTCTTCTGCCTTTGAGGGTGAGCAGAAGAGAAAAAAAAGCTCCAACTGAGGAAAAGACACAAAGAGAGTACCTCCCCCCAACAATCCCCACCTCCTAAGGCCTTACATCCGATCCCTGTGTGGGTCAGACCCCCACACACACACATAACAGGCCCCCAGTAGTCCAAAGTCATGTTTCATTCAACCGCAAAGAAAAAGTTTGCTCCCAACTCGAAACTTCTTCCTTGATGCTCTTCAGTCTCTTCGGGTACAGGGTTCCCCAAATCATAGCTGTCTGGAATCTGCGGATAAATCAGAACATCCCAAGAAGGGAAGCAGGGACAGGCATAATTAGATATGCCTGGGAACCTCCTGAGTCCACCCCCAACCCAGCGGGACCCTAGAAACATCAGCCTTAGAGCCCTGCACCATAACAAACAAGAGAACCTCAAATCATAAATTTTTGATTTGTGATCAAAATCTGGTCATAGGCTGATCTCAGACTCTCGACCCTCACCAGTCTCCCAAAAGTGTTGGGATTACAAGTATGTGCCACAATGTCCTGCCCCCCCAAACCATTATATTGCTATGGAGGAAGAAAGTGAGTGAGTGAGGTAGTCATGGATTGGCAGTGACCCCGATGATTCCCAACAAGGGCTGGAGGAGGGAGGCCCAGGCTCTCACTCACCAACCCTCACCTGGAAGGGTGTCAATCACTTGCCCCAATGCACTGGGGTCCTGGGAGGCCCTCTGCACCACCCTCCCCCACTGCATGCCCACTTTAACCAACCAAGTCATTTCTGTGTCCACTCACCTTTGGAGACCCGAGGGAAGCCTCCTGGCTTCATCTTGCCAGCCCTGGATGTTGAGGGCGATGCATCATCAGGCTGGGGCCCCTGAGGAGCCCTTGGAGCCGACATGGCCCTCCTAGAGCCAGACCCTTTCTTGGGAATCCCCGGTTTGTTCTTGGTGGCTTCGGAATCAACCAGAACATAAGAAAGAGAGCCCAAGCTCATCTTCTTCTTCTTCCTCATGGGAGCGGGGATCTTGTTTGAGGGCCAGGTCACCACTTTCTTCTTTGGGGGGCTCTCAGGACCACCATCTTGATCTGAGTCCTCCAGATTCGCAGGGCTCTCTGCTCCGGGCAGCGTACTCTGAGGAAGATCACTGGGATCCTCCTTCCAGACTCTTTTCTTCTTCCAAACGGTCTCCTCCTGCTTCACAATGGGTTTTTTGTTGCTCTTGGCTGACTCTGGGGTCTCTGGGCTTTGGGCAGCCTCAGCTTCAGCACCTACCCTATTGTTATGATTGTTACCTTGGGGTTTTCTCCAGAATATTGGCTCTTGCTTAGGATTTTTTTTCTGCTTCCTTCTCCTGGAGCGAATCTTACCTCCAGCCCTGCGGACTAGAGGTTTTGGAGGGTCACCACGGTCCTCCATCTTGCAAGCCGATCCCACCTCTACGCCCAGCCCGGGTTCCTTCTTTACCCTCCTCATCGCTGTTGAAGCCCTAGCCGCCATCAACTCAGCCTCGGTAGCCTCCTCAGTAGCCCTAGCTTCCTCCTCCCTGCCGCGGATTTCAGAGTCCTTGCAGAAGATAACCTGAACCACCGCGCCCAGGAGCAGCCCCACGGCTTCTGCCCAGTTCGGTGGAGGCTGGTTTGGGTTCGGGAATGCTGGGTTAAGCCTCAAGAGGCGCACCACATCCTCCCAAGTGCGCCCTTCAGCATCCAGGAATTCATTCAGATTTTTTAAAAACTCAGCGTCCTGGGTGGGGTCTCTACAGACCACTTTCCAGACACCGCCCCTCCCCGGGAACTCGCGGGGTATGGAGCTCAGATTCACACCCTCGCTAACCTCAATGAGCGCAGCCTTGACGTTCTCTTGCCGCAAGAAAATTTTGTTGAGCACGCGGTATGTGCCCAGTGGCAAGAGGATCCCATTCAAGGTCTCCTCAATTTCTGCATGGCCACAGTGCTCAGGGATGCCAGTGACCAACAGGGACCGATGGATGTCCAGTCCCATACCCTTGCACCAGTCTTCCAGCAGGCTCATGGCCCTGGGCTCCGACATCTTCCAGCTCGACCTGTGATTGGAACAAAGAATCTATGAGGGCGGGGGTGGAGGTGAGGTGGTCCCCAAATATGAATCCATCAAGGTGACAAGACAGTGAGGTCAGATTCCATGGAAGATGGACAGATCTCCCCTGTGTCCTCCACCGCTGGCCTTGCAAGAGGCCTCGCCCCCCCCATCCCCCCCACCCCATCCCCCCGAGCAAGATCCTCCTCCCTAGCCTGGGCCCTGGTGCTCACGTGTTCTGAATATGGTGCAATCGGCCCTAGCCCCTTCCTGGAGCCTGGAGCTCCGAAGGTTCACAGGGATGTTCTGGCCACCCCCGCTTCTGACAGATCAGGCAGGCCAAGGGCAGGAGGCTGGAGCGCAGTTGGCTTCCTGAGCAAAGGCCCCGGGCCCAGAGAGCCAGGAAGTTGTGCCTATGCTCGGCTCCAGCTCCAGTCTGTACGGGTCACACGGCCTTGATCCCCTGAGCTCCACGGAGCTGGCGTTGAAGAGCGCTCATGCGCAGTTGGTTCCTGCACAAGTTCCTCAGATCTGCATCCCCAGTGGTCTCCATGGCAACCGGCCACTGGTTGCTAAGCATCATTGCGGCCTGCTATGGGCTCCGCAGTTGGGCTTAATAGGAAAAATGGACAAAAGATGTGACCACTGCGCTTGTTTAGATGTCTATTGGTGGTGGTGTGGAGGGGGGGGGGGGGGAGTCTGTATCCTACATCCCTCCAGGGCTATTGTCTCTACCACGACTATTTTTTTTCTCTTTAAATTTACACACACACACACACACACACACACACACACACACACACACACACGTCTCACCCAAGGGTTCTACTGTGTAGCCCTGGCTGTCTTGGAACTTTCTGTGTAGACTAATCTAGCCTAGAACTCACAGAGATCCACCTGCCTCCACTTCCTGGGTGCTGGGATGAAAGGCGTGCGCCACCATGTCTGGCAACTTTTGTAATTTTTAAGCTGTTAGTTTGGAGTTGTTGTTTTGTTTTGTTTTTTCTAGAATACAAAGTAATTGGGGCTGGAAAGATAGCTCAGAGGTTAGCACTGGTGGCTCTTGCAGAGAACCCAGGTTCAATTCCCAGCAGCCAGCCACATCTGTAATTACAGTTCTGGGAACCTGACGCCATCTTCTGGCCTCTGTGGGCACTGCATGCATGTGGGGCACAGATATACATATAGGCAAAACACCCACACATGTAAGATAAATAAATAAACCTCTAGGTACAGCCCAGCAGCAGAACATTTTTGAACCCCTGGAGTGAATCCCAGCACTGTTGAATAAATAAATAAAAAAGAAAGCTATTTACCTTATGAGGTTCGCTAAAGTTGAGCTGGCTTAGATGAAAGCTTCCGTGACCAGGGTTAGGTTTTAGGTTTGAATTTCACCAACTGTATATCACAAGTAACTACAAAGAAGGAACTTCTGTGACCCCAGAAACTGAGAGTCACCCCATAGACTAAGAATGATTGGAAGATTTGGTCATCGAAAATGAAACTGAAGGCTGGGCAGTGGTGGCGCACGCCTTTAATCCCAGCACTCAGGAGACAGAGGCAGGTGGATCTCTGTGAGTTCGAGGCCAGCCTGGTCTACAGAGCAAGTTCCAGGACAGCCAGGGCTGCATGGTAAAAACCTGTCTCTAAATAAGAAAAGTGGAGGACAATCAAGGAAGGTACCGACATTGACCTCGGCCACCACAACCACACCCCCCTCCAAAGACACAGACACAAAAATGAAGCATTTGAATTATACCGTTCCAATGAAATGTGGGCTTAGAGAAAGGCATATTTCTAAAACTCTGCATTTCAAATTTATTTCAATTGTGAGTGTGTGTGTGTGTGTGTGTGTATGTGTGTGTGTGTATGAGTGTGCAAGTGCATGTGCCAAGGCACACGTGTGGAGGTCAGAAGACAGCTTGCTGGAGTCAGTTCTCCCCTTCCATGTGGACTGGACTCAGGTCCCAGGCTTGTGCAGAGAACACTTTTACCCATGAGCCATCTCACCATCCCAAAATCTGTGCCACAAAATCTGTCATTCTGTGTGGTTGTGATATGTAAAACTAAGAAAATGAGGGAGCTGAAGAGATGGCTCAGCGGTTAAGAGCACTGGCTGCTCTTCCAGAGGTCCTGAGTTCAATTCCCAGCAACCACATGCTGGCTCACAGCCATCTGTAATGAGATCTGGTGCCCTCTTCTGGTATGCAGGCATACTTGGAGGCAGAATGTTGTATACATAATAAATAATAAATCTTTAAAAAAAGAAAAAGAAAATGAATAACTTAAGATTCAATAAAAATGAGATACAAAAAATTTTAAGTAAGTGAAAAATGAACCAATATTATGTACAGACACACACACACCGAGAGAGGCTTATGATGAAATCCAAAATACTTAACAGGAAAAAAATTAAAATTTAATATGTGTTTATGGCCAGATATGGTGGCTCACGCCTTTAGTCCCAGCACTCAGAAGGCAGAGGCAGGTGAATCTCTGTGAGTTCCAGGCCAGCCAATCTGTTGAGACCAGAGTGACTGTCCAATGGATAAAAGCACTGGCTGCTCTTGACTAGGACCCAGGTTCTATTCCCAGCACTCATAGAGTAATTCACAACCATCTGTAAGTCCAGCTCCAAGGACTATAACTCCCTCTTTTGGTCACCTTGGTTACCAGCACACACATGGTGCACATATTTGCATGAAGGTAAACAATTATACACATAAACTAAAAATAAAAATTGTGACTGTAGGATCTCTGAGTTTGAGGTCAGCCTGGTCTACATAGTGAGTTCTAGGACAGCCAGGACTGCACAGAGAAACCCTGTCTTGATAAAAATAAAAAAGGGAAGGATGTAAATGTAAATAAATTAAATTAAAATATATTTATAAAGCCAGGTATAATAGTACATGCTTGTTATCCCAGCAGAAGCATCCCAGAAAGTTCAAGGATTGTCAGAGCTGCAAATAAAGGACCAGGCCAATCAGGGTTACATAACAACTTTGTCTCAAAAATTAATTAATTATACACCTGTTAATCCCTTGGCAGGTGGATTAAGAGTTCAAGGTCAGCTGGGCAGTGGTGGCAAATGCTTTTAATCCCAGCAATCGGGAGGCAGAGCTAGGCAGATCTCTGTGAGTTCAAGGCCAGCCTGGTCTACAGAGAGAGATCCAGGACAGACACCAAAGCTACACAGAGAAACCCTATCTCAAAAAACCAAAAAAAATAAAAATAAAAAATGAGTTCAAGGTCATCCTTACATGCATTTCAAATTTGAGGCCAGCCTAGGCTTTGTGAAAATCTAAATAAAAAGATAGATAGATAACTAAATCATGTTCATGTAGATGAATATATAAATATATAGAGAAACTTTATGTGTGTGTATGTGTTTATATACACATATGTGCTTAGTGAAGTCAATTGCCTGCCCAATCTCACATTAAGGAGGCACCCTGATTGCCAGAGGGTTTAAAAATAGGTCTAACGCATCCCTAATAGAAGTCTTACTGTGGTTTCCATGGCAACACAGGTCCTGCGGTTTCCATGACAACGTTTTTGCAGAGGGGGGGGGTTTCCAAGACAACACATCTCTGCAACCTTTCCACCCATCACGGCTTTGTGTTTAGGGTTATTTTTCCATCTTCTTCCTCTCCCTTAGCCTTTCAGTTTCTTTTGTGTTTGGTTTTTGTTTTTGCTTGAAGACGAGATGTCATGTTGCCCGGGCTGGCCTCATACTTGTTATTTAGCCAAGGATGGCCTTGAGCTCCTGACCCTCCTGACTCTGACTCCCCAATGCTATTGCAGATGTGAGTCAGCATGCCCGGCCCCATTTCTTTTGCTTTGAGACGTGCTCTGACTGGGTGGTGCAGGCTGGCTTTGAATTCAAGACCCTCCTGAGTCAGTGCCCTGAGTCCTGGGATGGCAGGCACCTGCCACCATACCTGGCTAGACTTTGGGATTCTCTTTTATCCTACTGTGTATTTTAGTTGAGAACCCGTCAAATTTCTAGAAATACCAACTCCAGAGAAGGTTTAGGGCTTGTCTTAGTTTGTTTTCTGTTGCTGTGATAAACACCATGACCAAAAACCAGCTTAAGGAGCAAGGGTTTATTTCAGTTTACAGCTGTAGTCTCTTGAGAAAAGTTGGGGCAAGAACCTAGAGCAGAGACGACTCAGGGGGAGTCCATGGAGGAACACGGCTTACTGACTTGCTCAGTTCGCTTTCTTATACACCCAGAACCATCAGCCCAGGGATGGCACCGCCCACAGTGGGCTGAGCCCTCCCATATCACTCATCAATCAAGAAAATGCCCTCCCCCACAGGCTTGCCTACAGCCAATCTGACAGCGTCATTTTCTCGGTCTAGGCTTCCTTTTCTCAAATGAACCTAGCGTGTGTCAACAGCAGCAATTAATAATCATAGTCATAATAAACAACACTCACCAGAACAGCCGTGGATGGCTTCCTCCTAGATTCACTTTTTCCAGTAGGTTGCACTAACCCACCCACCTAGGGGGTGGAGATGGTCAGTGGTCACCTATTAGTGTCCTCTATTCCGTCAGGGTTCCCCTCGCACTGAACGCTCTCCCACTCAACTTGATTCCTCCCAAGCCTGGAGTTCTCACCATCTTTCCACAGCTGCGATAAAACACTCTGACCAAGATCAACTTGGGGAGAGTCCTGCTTAGGGTTCCTATTGCTGCGATGACACACCACGCTCACGGCAATGTGGGGAGGGAAGGGTTTATTCGCCTTACACTTCAGCATCGCTGTTCATCACCAAAGGAAGTCAGGACAGGAACTCAAGCAGGACAGGAACCTAGAGGCAAGAGGGCAGCTGTTTCCTGGCTCACTCCTCTGGCTTGCTCAGCCCGCTTTCTTACAGAACGAGGACCAGCAGCCCAGCGATGGCACCACCCACCGTGGGCTGGATCCTCCTCCATTGATCTCCAATTGAGAAAATGCCTTACAGCTGGATCTCATGGAGGCATTTCCTCCACTCAGGCTCCTTCCTCTCCAATGACTCTAGCTTCTGTCAAGTTGACACACAAAACCAGCCAGTACAGGAAAAAAACCAGGGAAAGGGTTTATTTCATCTTACACTTCCAGGTCACAGCCCATCATTGAGGGAAGCCAGCAGAGAAACTCTCTCAGGAAACCAGAGGAACACGAAAGAACCCTGCCTTCTTGCTTGCTTTCTGGAACTATGCAGTCCAGTGTAGACCAGCCTGGCCTTGAACTCACAGAAGTCCACCTGCCCCTGCCTCAGGCTGGGATTAAAGGCATGCATGGCACCATGCCCATCATGATGGCACCGCCCACAGTGGGCTGGGCCTTCTCACATCAATCATCACAATACGCCCCCCCCAGGAACGCCCCCAGGCCAGTCTGATCTAGACAACCCCTCAACTGAGGTTCTCTTTTCCCAAGCGACTCTAGTTTGTGTCGTTAAAAATGGAGATTAACCAGCACACCTGGCAATCAGAGTTTGGCCCCTGGACGGCCACACAAGTATCATGGCACACGGGTGTCCAAGCTCACAAACACAATAATAATAAAGAACAATTTTTAATTTTAAAAAAATGCAGGGGCTGGAAAGACGGCTCAGCTCTGAAGAGCACTGGCTGCTCTTCCAGAGGACCCGGGTCCTATTCCCAGCATCCCCATGGTGGCTCACAACCATCAGCAGCTCCAGTTCTAGGGGGCCCAATGCCCTCTTTTGACTTCCCAAGGCACCGCATACATATGGTGTGCATACGCACATGCAGACAAAACACCCAAACACAAAGTGTCTTTAACTGCCCCTTTGTGGGGCTGGAGAGATGGCTCAGCAGTTAAGAGCATGTACTGTTCTTGCAGAGGACCTGGGTTTAGTTCCCAGGACCCATTTCAAGCAGCTCACAGCTGCCTGTAAGTCCAGCTCTAGGAGATTCAACACCCTCTGCCTCCACGGGCTCCAGCTTTCATGTGCCCATGACACACACAAATGCACATAAGTAAAAAATAAAACTAAAATAAAAAGAACCAATCTATGCCGGGCGTTGGTGGCGCACGCCTTTAATCCCAGCACTCGGGAGGCGGAGGCAGGCGGATCTCTGTGAGTTCGAGGCCAGCCTGGGCTACCAAGTGAGCTCCAGGAAAGGCGCAAAGCTACACAGAGAAACCCTGTCTTGAAAAACCAAAAAAAAAAAAAAAAAAAAAAAAAAAGAACCAATCTTTTAAATTGTTATTTGAGTTGCTGGCATGAGTTTCATATTAGATCAATACATGAATTGTCTTGGCATTGGAACAGAATTTCCAAAATGACCCTAACATACTTACTCTGTTTTTAAATTTTTATCATTATTTTGTGTGTGTGTGTGTGTGCAAGTGCACGAGAGTGACGTGTGTGTGTGTGTGTGTGTGTGTGTGTGTGTGTGTGTGAAGCAAGTGTGCACATGTCACAATGCCTGTGTGAAGGTCACAGGATAACTTTGGCTTTTACTACAATTATTTATGTACTTAGTTGTTTATTTTGTGTATGTGTCTATGTATGGGGGCAACCATGGGTTCCATGACGCACATATGGAGGTCAGAGGATGCCTTTAAAGAAGCCTGCTCTCTCCTTGGGAGTCAGGGATCAAACTCAGGTCATGGGGCCTCCAGGGCAAGCATTTTAACCTCCTGAGTCATCTCACCGGCCCAGTTCTGCTATGCTCTGCTGCATATTTCTGCAAAATGGCATTCTCAGCATAACAGTTACAAAGTCAAAATATCAATTTTGAAAACTGCTGAAGATATTCTATGTCCTGCTGATCAAACATTCAACTGAGATTTAATTCTTCATGTTAGATAAGCAAGTGTAATTATCTCATCACATGAACCTTTGCTTTTCACTCAATAATAAAAATATGAGATGTATATAAAAACTGCTTTGAAATACATTTTATGACTCGTTAATAGTAAATGTTGGGTTTGTATACCTATTTTATTCATCTTTATATCAAGGGTCGTTTAAAAAATGTTCTGGGCAAAAGGTGGTGGCTAGTAGAAACAGTTTAAGAAGAGCCATCCTTAAGCTGGGTGGTGGTGGTGGTGGTGGTGGTGGTGGTGGTGGTGGTGGTGGAGGCAGTGGTGGTGCACAAGCCTTTAATCTCAGCCCACAGGATAGAGGCAGAGGCAGACAGACAGATCTCCGAGTTTGAGGCCAGCCTGGTCTACAGAGTGAGTTCCAGGACAGGCTCCAAAGCTACACAGAAAAACCTCATCTCAAAAAAGGAAGGAAGAAAGGGAGGGAGGGACAGAAGGCAGGAGGGAGGAAGGGAGAGAGAGAGGGATGGAGGGAGGGAGAGAGGGAGGGAGGGAGGAAGGAAGGAAGAGGAAAAAAGCCCAATGGTTCAGCGGCAACCTTACCCTGGGACATTCTGAATTTTTTCTCACCGAGTTTCTGTAAATAACTGACAAAACCTGAGGATTATGTGGAGAGAGAAGAGATGTGTTCTGTGGCGCGAGGCTCATGTTACAGGCCAGCTGCCGGCCCCCGACTTGCCTGGGAATAAGTGCTGTGGCAGCTGGCTTGCTCTGGAAGCAGCATTCCAGAGAGGAGCCAGAGCCACAAAACTAGGAACCCGAGCCATTTTTGCTTAGGGAACAAAATAAAAAGAAAGTCAGCCAGTGTCTTAGTTAGGGTTACTATGCCGTGATGAAACACCATGGTATCACGGTCAAAGCAAGTTGGGGAGAAAAGGGTTTATTTGGCTTACACTTTCATATCACTGTTTGTCACCGGAGGAAGTCAGAACAGAAGCTTATACGGGGCAGGGACCTGGAGGCAGGAGCTGGTGCAGGGGCCGTGAAGGGGTCTGCTTACTGGCTTGCTTCTTTCTCATGGCTTCCTCATGGAACCCAGGGACCACTAGCCCAGGGATGGCACAACCCACAGTGGCCTGGGCCCTCCTCCACGAATCACTAATTAAGAAAAGTCCCTGTGGGCTTGCCTACAACACTATTTTATGGAGGCATTTTCTGAATTGAGAGTCCCTCCTCCGATGACTCCAGCATATGCCAAGTTGACATAAAACTATCCACACAGCAGCCAGCAGTATTGCCTCGATACCTATTTCAAAAAATATCCAACCCACTGTGTTGAGAGAATCATAGTTTGGCAATAAGCACAAGGCATTTATAGAAAATGTACAAAATAAACTCACTATTGTAATATCAGCATTCAGGAGGTTGAGACAGGAGGATTACCACAAGTGCAAGGCCAGACTGGGTTATATAGTAAGGCCTTACAGCCTGTGCTACAAAAGGAGAAATATTGTCATAAAGGCGCATGCCTGGGAGAGGGGGGCTGTGGAACGGGAAAAGCATGTGAGGGTCATCTGGGGCCCGCAAGAGGGTAAACGCACTTGCCACTAAGCTTTATGATTCAAGTTCCATCCCCAGGACCCACATGGTGGAAGGAGAAAATGAATTCTCAAAAACAGTCCTCTGAACCAGGTGGTGGTGGGGCACGTACGTCTTTAATCCCAGCACTCAGGAGGCAGAGGCAGGCGGATCTCTGAGTTTGAAGCCAGCCTGGTCTACAGAGTGAGTTCCAGGACAGCCAGGGCTGTTGCACAGAGAAACTCTGTCTCAAAAACAAAAGTGAAATGAAAAATAGTCCTCTGATCTCTACACATGCACCAAGACATGCATATACATTTATACACAGACACAGAGGGATGCAACAAATGTATAAACTTCATGGCTGGGCACGGTGTCCCACGCCTTTCATCCCAGCACCCAGGAGGCAGAGGCAGGTGGATCTCTGTGAGTTCGAGGCCAGCCTGGGTTACAGAGTGAGTTCCTGGACAGCCAGGGCTGCACAGAGAGACCCTGTCTCAAAACAATAACAATAATAATAATTTTATCTGTTATTTGAAATTTTCATACGCGTATACAATGTACTCTGATCTTATGCACCCCCACTACCACCTCCTCCAACTCTCCCTGGCTCCCCTCAACTCATTTCTCTCCCAACTTCACATCCATTTTTTAACTTATTGTTATTATTAAGAACCCCCCTAGGTCCAATTAGTGTTGCTCATATGCTCATGAATGTGAGACATCCACTGGGCAAGCAAGCACTGATTATACCCCCAAGGGAGAGTGACTCTCTCCCGATCCCGATCCCCCACTGCCAGGAGGCCCTCTCCCTACATTTTTATTATTTATTTATTTTTTTGTGTGTCCACAGGCATGTGGCCACATGTGTGGAGGTCAGAGGACCACTTTGGGGACTCAACATCTTCCTCCCACCGTGTGGGTCCTGGAGATGGCACTCACGTCGTCAGTGTTGGTGGCCAGTGTCTCTGCCCAATGAGCCATCCCACCGGCCCTAGAATTCATCTTTAAAAAGATGTAATAATGAATATTAAGATCATGGCCCAATGTCCATTCACTCTTCCTCCATTGTGAAGCATTACTGATTTCTAAACCTGGTCTACATAGCAAGTTCCCAGAAAGTACATGTACATTATCTAATCCATGACTTTTTTGGGGTGGGGAGTTGGTGGTTTCGAGACAGGTTCACTGTGTAACAGACCTGGGTGTCCTGGAACCACCTCTGTAGACCAGACTGGCCTCAAACTAGGAGATCCACCCGCCTCTGCCTCCGGAGTGCTGGGATTAAAGGAGCACATCACCATGGCCAGGCACCTAATCCATGACTTTTCAAGTTTGTCTTAGTTTGTTCAAATTCGCCTTAGCTGTGACGAAACACCATGACCAAAAGGCAAGCTGGGGAGGAGAGGGTTTATTTGGCTTACACTTCAGCATTGCTGTTCATCACTGAAGGAATTCAGGACAAGAACTCAAACAGGGTGGGATCCCGGAAGCAGGAGAGGATGCAGAGGCCAAGGAAGGGAGCTGCTTACTGGCTTGCTTCCCCTGGCTTGCTCAGCCCACCTTATAGAACCCAAGACCAGCAGTCCATGGATGGCACCACCCACCATGGGCTGGGCCCTCCCCCACTGATCACTAAGTGAGAAAATGCTTTACAGCTGGATCTCATGGAGGCATTTCCTCAACTCAGGCTCCTTCCTCTGATGACTCTACCTTGTGTCAAGTTGATACACAAAACCAGCCACTACAACATTATTGTGTGTGTGTTCATATGTGTGTGTATGTGCAAGTGTTTGCACATTTGTGTGAATGCAGAAGCCAGGAGTTGACATGAGTGTGTCTTCCTTGTGGCCAGAAGATGGTGTCTGAGCACCCTGGAAAGGGAGTTATAGGCATTTGAAAGCCACCCGGCATGGGTGCTGGGAATCGAACCCGGGTCCTCTGGAAGAGCAGCCAGTGTTCTTAATCTCTGAGCCATCTCTCCAGATCCTCTCCAGCTTATTTTTTGGGACAAAGTCTTTCACTGAACCTGGAGCTCACTGATTCATAGAGGCTGGCTGCCCAGCAAGTCCCAGGATCCAGGATCCTCTTCTCTAGACTGGGGTTACTGTGCCCAGCTTTTACATGGTGCTGGACCCTCAACTCAGATCCTCATACTTACATGGCAAGCACTTCAGCATTTACCATTTCCCCAACCCTTAAAATTGTCTTCAAGTGACTACAAGTTTGAGGTTTTTTTTCTTCATGGTTACAGCAACCAAATAAATGCTAAAACCATACCCTAGAATGTTCCACAGATAAAACCCTGAGCCCCAGTAGTGTAAAAACACATTCTTAAGAGACTCATGAACCAAATGCACAAAACATAGTCAGGTAGGCTTCTCTCATTTGTGAGGGGCTGGAGTGTGGCTCAGTGGTAGAGCCCCTGCCTAGAATCCCCCAGTGAGGGGCTGGGGTGTGGCTCAGTGGTAGAGCCCTTGCTTAGCAGGTATAAAGCCCTGAATTCTATTCACTGCATAATAATAATAATAATAATAATAATAATAATAATAATAATAATAATTGTGAAATGTGAGTCAGGATTAAGGAGATGACTCATTAGGTAATGTGTTTGTTTCACAAGCATTCCGACCTGAGTTCAAATCCCCAGCACCCATGTAAAACCATGTATGGTGGAACAGATCTGTGAGTCCATCCCAGGGATAGGGATAGGGGGTAGAGAGATAAGTGGATCCTGGGGACTCACTGAATAGCCATTCCAGCTGAAACAGGTGATGCACATTCAGTGAGAGACCTGATTTCAAAAACCAAAGTGGAGAACACTGAAGGAAGATAAATGATGCAGATTCCTGGCCTCCACGGGAGCACACATGTGCACAGACACGCATCTACCACATATCTCGCCGGCTGTTTGTTTGGTTTTTGGTTTTTCAAGACAGGGTTTCTCTGTGTAGCCCTGACTGTCCTGGAACTCACTCTGTAGACCAGGCTGACCTCGAACTCACAGAGATCCACCTGCCTCTGCCTCCCGAGTGCTGGGATTAAAGGCGTGCGCCACCACCTCCCAGCCTGTACATTACTTTGTATGGCAGGGCCTCCCACCAACCAGGAGCTTGTCAGTTGGGCCAGACTGGCTGGCCAGGACCAGGAACACTCCTGTCTCTGTGTCCCCAGTGCTGGGAGTACAAGCACGTGCCGGCCACACCCAGGTTTTTTTTTTTTTGTCTGGATACTGGGAATTCAAACTTGGATCCTCATGTTTATATGGCCAGTGCTGCATCAACCGAGCCATCTCCCTCACCCTGTAGATGTAGATGAGGCTTCCCTTGAACTAGAGTGTGCTGCCACCATGGGATCAAGGCTTTATTTTATTTTTATTTTATTTTTTTGTTTGTTTGTTTTTCGAGACAGGGTTTTTCTGTGTAGCTTTGCGCCTTTCCTGGAACTCACTCTGTAGCCCAGGCTGGCCTCGAACTCACAGAGATCCGCCTGCCTCTGCCTCCCGAGTGCTGGGATTAAAGGCGTGCGCCACCACCGCCTGGCAAGGCTTTATTTTAAAGGCTGTACAGCCATTAGGAGGCAAGGGCTGGCTGGCAGCAGTATGGCACTGGAGACGGGCTTTTGAAGGCTCTATCCCCCTATGTTCTAGCTGCGGTATCTCTGCTTCTTGGCTTGTCGCCATGGCAACAGGCTCTGCTACTGCTCCACGCTGCTCCGCCTTCCCCACCACGGTGGACCGAGATCTCTCTGGAGCTAAAAGCCAATATAAAGCATTCCTCCCATAAACTGTTTCCGGTAGATGCTTCATTGCGGCAACACGGAATAAACTAATACTGAGGGTGTTCGGTATTTTGGTCATCTAAGTAGTTGTAGGTGGTGGCCTGCAGACCAGTCCCAAACCCCGCTGATTGATACCTCTTGGACTTCTTTCTAGCTCTGAAGGAAAGGGGTGTCCAGGGAGGAAGCCCCAGAAGCCAGACTCCAATTCACCCTCTATCTATACTAACCCATTGCCTCTCGCTGTCAACAAAGAGAAAAATGGCACAGAGCCCACAAAGAGGAGAGAGCTGTCACCCTAAAACAGCAGAGACTTCCTGCTTTCTCCAGTTCCCTCTTCTTGCTCTGTGTATGGGAGGGGCTTCCTCAAAGCACACCACTCCCCTCCTGAACAAGCACCCAGGGCAGGGCTGAGCCACCTGCTCACAGGAAGCTCCATTAGGGCCCAATACAGCCGGTATTTATCTAGCTCCTAGAGGCAAGATGCCCATGGCCGAGCGTGGTGGTGGTGATGCCTTTAATCCCAGCACTTCGAGATAGAAGCAGGTGATCTCTGTGAGTTGGGGGCCAGACTGGTCTGCACAGCCCGGGCTACGTACAGACAGACAGCCTTAAAAAAAAAAAAAGGCTCCATGGGTAGTTCTACTGGGCAGCCCGGAGGTAACAGAGCTCAAGGTAACAGAGTTGCGTTCTCAGACTGGCCATGCCTCGCTGTCACCTGGGTGGCTTCTGACAACAGATCTAGGAAGCCCATTCCCGAAATGGCTCGGTAGATCCAGGGTGGGCCCAGGAATATGCATTTCTCGCAAATTCCCAGGAGCTGCTGAAGCAGACAGGCACAAGCCCTGACCCTGGGCTTCCATGCCAACTGCGCGGGGAAACGGTGGTGAGCGTGTGGTTTGAACCCGCGATCCCCGCGCGCCTCCTCGTGGTGCAATGGGGCCTCTGCAGCTCTTGTGAGTTGACGCCTCTGCGTTCCTGAAGGAAGGAGGAGCATCCTGAGGGAAGTGGGAGGACTCTGCACTAAGGATCTGGATTCTCAGTGAGCACCAGACTTTGGACACCGGAAGGGGTGACGTCATAGGTCTTCAGACCCTTCACTTTTCTTTATGGCAGCTACCCACGACCCCAGGAATCTACAGCGCCGCTGCTTTGTCTGAGGCAGCCGAGAGACAGGATAGATGAGGTCCCAGGCAAGAACTCACATCCAGGAAATCTTCAAGGACCACCCCATCCCCAGCTTCCTCTTCCTAAATTCCAGTCTCTAGAATTCTATTAACCAGCAGCCTTTTGTTTCTGAATTTTTAGTGGCCTTTTGTTTCAAATATCTCATTTGCTTGTTTGCTTGCTTATTCCTTCACTGTATTTTTTTAGTGTGGTGTGGTGTGTGTGTGCGTGCGTGCGTGCGTGTGTGTGTGTGTGTGTGTGCGTGCGCGCGCGTTCTCCTGTCATGGTTCACATGTCTAGGTCAGGGTTCAGCTGTGGGAGTCAGTTCCCTCCTTTAATCACGTGTGCTGGAATAGAGCTCAGGTTCTGTCCTCGCTCGCAAGCTCCTCCATGCCTTAGGCCCATCGAGAGCTGGATCTTGCTTACAGCTTCAGCTTTGCTGCCTGGGGCCTGTCCGATGATGCTCCCCTCAGTCATGTGCCTGCCTCTGCCGTCCTCAGGCTTCTGCCTTCGGGGCCTTTTCTAGCCAGCAGTCCTGGATATCTAACACATGGATCTTGTCCTTATCCAGGGAGTATGTCACCTGTCGCCCCACCCAGGAACGCACCTGTCTCCAGGAACGAAGCCCGCAGAAATCCGCATTGCGCAACCTGCGCAGTGGTTGCCTTTTCCGCCGCCAGGGGGCAGCCGTGTTCCACCCACCTACGCCACTTGCACCTGCTCTTCCCGCGCACGGTCGTGGGTCTGACACCCGCTAGGGACCTCAAGGCCTTCACTCCACAGTTCCTTCTGCTCTTCTTTACTCGACCCTCGGCTCCCTCCAGAGACCATATGGTTCTGGAACGTCCCTCACCAAGCGCATCTGGGGTCTGGTTTACCCAACCCAAAAATTTAAACTTGGGGTTTAAATGGTTAAAAATGGTTGTCCGTTGCAGCCATTCAACAAATGTCAGCCAACCGGTACAACACTGCTTGCCTTACACAGTGATAGGCACTGAGGACCCTGTGGGATACACCCCACTCCCACTGCTGGGAGCTGATTCTAAGGGGCTCTGCTTTCCCTCCACCGGCTCACTCACTTTTCCCGGGCCAGGTAGGACCCCAAAGCTCTAGCGCCCGGAGTTCTTTGCCGGGGCTGTTGACTTGGATGGTACACTAGGGATGGAAAAGTTGAGGGGGAAGGCTTCTCGGTCCTGAAGGCAGCAGCCGAAAGCAGCAACATGGACGAACCAAAACCTCTGGACCTGGATCATCTTCAGCAAAATCGCCTCGGTGTTTGGGCTCTCCAGACTCCAGGGTACCTGGGTTGCAGGCTACCGGCTTTGCAGAGGAGGTGCCTCCCACCCAGGAAGAGAGCTGTTATTTCACCTTTGAGCAATGTGCCCATCCTCTGGTTGCATCCCTAAAAGCGCCCGTTGTATATGTAGTTGATAGACAAGTAAGTGTGCCAAGGTTCAGTCAGAGCTCTGACTCCAGAGTGGAGCATCACTTTTAAAGTAGGGTCTCCGGGGAGCCCTCCCTGGGAATGTGACGTTAGAAGTGAAGTGTCCTGGGTAAGGGCATTCCAGGCTGCAGGAACAGCCTATGCAAATGCCCCAAGATAGGAGCAAGTGGTATTTCTTAGGACCTGGAGGATTAAAGCCACTTAAAGACCCAGAAGGGGTTGTGGGAAATGAGATCGGAGGGGATATCCTGTGTGGACTACAAGTGACAGAAACTTTCAGTGACCACAGAGATGCCCTGTACCAATAATGGGCAATGTGGTTACCACTGGCCTCGTGAAGCCCTTGAGCCCATGTGGAGGGGACTGACAAAATAGTACAAACCTTTAGCTTTATTCCATTTAGATTTTTAGGTCAATTGAATTGCTCCTGCGTGGCCAGTGGTGACACCGTTGGGTAAGGAGGGTCCAGATATTTGGCTTGGAGCCGTGGTGACATAGCAAGATCTTCTAGGGTGTGGGAGAGGAGCTGCCCAGTGTCAGATGTGGCTGCCAAGACAGTCCCCCCGGGCCACCTCCCCCAGTCCTGACAGTGAAATGCAGACCAGGCTAAAGCCCCAACCTGTACTGCAGGATTTTGCTCTGGGGTCCCAGGTAGAGACTGGGGTAAGGCTTGGAGAAGGGGAGATTGCGAGGACAAATGTGAGCTCGATCAGGGTCTGGGGGGGGGGGCTGAAGGGCTCAATTAATGTGGCAAAGTCCAGGGGTGAATTGGAGTGTGGAGGGGCATGGGATTCCACAGAGGGCTATGGGATGCGGGGGAGCAGTGTGTGTGTGTGTGTGTGTGTGTGTGTGTGTGTGTGTGTGTGTGTGTGCCATGATGGCAAGGCAGGCCACTCAACCTGGTACACACGCACATCACTGTTCAGACCACAGAGGAAACAACAGACAAAAGAAGCTTCATTATGTTTCACTGAGGGATCCCGGGTCACACAGCACACAAGGACAGGTACCTATAACTATGCAGGGAGAAGTGACAGGTGGGGCCCTCCCCAGCCACAGGTGACTCAGGAATTCCACCAGACCCCAAGTCCATCAGCCCACACGAAGAGAGGCTTCCTCTCCAGCCACAGGCCCCTCTGGCCTGCTTCTCATCATCACTGGTCCTGGGAAGCAAGGAGAGGACTGCTTCCGAGTACAAAGCGGTACCCACAGTCTTTGCAGCTTCTGAATGCCCCTGCCATGGTGTCGGACTGTCCAGTCAGGGCTATGAGTACAGGTCAGAACTTCTGTTACATCCTAGAGGGTCCAGGCACCACGGACTGGTCACTTCCTGGGAATAGAAACTTGGACACACACACACACACACACACACACACACACACACGTGAACAAGAGGGTGAAAGGTGCTGTGCTTAGGAAAAGCATTATCTACACAGCGAAACACAGAACTGAGCAGCCAGGGCTTCGGCACGTAGCATTACAGGAAAACACACAGCCGAAGTGGCTGCTCTCGGGGGGACAGCAGAGGGCTGGAGCCCGGCCAATGTCAGCCAGGCTTACTGGGGGGATGGATAATACGAGGGTCAGGTAGAGCAACTGTTTCCTACATACGATAGGGACACTTGACCCTTTAAGGGGATCTGGGTATTTGCTGCACGTGAGTGGGGGGGGGTGGACAAGGGACTCCACTGTCATATTAAGTCGAGAGTTACAAGGGCAAACAGCTGAGGAGTGGCCAGGGACAGCTGGGGCAATGGAGCTGAGAGGCCACGGGGCTTGCCCAGCTGAGAAACCAGCAATCTGGATTTCCTGTAAGTTTTCCAAATCAGGACACACTGGCAGAGTATTGCCAGTTCAACCTGTGGGCAAAGGCTGGCGGGGTGGCTTGGCTTCCACTCTTGCCCACCTGCAGAGCCTCGGATGGGATGGGTGGGCTAACGCCACCTTCTCTTCCCTCCTCCCCTTCTCCTCCTCTTCCTCCTCCCTCTTCCTTCCCCTCCCAGCCTCCTCCTCCTCCTCTCCTCCCTCCCACTTCTATCCCTCCTCCTCCCAGCCCCCCTCAGACTTTTACTTTGGGAGTACACACAAACACAAGCACGCACAAGGCCCTTAGCCCTTCCAAGCTCAGCTAATGCCTATAATGCCCAACACTCTCTTGTTTTCTCCCCAGGCCCCGGCACGCCAGAGGTGGCTCACAGTGGATACCAGCTGTTTGGCCAGAAGCAGGTGCCTGGAAGGATGGGCAGGCAGGAGTGCCCGGGACCCACACGCACTCAGGCTGGGGGTCTTCCGGGCCCACATCTTCTCTGCACCCACTGGCCACTGCCTCCGAGTGTCTTGTCGTCTCAGGGCTTCAGCCATCACGATGGCCTCGCCATCTGTTCACAGAACTAAGAGGGAAGGCTGGGCACTGGTCATAGCCAGCCAGGGATGCGGCAGAGCACAAAGCAAAATGCACGCGGTTAAGCGAGAGAGGGAAGCAGGGGAGAGAGAGAGTGGGGGGGGGGAGGGGTTCACACACAAGAGACAGGGCTCCTAGTGACGTCTGTGGCACTAACGGCATTTGGGCGCCCGCCTTGGGCCCCGACGTGCTTTCTTCCCGCGGGTAGACTTGGGAACAGCAGCTGGCTGTCCCTTGGCCTCACCAGCCCTGGCACGGGCCCCCGCGCCTGCAGATCCCTTCTTCTTCTTGTTGTTGGTGGTGTTGTTGCCCGCGTGGTCTTCGGTTGCAGCCCCGCTCCCCGCTTTCTTCTCTGGAGTGACGCCCCGGCCACGACCGCGGCCACCCCTGCGGGTTTTGCGTGCCCTGGATGCGGTGGAGACCGCGGTGGCGCCAGCGGGAGCCAGGCCCTTGGAGCCGGTGCGCGCTCTCTTGGCGCGGGGCTTCTTGGACACGCTGTCGCCGGGTTCTGACTCTTCGCTGTCGCTGTCGTCTGAATCTTCCTCAGACTCTGTGTCTGAATCGTCATCCGATTCCTCGTTGGATTCTAGGTTCTCCTGGGACGCCAGGAAAGCCAGGACGTCGGATAAGCCGCCTTGGCTATGATCACACTTCCTGCCGCCACCGCCGCCCCACCTGCTGGCTTCTTCCTCTTTCACGGACTCCACCATATCTTGCGCAGCTAGGAGGGCCACCAGCTCCAGGAGGCCACCCTGGTGGCCCTCAGCGGTCCACCCTCTGAGGAGACCCAGTCCAGACTTCTTTCCCTTGGTGCTGTTCTCGGCTTCGGCCAAGGTAGAGATACATTCCAGAAGATTCCCGTCTTCCTCCGCCTTCCTCAGGACCATGGCGTCCACCTGACGGCCTGCCTCCTCCACCTTCACCCTGGGCCCAGAGGTGTCCTTGTTCATGACAGACAGGACTTGAGGAAGGACATCTTTTTTGTCTTTTTTATCGCCCCAGCCCAGGGTCTCAATCACAGAAGCGATTTTGAGCATTTCCTCCCTGGCGGAGGGGTCAGCGGGGTCGGTATAAGCCACGATCGCCACAAACTCGGGGTTGTCCACCCCTTCTTTCCCTCGCTCTGCATTTTCCAGAGACTCGCTGTCGTCGGAATCACCATCATCATCGTCATCATCATCTTCTTCCTCTTCTTCCTCTTCTCCATCTTCATCTTCCTCCTCGCCCTCGCTATCTACATCCACTACCGGGGTATCTCTTACAGCCAGGAGCGCGACTAAATCAGGGACCCCACTCTTTTCATCTTTGATGTTTAAGCAGATGGACTCTGTACCGGGAAGGTCTTTCTCGATCTCTTCCTTCTTAGCTTTGTCGGTGACAGTGACAAGTGCCAGAAACTCTCGGGGCCCATCTCCTTCATCTTGGTCTCCCCGGAAGGCCCACTTCTTGGTGAGCTCTTTGGCAGCTGCTTGGAGCGTGGCATACAGGGCCCTCTGGTCCTCATCTACGCTCAGGTCCTCTGCATAGATCTCCTCTATGACAATACCCAGGCTGTCATCGGATGAGTCGTCCGACTCACTCCTGGCTCGGCGCCCTCCCCGGCCCCTCTTCTTGCCCTTCTGAGCCGTGAACCTGTGGGTTCTAGATCTGCGCTTGCCTCCCCGACGGCCCCGACGGCCGTGCCTGGGTGCCCCTTCCGAGGAGCCAGTCTTCTTGGCCTCCTTCCCCAACCCCTTGGCCTGGGCCTGGGCCTCCAACACCAGAGGGATGGCTATTTCTCTGAAGTCATCCATGGGCCTCTCATCTAGCAACAGGCGCCTCATCTGCCTAAGGACCCGCGCATCTTGCCCGCGGTCCTTACTCAGGATCTTCCAGGTTCCGTTATCTCCCCGGATGTGAATGGGGATGGCAGAGTGATCGATGTCTGCCCCAAACTCCACCAAGGCGGCCTGAGCCTTCTCCTTGGTCACAGATCTCACAGTCCGAAGCCTGTAGCTGCCCAGGGGTTGCAAGTTCGGCCTCAGGGTGGCTTCGATGTCCGCCTGCTGCAGGCGCTCAGGGATGCCAGTGATCAGCAGGGCCCTGTGGACCTCCACTTCCAGCTCCTTGCACCAATCTTGCAGAAGGTTCATGGCCATGGCGCTGCCCAGTGGAGGCTAATCTTGGGGCGGGAGGGAGCCGGGTGGACTGCAGAACACAGGCTGGGTCAATCCTACTCTGGAAGGACCGACCACTCGAAGGGGTTAGAGTCCAGGCTCGGGATCTGGGGCTCCGGGCTCTAGCTACCTGCTGGCTAACGGGACGCAATGATCTTCCCCCGGGGCAATCTGAGGGTCCGCAGGGGGCTTACGTGTCCGGTCTCCGGGCTCGCCCGGGCTGTCCTCACTTCCTTTTATCCCTGACAGCTTAGGTGACTGATCACCGCTGTTAGGGTGCAGGAAGGCGACGGTCAACGCACCTGGTGGGCGTGGGGGGTGGGAGCGGCAGCTCGCCTGCGCTCCCGCGGAGTCTGAAGCGAAGAGCGAAGCGCGCACCCAGGTCTAGACGCTCAGCGGGGCCGCTGCGGTAAGGCAGCCTCAGACTGCGCCTGCGCAGATCCAGTCCCCTTCCCCGCCCCCTCCTGCTAGTCCGGGTCTCCATAGTAACACTGCAGGCAGCAGCTGGGGTCTGCGCTGTTGTGATCGCAGCAGCTGCTCTTAAAGGGACAGGTGGGAAGGAGGGCTTGGTCACTGAAGCGAAGAACAGGGACAAAGTCATTGAAATCTACACAGCACTAAAGGGGACCAGTCTCCCTTCAGGGGGCAGAGACCACCTTTGAAAGCATAGATGCTTCTACAAGGGGTGTTTGCTCTGGTTTTGTTTTTTGAGGCAAAGTCTCCTGTAGACCGGGGTAGCCTTGAACTTGCCAAGTAGCCACAGATGACCTTGAACTTCTGATCCTCCTGCTTCCGCCCTCCCCACAAGTTCTGAAATTACGCGCATATGTGATTTCTTGCCTGCGTTATTTTTTTAATGCGTTTCTCGGAGTCGAGGCCAGGGTTTCACGCATTCTATGCAGGCGCTCTACCAACCGAACTACATCCCCATTCCCGCGGGACAGATACAGCTTTGCTTTATAAAGCGCCAAATCAAATTGTTCTTTGGAGGTGTGAACTCACACAGGCTCTATCTTTTCTCACGGTATAGAAGTCTCAATACCAAGCAAGGATGCTAGGGTTAGCTGTCCTTATGAGCTGAGAGCCATCATTTAGGGTGTGTGTGTGTGTGTGATAGTGGGTACCAGACTTGCCAAGGGAGACCACATTTCACCCATGAGTGTTCCTATATTCTGTTTTTGAAACAGGATCTCATCTTATAGCCCAGGGTAGCCCAGAACTATGTAGCCCAGGCTGGCCCCAAACTCATGGCAATCTTCCTGCCTCAGTCTCCTAAATGCTGGGATTATAGGCGTGAGCCACTGAACTCAGATCTTTCAAATTCTTTATTTTTATTTTTTAATTTTTGTTTCATTTATGGTGAGCGTGTATGCGTGTGTATATGATGAACGTGTGTGCCACAGTATATGTATGCAGGTCAGAGGACAACTTTCAGGAGATCAGCTCTCTCCTTCCACTATGTGGGCCCAGGAATCGGACTCTGGGGGACCCACTGATCCATCTCCATGGCCCAGGCCATCGGAGGCTCTTGAGCTGCCTGTCCCCCTACTCTATGGAGTCTAGTAGACTAGCTATTAGATTTATACCCCACTCTTATTGCTTTCCCAGCTGCGGCTCTGAGAATCTTCTAGAACTTCTCCAGGTCTGTTTGATCCTCTGTGAAATGGAGATAGCCATTGTTCCTCCTTCTAAGGGCTCTCCTAGGGACCCTAACCCGCGAGAGACGAGTCCGAGAGGACAGGGGGAGGGGCTGGCTTGCAGTTGTGGCTCCTTGAACAATGGTCGTGTGTATTGTTTATGGAGGCTTGCCATTACATAAGCATTTGTTAAGTAATAAAGAAGCAAACAGAACAAAACCACCTCAGGTTCCCACCCTCCTCTGCCTTTTGTTATTCGCCTTCTCCGTAGAAAGAAGGTTGATGGCACGGTTCCCATGGCAACCGGGAGCTGCGCAAAGCGCTCACCTACTCTCTGTTTTCTCTGCTTTTCTTTCATCTCCCTCCTCCTAAAATGGATGTCCCCGAGACAGAAACGCCATGCCAGCCTGCGTGGCGCAAAACACCTGCGTGATGTGACATTTTACAATAGCCATCACGAGTTAATAAAAAGCAGAAGCAAATTTTATGAGTAGATAGTATCTATCCCGGAAGAGCACAGGGTTATCTCCAGATTGGCTTGGGTTCTGGGTTCCAGAAAAAAAATTTTTTTTAATTCATTTCACTCTGTGTGTGTATGGGGGGGCCAGGGGAAGCACCTCAGCACATGTGTAGAGTTGAAAAGACAGCTTGGTCAATTCTCTCCTTCCACCATGTGGGACAAGGACTAAGCTCAGATCTTCAGGCTTGCAGCAAGCGCCTTGACCACTGAGCCATCTTGCTGCCCCCCCCACCACCGTTTGAGTTATGTTCATTTGTTTTGAAACTGGCTTTCACTCTGTATCCCTGGCTGTCCTTGAACTTTCAGCGATCCTCCTGCCTCAGCCAACCCACGGCCAGGATTGTATAAAGTGGCCCACAGCACCTGGCTGTAGACTGTGTTATCACGTGCACGCATCCGTTACACAAAGCAGCAAAAGAGCCGCGTACATTCTCTGGTTCATAATGAGTCTCTTTGGAAGCTACACGTGGCTTCCAGGAATTCGTTCTGAGGACCTCATTAGGGATGTGTGTGTGTGTGAACATGTGATTTGCACCCACAGGACATGATGAGAATCCTAAGTTGGTGCTTTTTCATGTCTGGCGTGGACAACTGTGGGTGAAGCCCATGTTGAATGCCTTATCACAAAATAAACCCATCCATCTCTGTACATGGTTTAGGGTGGAGATGGCTCAAGGTAGAGGAATCTGCTGACAAGCCTGAGGACCTGGGCTCAATTCTTGGGACTCACAGCGAAAGAAGAGAACTTTGGGGGTGGGGGCAAGCTTTTCTCTGACATACATGTGGCAGGCACTCATGGACACACTGTAACAGTAAATAAAACTAAAAGTTTTTAACTGCCGGGCGGTGGTGGCGCACACCTTTAATCCCAGCACTCGGGAGACAGAGCCAGGTGGATCTCTGTGAGTTCGAGGCCAGCCTGGGATACAGAGTGAGTTCCAGGAAAAGGCACAAAGCTACACAGAGAGACCTTGTCTCTAAATAAAATAAATAAATAAATAAATAAATAAATAAGCCTTCAAGACGGCTCAGCAGATTAAGGCATTTGTCACCAAGCCTGATGACCTGAGTTCCATCCTCAGGACCCGCAGAGTGGAAGGAGGAAACCACAAATCATTGCAGCAAGCTGTCCTTTGACACACAGGTATCCCCAAACACGTACAAAATAAAGCAATTCAATGAGTGAGTAAACAAATAAATGTGTTGGCTTTTTGATTAAAAAATATAAAGTGTACAAGTCATCGGTCACATGGTGATACGCATCTATTAATCTGTCTATATACTAGCTTGAAATCCGTGGGAGGAGGGGGTAACAAAGTCTTATTACACAGCCCTGGCTGGCCTGGAATCCTCCTGCCTCTGCTTCCCCAGAGCTGGGATTGGAGGTTTGCACAGCAATACCCAGTTTAAGCCTTTGCAATTTCGAGTTGTTTTGAGACACAGTGTTGCTGTGTAGCCGGGGCTGTCCTTGAACTCAGAATCCTCCTGCCTTGCCTCCTAAATGCTAGGAATACAGGTGTGTTCCACCATGCCTTGGGGTTTGGTTGCTTTTTGTTTTTCTTAAGTAAGCAGGGTGTGGTACTGAGGAAGCAGAGGCTCCTTCAAGGGCAGAAGCTCCAGAGTATAAGGCTAGACATGACCCCTAATCCCCCTAAGCAAAAAATTAAGTGGGGACCAGTCAGGGACATCCAGAGCACCATGAATGTCCTTCCCAGCCCTCCCCTGGGCACTTCTGCTGGAGTCATAAGCCTGTCTGGATTCAGCAAGGACCTGTGACTGGTCTAGCTGCAGCCCCTGAGGTTCCCATGGAAACAGCTGGAAGAAAGGAGCATATAAAATGTTTTATGAAATTCTCTCCTGATTCCTGTGTTTGAGGAACGAAGGAAAAAAAAATAACCTGTGTATGAGGTCATAGGCCTGGCATGCTAGCACCTGGAACCCAGGCACCCCAAGACTCCGGTGATGAAGAAATGACGATCAGGAATCGAGGGCAGTTTTGACTACATGTCAAGTACCAGGTCCAGCCTGAGCTGGAACTTCAAAAGGAGGGAAGTTGCCTGGAGTTAGTCAACACAGTACTTACCACATAACCACATGAACTGAGTTTGGTGCCACCGCGCCTACACCAAAGCTAGCAAGGACGTGCACACCTGTGAACTCCGTGCTGGAGAAGCAGAAACAGGAAGGTCCCCTGGGGCTCGCTGGACCCGCCAATCTGGCTGCATCAATGAACGCCAGCTTCAAAGAAAGAGCTTGCATCAAAAAGTGAGGTGGAGGGCCAGTGAGTTGGCTCAATGGGTAAAGACACTTGCTGCCAAGCCTGAGGACCTGTGTTCGATACCTGTAGCCTGCCTCCAAAAAAAAAAAGAGAGAGAGCAAATGCCCTCAGGCTGTCCTCTACATCCGTGGTGTGGCACACACAGAGATATACACACACATACACGAATGCAATGATTTTCTTAACAGTTTTTCTCTTGTTTTTTGTTGTTTTGTCTTGGTTGGTTGGTTGGTTGGTTGATTGGTTGGTTGGATTTTCCAGACAGGGTTTCACTGTATAACAGCTTTGGCTGTCCTGAAACCAGCTCTGTAGACCAGGCTGGCCTCGAACTCACAGAGATCTGCCTGCCTCCAGAGTGCTGGGATTAAAGGCGTGCGCTGCCACCACCAGACAAGTTTTTTGGTATTTTTTTTTTTTAATTAATGTAGAGAATGATTTGAGGAAGACACCTGATACCAACCTTTGGCCTACACACACACACACACACACACACACACACAGGGGAGGTGTGT
The DNA here is from genome assembly GCF_049852395.1 of Peromyscus maniculatus bairdii. NCBI lineage: Eukaryota > Metazoa > Chordata > Mammalia > Rodentia > Cricetidae > Peromyscus > Peromyscus maniculatus. The sequence continues at coordinate 25,743,322 of NC_134852.1, read as the reverse complement.
GTGTGTGTGTGTGTGTGTGTGTGTGTGTGTGTGTGTACACGCTGAAGTAATGGAGTGAGAATTCTGAAACAAAACATTAGCTGCCCTTTTCACTGCTGTTCCCTTCCCAGTGTTCCGTGGAAATTTCCAGAGCCTGCGTGGTATTTGATATCGCAGCTGACAGGGAGGGAGTAGGTAGGCGGGCTGTGGAGCAACACAGACATGAATGAGATTCGCAAAAGCATAAGAAAATTTCCCCTCCCGGGCCCAGGGAACGGCACAGGGAAGGGGGTGGAAACATTGTAAGAGCTGGAGAACTGGGAGGTGTGCCCAGGAAAAAAAAAAAAAAAAAAAAAAAAAAAAAAAAAAAAAAAAAAAAAAACGATGCCTTTTGGATATGACGTAGCCCATGCACTCACGGACCCACAGCGGCTGTGGCTGTGTGCTCCAGAGCTGTACCAAAAAGAAAAGAAAAAAGAGCATGAGCGTAGGAGGAGCTAATGGGAAAGGAGTAGGTTCTGTAGAAATGAGAGGGGAGATAAGAGAGGCGAGTGACGGGCAGCCTGATCACAGTACGTATCTATGCATGGACTTGCCAAAATCAAATTAAAAAAAGAAAGAAAATGCACTTCAAGTAATAAAGTTTGTTGAAGAGCCTGCATCATTCTTTTATGCATTCAAAAATGTAAGAACAAATGAATTTATTTAAGACATGTCTCTCTGTATAGCCCAGTCTGGCCTCAAACTTAATCCCTTCAGCCTCCTAGGAACTGGGGTGGCAGGCATGGCTGGCTTGTTTTCCCCTTTCTTTCTTTCTTTCTTTCTTTCTTTCTTTCTTTCTTTCTTTCTTTCTTTCTTTCTTTCTTTCTTTCTCTCTCTCTCTCTCTCTCTCTCTCTCTCTCTCTCTCTCTCTGCCTTTCTTTCGTTCTTTCTTTCTTGAATTTACGATCCTGCCTCTACCTCCGAGGACTAGGATTGAAGTGCTTTTGGGGGAAAACGTCAAACATATTTGGATCGTTTGGTTTTTATTATGTTTTATTCATTTCATGTGTCCATATGTGTGAGGAGGAGTGTGCATGTACACGCTTGTATGGAGGTTAAAGGTCAGCTTGAAGGGGTCACTTCTCTTCCACCAAGTGGGTCCCTGGGACTAAACTCGGGTGGTCAGGCTTGGCAGAGGGTGCCTTTACTTACTGGACCATCTCACTGACATTTGTCTCAACAGCAAAAACATAGAGCCTTATACAGAGCATCTATCCACAAAGAAAACGGATTTGAGCAGGGCTGTGTGTGGTGAGACTCACCTTTAATCTCAGCACTAGGGAGGCAGAGGCAGGAGGATCGATGTGAGTTCCAGGCCAGCCAGCAATACATAGCGAGACCTTGTCTCAAAAAGAGATGGCTGGGGGAGGGGGGGCTGGGGCGATGGCTCAGGAGTTAAGAGCACTTGCTGCTCTTGCAGAGGACCCGGGTTCGGTCCCCAGCACCCACATCGTTTCTCACACCTCCAGTTTCTGGGAATCTGATGCTGTCTCCTGACCTCTGAGAAAAGACTGGTGACTTAGCTCGGTTGGCACAGTGCTTGCCCAGCATGCCTGAGGCCCTGGGTACCACCCTCAGCACCACAAGAACAGGCTGTGGGGTGCACATCCATAGTCTACACTCCAGTGGCTATTCTCAGCTGCTCCTGGAGTCTGAGGCTAGCCTGGGCTACATGAGAACCTGTCTCCAAAATAATAAAAATAAAGGCAGGGGTGGGTGATTTGGCTTAGTGGGTAAAAGATTCTTGCCCCTAAGCCTGACAATTGAGTTCCATCCCCAGGATCCATGTGATAGAAGGAGAGAACTGACTCCTGAAAGGGTCTTCACACACACACACACACACACACACACACACACACACACACACACTGTGGCACACTTCTGTGCAAGAGAACAAATAAACAAACAAACAAATAAATAAGCAAAAGCCAAGCAGTGGTGGCTGTGGTGATATATTGTGCACCCTAATAAGATTTTCCTAATAAAATAAGATCAGAGAACAGAACAAGCCACTAGATTAGACACAGAGGCCAGACAGTGGTGGCACACACCTTTAATCCTAGCACTCGGGAGGCAGAGGTCCGTCTGGATCTCTATGAGTTCAAAGCCACCCTGGACTACATGCGGTTGACTAAGTCTAGGAGAGAAACAGAGCCAGGCAGTGGTGGCAGACACCTTGGGAGTCAACACGTCTTTAATTCCAGCACTAAGAAGGAAGTGATGACTGGGTGGAGAGAGGTGTATAAGGCCTGAGGAGACAGGAACTGAAGCTTTTTCAGCCTGAGGAGTCCTAGAGCTAAGATGTGGCTTATTCCTTTGTCTCTCTCATTTTCCAGCATTTACTCCAATATCAGGCTACGGGTTTTTTATTTATAAGACCTATTAGATTTAAAACAGCAGGTGGTACATGCCTTTAATCCCAGCATTGGGAGGCAGAGGCAGGCAGATCTCTGAGTTCGAGGCCAGCCTGGTCTACAGAGCCGCGTTCCAGGACTGCCAGGACTACATAGTGAAATCCTGTCTCAAAGAAAGAAAAAGAAAGGGAGGGAAGGAGGGAGGAAGGGAGGAAGGGAGGGAGGGAGGAAGGAAGGAAGGAAGGAAGGAAGGAAGGAAGGAAGGAAGGAAGGAAGGAAGGAAGAAGAAAAGAGAAAAGAAAAGATCGTCTCTAAGACAGCTAAAAGAAAATGAAAAAGAAAAATCTAGAATGCTCTGAGTCAGAGGCGGCACTGCATTAGAGAATACATCACAGTGTTCCCTGGCGCCCCCAGATAAGCAAATGATTGCGTGGTTGTTTTCTGCAGCAGGCTATGACTGAGCTGTGTGGGAGTTGAGAGCACACAGGTTGGTCCTCTGTCTCCACTTTCTGCTGCCTCTTCAGCCCCACCACACTGTTGCCCTGGCAACTAGATTAGCGCAAAATCAATTTAACCACCTCGCGTCTGAACCATCGGGTGGGGAAAATGCCCCCCAGAATGTGTGAATCGAAGAGCTGTGGAGGTTTTTTTTTTCAATTATTTAATAATAGTTGATTAAAAATAAATTAATTAAAACAAAGAGCTGTTGATCTCGCCTGCCTCCATGTATTTAAAATGACACACACTCTTTTTCGTTTTGTTTGTTTGTTTGCTTGCTTGTTGTTATTTTGAGACAGGGTCTCACAGGACCCAGGCTAGCCTGGAATCCCTGATCTTTCTGCCTCCACTTCCTTAGTTCTGGGAGAAGGAACATCCCCAAAGTCCAGTAAAATACTCCTTTAAAAAAACAAACAAACAAAATGGTTCCTCTCTCCGGTTCCTCCCATTCCCTGAGCGATCCTTCACTTTTTTTTTTTTTTCTCACAAGTTCTTGGAAAGTGGGCATCGCTGCCAGCGGACAGTGCAAGCTTGTGCTCTAAGCAGTGGAGAAACTGAGGCAGTAGGCTAGCCTAGGCTATATACATCAAGACCCTGGCTCAAAATACTGTAAGTAAATACATAACAAATTTTTTTAAAAAAATATCTGTGTCTGATGTGTCGGTATGTGAGTGCAGTGCCTATGGGAGACAGAAGAGGGCGCTGGATCTCCTGGAGCTGGAGTTAGGACACCTGACATGGGACCGGCACCCGAACTCAGGTCCTCTGGACGAGCAGCAAGTGCTCTCAACTACTCAACCATTTCACCAGGCCCCCAGTTTTTTCTTAATTTTTAAGATTTGGGGGCTGGAGAGATGGCTCAGCGGTTAAAAGCTAGGCTCACAACCAAAAATAAAGATTTGGGTTTTTGCCAGGCAGTGGTGGCTCACACTTTTAATCCCAGCACTCGGGAGACAGAGGCAGGCAGATCTCTGAGTTCAAGGCCATCCTGGTCTATGTTGTGAGTTCCAGGACAGCCAGGGCTACACAGAAAAACCCTGTCTTGGAGGAGGAGGAGGAGGAGGAGGAGGAGGAGGAGGAGGAGGAGGAGGAGGAGGAGAAGAAAAGAAGAAGGAGAAGAAGGAGGAGGAGAAGGAGGAGAAGAAGGAGAAGGAGAAGAAGAAGAAGGAGAAGAAGGAGAAGAAGAAGGAGAAGAAGAAGAAAACTGCCTTTGGAGCTTGAATTACAGGCAACCATGAGATACCTAGTGTGAGTGCTGAGAAATAACACAGCTCCTCTGTAAGAGCTGTACCTGCTCTGAACTGCTGGACCATCTCTTCAGGCCCTAAACGAACAAAATTAATAAAATGAAGGTGGTGAAATAATTTAGCCTTTTCTTAACAAAAGAAAACAAGGGGCCAGCGGGGTGGGGGGCTTGAGAAATGGTTCTGTGGTTCAAATCACTGGCTGTTCATCCAGGGGACCAGGGTTCCATTCTCTGTCAGTTCAAGGCCAGCATGGAATACATGAGCGAGTTTCAGGACAGCCAGGGCTACACTGAGAAACCCTGTCTCAAAAAAATAAAATAAATAACCGGGCAGTGGTGGCGCACGCCTTTAATCCCAGCACTCGGGAGGCAGAGGCAGGAGGATCTCTGTGAGTTCAAGGCCAGCCTGGGCTACAGAGTGAGTTCCAGGAAAAGCGCAAAGCTACACAGAGAAACCCTGTCTCGAAAAAACAAAATAAATAAATAAACAAAAAGCCGGATTTGGTGACTCGAGCTTGTGACCCCAGTGTGGGAAGGCTGAGACTAGGGTTCAATATCCAGCCAGGCAGATCTGCTCAAGAGGATGGGGAAGAGATCCTAAGGGACCTCACAAGGGAAAGATGGCCAAGTTCCAGAGCCGTATGTAACACCTGACGGTGGGAGCCCAGGACCTGGGCTGGGGATAACCGGTTTGGTTTCCCTGGCAACCAAGTGAAAGCCAGGGGGCGGCTTGAGTAGAAGTTATTGCTACAGAACAAACAAGCATTTGGGCTTTAGACATCAACGACAGCATCTTCCTCTTGATTTTGCAGCCAGGGCTGAGTTCACCTGGCCTCTTCTGCTGCCTCATGGCTCCTTCTGGTGAAGCGATGTCTAGGATGTCACTCCTTTGGATATCTGGTCCTTCTCTCACTTCCCCCTGGGGGGGGGGGCGCAGAGTCAGCAAGTGTTCAAGTCCCACGTGGGTCAAATGAACTGGATTTGAGTCAAGCCAGGTTGCCTGGGCTCAGATTTCAGAGCACTGTAACTCTGTGACCCAGAGCTGTGCAAGCCACCCAGCTTCTCTGAGTCTCAGTTTCTCCATTTTGTAAAATGTGCTTACTAAGGTGCTGGGGCGAGGCTGGAGAAATGATTCAGCAGTTAAGGGCACTTGTTGCTCTCGCTGGGAACCTGGGTTCAAGCCCCAGGACCCACATGGTGTCTCACAGCCCTCTGTAAGTCCAGTTCCAGGGGGTCTCACACCCTCTTCTGACTTCCTCAGACACCAGGCACGAATGTGGTGCACAAACAGGCATGTAGACAAAACACTCATGTACATAAAATAAAGTAAATAAATTTTTTTTAAAAATGCGTGTCGGTGGCGCACGCCTTTAATCCCAGGGAGGCAAAGGCAGGCGGATCTCTGAGTTCAAGGCCATCCTGGTCTACAGAGTAAGTTCCAGAACAGCCAGGAATACACAGTGAAACCCTGTCTTGGGAAAGAAAAAAAAAAAAAGAGTGCCAGGGGCTGGTGGATGGCTCAGTGGGTAAAAACATTTGTTACCAAGCCTGATGATCTGAGTTCAAATCCTGAATCCCACATGATGGAAAGAGAGAACTGTCTCCAGAAGTTTGTCCCCTGATCTCCAAATGTGAACCATGTCCCTCACCCCACACATACAAAAAAACAAATAAATGTAACTTAAAACTTTAAGGGTCCTAAACCTGTGATAAGATCACCAGAGAGCACATAGTAACACATCCAGTGTTTAGATGTATCTAACAGCAGTGCTGGGCAGGTGCACACCTGTAATCCCAACTCCAGAGAGACGGAGCTGAGAGATCAGGCTAGCCCCAGCTACACACTAATCCGAGTCTTTAACGGGATTCTCTGGCTCCCCCTGCTGGTTACACCATGCCTAGGCATTTTCCTTGGGCGGACCTGGTGCTTCCCAGGTAGGCAGCCCAAAGTCTACCATCGTGGGGGTGTGGCCACCTGTCCCAGACCATAGAAGCCGGTGGGCAGAAGAGCAAGAGGATGGCTCAGGTGAGGCCACTTGCTACCAAGCCTGACAACCTACACCGATCCCCAGAAACTTCTGGAAGGAGAAAATCAATGTCTACGAGTTGTCACTGACCTTTCTTGCCACATGACTCCTGAGGGGTCCACCCCACCCTCCCCGTCAACCAAGCCTCCTGACCAATTAGATCCCTCATTCCCTCTCTAGTCACTGTTACCGACGCAGGGGCAGACAGGCTCAGGACCCGACTTACCCACAGTCTGCTCTGGAACCTAGAACCAGCCTTGCCCAAAGTTCAGTCCTGGACTTTTAGGTAACACAAGCTGATAACTCCTTTTTTCACTAATCTTAAGTAGTTTTACTTGTTTTTTTTTTTCTGTTTGTTTTTTGTTTCTTTTCCTTTTTTTTTTTGGTTTTTGGAGACAGGGTTTCTCTGTGAAACCGCTCACTCTGTAGACAAGGCTGGCCTCGAACTCACAGAGATCTTCCTGCCTCTGCCTCCCCGAGTGCTGGGATTGAAGTTGTGTGTCACCACTGCCTGGCTTTACTTGGTTTTCTCTACTTGGAACCCAAAGGGTGCTTATACCTGAATGTAATGAGCTACACCTATAATTTCAACATTCAGGAAGCTGAGGCAAGCTGGTCATGAATTCACGGGCAGCCTGGAATGCACAGTGAGACTCTGTCGCAAAAATGGGGTTGGGGTTGGGGAGTGATGCTCTGGTGAGGGGCGGGGGTGCTTGCCACTAAGCCTGATGACCTGGGTTCGATTCTCAGGCCTCACAAAATGGAATGAGAGAACTGACTCCTTCAGGTTGTCCTCTGACCTCCACATGTGCCCTGAGGCACTTGACCTCTCACATACATAATAAGTAAATAAAACGTGATTTCAAAACATCAAAGGCAAAAACGGAACTTTGCAAAAACACAGAGGGTTTGTGCAATCCATAACCCAAAGCATTGTCCGTGCTCCCGAGAGAAATAAGCATCGGAGGACAGGGCTGGGTTTCCAGGAGGGACAGGAAAAGGATGTTCCAATGTTCTGGGGGTTGACTCCATCATTTGTCATAGCTCTCAAGACTTTGTGACTGTTGGACCCATAGGTCTCTAGTCAACAGGGAACATGGTCTCACTGTCCCTGGAGCAAAATCATTCTGCAGTCGTTCCCAATCACAGGGCTTGTAGGACAAAGGGCTCAGCCCCGGGATGGACTTCGAGTAACGATGGCACTAGCTTTGGCTCTGATTTTGTTTACTGCTAATGCAGTTTTTAGTGCTCACTCCATTTATTGTTGCTCGTATGTCTGTGCTTTTCAGGACTGACCTCTTGTGTTGGATAATCAATTCATCCCTGGGGAGACTAATTCCCTCCCTCCCTCTACAGTTATTAATTGTCTGTAGTTCTTCCTCCAGGTATGGGAGTCCCATGAAGCTTTTCTCCAACCCACGTTGGCACGTCCACTGGTGCCGGCATTCAGGTATTGTTTAGGCAGCCGTGTTGTTGAGATTTCATGGGTGCAGATTTCCTGTCATAGGCGGAAGGGACTGTGTCTTGTCATATACACAATCTCAAAGCTCCAGCCTGGCATGACAGAGACCATTACAGCAACACACGACTGTTATAATGCAGAGAACAGATGACCATGTGGTGTTCAGCCTCCATTGGTACCTCCACAACACAAGCCCTAAACCCAAGGCTCAAACAATATCATGGAAGAGGAGTGGACAGATCATATCTAATATTTTGCTCAAACTCAAGGAGGGTTTGACTGACTTATCTGAGATTTAGTAGTCCCAGATTCCACCTGCAGAGAGAAAAAGTACAGTGCCCAGGACATCTCTAGAGGAGTCACTGTGACTATGGAGCACCTGGGGGTCATACTTCAGGTGCTGGAGGGGCCACTATTAACACACCAACAAAGAACTTTCTCAGGAGAGATGGCTCAGAGGTTAAGAGCACTGACTGCTCTTCCAGAGGTCCTGAGTTCAATTCCCAGCAACCACATGGTGGCTCACAACCATCTGTAATGAGATCTGGTGCCCTCTTCTGACCTGCAGTCATACATGCTGTATACATAATAAATAAATAAATCTTGAAGGAAGAAGAAGAAGAAGAAGAAGAAGAAGAAGAAGAAGAAGAAGAAGAAGAAGAAGAAGAAGAAGAAGAAGAACAACAACAACAACAACAACAACAACAACAACAACAACAACAACAACAACAACTTTCTGAGCCGGGCAATGGTGGTGCACGCCTTTAATCCCAGCACTCTGGAGACCGAGGCAGGCAGATCTCTGTGAGTACGAGGCCAGCCTGGTTCACTCACAGAGTGAGTTCCAGGGCAACCAAAGCTACACAGAGAAACCCTGTCCCCGAAGAACAAAACAAAACAAAACGAAAAGCTTTCTGGATGCCAGGAGACGAGGCAAACCTTTAGACCAGCACCATTAGCAGGTCAAGCACAATCAAGGACTGGAGAGTATACTGCTCGTAGGATGCCTGCCTAGCACGATGACGCCCTGGGATGAGTCCCCACCAACACATGGAGACAGGTGTGCTCGGTCACGCCTGTGGTTTCAGCCCTCCGGGAGTGGAAGTAGGGGGATCGGGGTTTCAGAGGCAGAAGGATGGCCAGCCAGGGCTACCTGAGACCCTGCCTTGAGAAGATAACAAGCAAAGAAATAAAATACAAATGCGAACGTGAGATGAGGGAGGTGTGCTCCCCCGCGGATGTTTAGGGAAGGGTACCATTTTGCATGAAGACTGTTTATGTAAGTCTGTCCTTGACAGGATAATTTGAACAAAAGAATCTGAGATTCTCTTAGAAACTGTTGCTAGCTCTGAACAAAAAGAACCCCCCAAAGAAGCCCGATTGCTGATTGGTCGCCTCCCTTATTATCTGTTGCTATGGTGACACGGTGGTTAACCCTCACCTCTGTTTTGTTGAGAATAAATACATGAGGGTTTCTCTATGAAATTGGTTGTTTTTCTTCTTCCGTGAAAATGAGGAAATGAGAGAACAATGCCCTTTGAGATTTAGATTTTAACAAGAAAATAGAGGTTCTTGTCCTACATGAATTAACAAAAGCACGAACTCAATGTGACGCAGATTTAAATCCTGGTGATGGCCCCCAAATGCAGAGCAGAGCGCCATCTGGTGGTCCACAGTAGAGTACCGTGAGTGTATGTGCTACAAAGGCAACTCACCTCTAAAAAGGGTGTGTGTGTGTCTGTCTCTCTCTGTGTGTGTATCTGTGTGTGTGTCTGTGTGTGTGCAAGACAGAGGACAATTTTTTCAGAAGTTGGTGCTCTCCTTCCATCGTGCATTCTAGAGCTCAAACTCGGGTATTCAGGCTTAGCTGCAAGTGAGTGACAATTAGCCAACTTCCTGACACCCTTTTACCCTCATATTTACATAAATAAATACAGCAGTAGAGCCCCTGCCTAGAATCCCCCAGTGAGAGGCTGGGGTGTGGCTCAGTGGTAGAGCCCCTGCCTAGAATCCCCAATGAGGGGCTGGAGTGTGGCTCAGTGGTAGAGCCCCTGCCTAGAATCCCCCAGTGAGGGGCTGGGGTGTGGCTCAGTGGTAGAGCTCCTGCCTAGAATCCCCCAGTGAGGGGCTGGGGTGTGGCTCAGTGGTAGAGCCCCTGCCTAGAATCCCCCAGTGAGGGGCTGGGGTGTGGCTCAGTGGTAGAGCCCCTGCCTAGAATCCCCCAGTGAGGGGCTGGGGGCGTGGCTCAGTGGTAGAGCACTTGCCTAGAATTCATTAGATCTTGGATTTCATCCTGAGTCACACACACACACACAAAAGTAACAATTACCAATTTATTTTTCCTTTTCTTTATTTCCTTCATTTGTTTAATTTGGCTTTGGCTTTTTCACAGAGTCTCACTCTGTAGCTCAGGCTTTGCGTGAGCTCACTACGGAGCCCAGGTTGGCCTCAGAAACCATGTGATTTTTGCCCCTGCCTCCTGAGCATGACAGGTATGGGATTCCATGCCCGGCTTAATCTCCCGGTTCATTAGGGTAAGTAGGTATTTGTGGTCCTCGCCAGGGGACATCTGGGGCTGCAGGCACCTCAGTGTGGACCTCCAATTCCAAACACTCCCTGCAGAAGGAAGTCCTCAGGTCTTACTGGCTGAGTGCGGGAGACATGTTCCCTCCCTCCCCGTGACTCTCCAAAGTAACCTCTCACAACAGCAGCCAGAAAATGGGCGACACAGCCAGATTCCTCTTGTAATCTCATCCGACTCCTGACAGCCCACTCTGTTGCTATATCCATTTTTTTTTTTTGGACGTAGTCATTCCAAACTACGTTCAAAGAGGCTCAGACCCTCGGAGTGGACCTAAACCTTGGAGGCAGGAAGATGATCATAAATGTGCCCATAGCGCCACCTGGTGGACCATGGTGCCAGCCGTAATTGAAGTGTGCCATTCGGTTCTGTCATCTCAGCCACTCAGGATGTTGAGGCAGGAGGATTAGAATACGAGTCCCACCTGACCTACATATGCAGTGAATTCAAAGTCTGCCTGGACTGCTTATGACGATGCAACCTCAAAACTAAAAATGAAGTTGAGTGTGTGGTCTCCGCCTTTAATCCCAGCACTCAGGAGGCAAAAGCAGGTGGATCTCTGTGAGTTCGAGGCCCGTCCCGAAAAACAAACAAGCAAAAAATGTAAATAAATAAAAGTAAAGATACTGGGGATATATGGCTTAGTGGTGGAGTGCTTGTACTAGGTTCTGGGTTCAATTCCCAGCATCGGAAAAAAAAGAAATGAAACAAAGACAATTCTTGGAAATATAGTTAAAGGAGTCTTGTGAAGTTCTAGCATAAAACATTACTATATCCTGAGGCAAATCGCCGCCCTGAGTAAGCCAGTGGTGGTTCTGATTGGCTGTCTGCTGCCTTCCTCTGTGGCCACGGTGAGAACCGTTTCCCCTGGTGCTGTTAAAAGGCATACGTACTTGTAAGATTTTTCTCTCACCAAATCAGAAGAGGATCATTGGTTATATTATCCCGCAAACAGAACAGAATTCAAGGCCGATGCCTTTGCCCCGGATGGGGGTCAGGGTTCCATCAACCTTGGTAGGGACCGGTTAGGAGAGATAGAAAAAATTTTCACCAGAGAGCCCTCTAGTGGCACACGAGTGAACTGCAGGACACCTTTTGGTCCTGTTCTCAGCATAGCCCTGTGCCCTCCAGGTTCTCTACCCATCCTTCACTGCAGTCCTTAGCAGAGAGGTTAAGCCTTCTGCTTGAAATCACACAGCCAGGTACCAGAGGAGTGATGGTTTTCACATTTAAACCCAGGTCTTGGGGCTGGAGAGATGGTTCAGCGGCTCAGCAGTTAAGAGCACTGGCAGCTCTCCCAGAGGACCCAGGTTCAAATCCCAGCGCCCACATGGTGGCTCACAGCTGCCCGTAACTCCAGTCTCAGGAGATCTGATGCCTTCTTCTGGCCTCCAAGGGCACCAGGCATGCACATGGTGCACAGTCACACATCCAGACAAAACACCCATACAGATGGGATCAAATAACAAAGTAAATTTAAAAAAATAAATAAATAAAGATTCAGATTTTAAAAAGCAAGAGCCGCCAGGCGGCAGCGGCGGTGGTGGCAGTGGCAGTGGCGGTGGTAGCGCACGCCTTTAATTCCAGCATTTGGGAGGCAGAGGCAGGTGGATCTTTGTGAGTTCGAGGCCAGCCTGGTCTACAGAGTGAGTTCCAGGAAAGGCACAAAGCTACACAGAGAGACCCTGTCTCGAAAAACCAAAAAAAAAAAAAAAAGCAAAAGCCAAGAAACCCAGGACTCTCTGACAGAGTACTTCAACGTAGAAGAACATGTAGACAGAGCCAAAGGGATACACCTGTACTTTACAGGGGTCACAGCAGACAAATCTGTTGGCAAGGAGACACTCAACATCCAGGCATCTAAGATCGTCATAAATCATGTCCTGAGCTGTTATGTCCTGTGCTCCAAGAACACAGTCCCACTAAATGCTCCTGATAATTTTTGGAAGAAAAATTATTGCAGTACCCATTCCACAGAGAAAGAGACTGAGGTTCAGAGATGCCCAGGAAATCACTGGAGATCACACAACCCACAAGGCTGGGAACCACAGCCCGGAACTTGTCAGAAACTTCTGCTCTCCCTAACACTGTTCAGGAAGGGACGTGGACAGTGAGCAAAGTGTGAGTCTGACTCAGTCCGAGAGGTGCTCTCAGGGCTGAGAGAGGTGGTTCACGCCTGTAGTCCCAGCATTGGAGAGCCTGAGGCAGGAGGATTGCCACGAACTGAAGGACAACATGGGCTACAGGAAGAAAAGGGGAGAGGAAAGAAAGAATGAAGGAGAACTCTGCAGAATGAGTAATTTGCATATAGCTAATTTGCATATAGCTAATTGCAGTGCACTATCAAGAATATATTTTGAGTCAGGCGGTGGTGGCGCATGCCTTTGATCCCAGCTCTAGGGAGGCCAGGCAGATCTTTGTGAGTTCAAGGCCAGCCTGGTCTACAGAGTGAGATCCAGGACAGGCTCCAAAGCTACACAGAGAAACCCTGTCTCACCAAAAAAAAAGAAAAAGAAAAAAAGAATATATTTCAAAACACTTGAGAGGCAGAGGCAGGAGGGTCTCTGTGAGTTCCAGGCCAGCCAGGGCCACACAGTGGGACCTTGCATCAAAAATTAGTGAAAAGAACATGCTGGGGGCTGGAGAGATGGCACTGACCCTTTCTTCAGATGACCCACGTTCTGTTCCCAGAGCCCATGTCAGGTGACTCACAACTGACTGCAACTCCAGCTCCAGGGGATTTGATGCCCTCTTCCTGGCTCCCTTGGCATCAGAACACACATGGTATGTACACACAGTAATACACATACAAATTAAAATGAAATTTTTTTATAATTTATTTTTTTAGTAGTTCATCTGGTGTGAAGGTGTCAGATCCCCTGGAGTTACAGACAGTTGTGAGCTGCCACGTGGGTGCTGGGAATTGAACCCGGGTCCTCAGGAAGAGCAGCCAGTGCTCTTTATCTGTGAATCATCTCTCCAGCCCCCTTTGCTTTATCTTTTGAGACAGGGTCTCACTATGTAACAGTCCTGGCTGGCCTCGAACTCACTGTGTAGACCAGGTTGGCCTTGAACTCAAGAGATCCACCTGCCTCTGCCTCCCAAGTGCTGGGATCAAAGGCAAGTGCCACCGTGTCTGGAATGTTTGAAGAATACAAGTCAGCAATAAGAAGACAGCCTGGGGGCTGGAGAGATGGCCCAGAGGTTAAGAGCACTGACTCTCTTCCAGAGGTCTTGAATTCAATTCCCAGCAACCACATGGTGGCTCACAACCATCTATAATGAGATTTGGTGCCCTCTTCTGGCAGGCATACATGCAGGCAGAACACTGTATACATATAAATAGATAAATTAATTAATTAATTAATTAATCTGAAAAATAATAAAGAAGAAGACAGCCTGATTTTAAGATGGGCAAGAAATTGTAATCAACCTTCTCCAAAATACACAGACAATGAATGGTCAAGGCACACACCTAGCGTGGCCAATCCCATTAGTTACTAGGGACATTAAACACAAACCACGATGAGACATTGCATCATAACCTCTAAGAAGGCTGTAATCAAGAAGAGAAAGGGAGCCTGAGGCCTACCTTGGTTGGCAGACTGCTTGCCTAGGGTTCACTCCTAGGGTCCATCCTAACACTGTATAAACTAGGTGTGTTGACAAACATCTGTGATCCTAGCATTTGGGAGGGAGAGACGGGATCAGAAATTCAAGCCAATCCTTGGCTGCACAGTAAGTTCAAGGCCAGATTGGGCTGGGTCAGACCCGGTCAGAAAAACAAACAGGGACTGGAGAGATGGCTCAGCAGTTAAGAGTACTGGCTGCTCTTCCAGGGTGACCCAGGTTCAATTTCCAGCACCCACATGGCAGTTCACATCTGTCTGTGACTCTAGTTCCAGGGGATCTGATGCCCTCACACAGACATACATGCAGCCAAAATACCAATGCACACAAAATAAGGATAAATAAATCATTTTAAAATGTTTTTAAGCCAGATGATGGTGGTGCACAACTTTAATCCCAGCACTTGAGAGGCAGAGACAGGTGGATCTCTGTGAGTTCAAGGCCAGCCTGGTCTACAGAGCAAGTTCCAGGACAGCTAGGGCTACACAGAGAAACCCTATCATGAAAATTTTTTTTTTTTTAAAGATTTGAAGATGTTAAAAAAAAAAAAAAACACCACCACCATCACTACCACCACCACCAACAACAACAAAACAGGTCTCCCAGGTTAAGGGAGAAACCTTGCCTCAAAGGAATAGACAGAGGGTGACAGCAGACACCCTCTTCTGGGTCTTCCAACAGCACAGGTGCTCACCCTCAAACACACTTGCACACATACTCACACAGATACGTACACACCAAGGAAGAAAACAGCAAACCTTTAAAGAAAGAAATAATCGGCTCTGGCATTTGCTTAAAGAAACTTCCTTTTGGAGCTGGAGAGACGGCTCAGTGGTTAAGAGCACTGGCTGCTCTTCTTCAGTACCTGGGTTCAACTCCCAGCACCCACACAGCAGTTCATAAACATCCGTAACTCCAATTCGAAGGCATCCAAAGCCCTCTTCTGGCCTCCTCAAGTACCAGGCACAAATGCTATGCACAAATGCTGTGGCAAAGCACCCACAGATGTGGAAAAGAATAAATAAAATATTTTTTTTAAAACAGAAACTTCCCTTTGACAGAGTCTTGCTATATAGCCCATATGGCCTCAGATTTCCAACCCTCCTGTCTCAAAACAGAAACTGGACATGGGGGTGCACACCTTTAACCCCAGCACTCAGGAGGCAGAGGCAGGTGGGTCTCTGAGTTTGAGGCCAGCCTGGTCTACAGAGTGAGTTCCAGGACAGCCAGGGCTACACAGAGAAACCCTGTCTCAAAAAAAAAAAAGAAAGACAAGAAAAATAAAAAACCTAGCACACTCCCTTTTAAAGGTATCGCCCAGAAATTGGACATGTAATTTCCACACGCAGCCTTCGGTAGAATCCAGCCTAGGAACCACACCTAAGTGGCAGGTCACTTGGGAAATGTTGTTTTTACTCTGGTTGGCAATGTGGCTAGCAAAACCAGCAATTATTCTGGAAGATGGGAAGAACAGAACGTCAGAGCAGAACAGTGTGTGCTGCTGCCGGGATCCCTCACAACATCTTCCAAAGACTGGCAGCTCAGAGACGCGCTCAAATGGCGCCTAGGGCTGGGACGTGACTGTGACTGCCTTGGTGGAGTGCTTGCCTAGCATGCAGAAGGCCCTGAGCTCAATCCCAGTCCTGTGTGTGTGTGTGTGTGTGTGTGTGTGTGTGTGTGTGTGTGTTGCCAGGCGGTGGTGGTGCACACCTTTGATCCCAGCACTCAGGAGGCAGAGGCAGGCTTGACTCTGTGAGTTCGAGGCCAGCCTGGTCTACAGAGCTGTTGTAGGACATTTGTACACTGTGTGAAGGTATATTGCTGTTATTGGTATAACAAAAAGCTGAACGGCCAATAGCTAGACAGGAGGTACAGGTGGGATTTTCAGGGAGAGAACAGAAGAGGAGGAGAAGTCAGGAGACAGGGAGAGGAAACAGGAGGTACAAGATGGAAGAGACGTAACACCATGTGACAGAGCACAGATTAATGTAAATGGATTAATTTAATTAATGTAATGGATTAATTTAAGTTATAAGATCTAGTTAGGAATAAGCCTAAGCTATAAGCCAAGCTTTCATAATTAATAAGAAGTCTCTGTGTCACTGGGACAGACTCATTACACACAGTGAGCTCCAGGACAGCCAAGGCTACACAAAGAAACCCTGTCTCAAAGAACAAAACAAAATCTTTTTTTAAAATGTGCAGTTCGAAGGCGGGAGGAATGAATGGTATGTGCTTGTGATCCCAACGCTGCAGAAACTGAAGCAGGAGGATCAAGACCAGCCCGGACTACACGGTAAGACCCTGAGTGCCGGCTAGTTCGATGTCACCGTGATGCGAGCTGCGATCATCTGGGAGAAGGGAACCTCCACTGGGAAAACTCCCCCAGCACACTGGCCTGTGGACAGGCATTTGGGGAATCGTCCTGATTGATGATCAACATGGGAGGGCGCAACCCAGGTGCCCCCCCACCGGCTGCCCCCGCAGGTGGTCCTGGATGATAGAAGAAGGCAGGTCCAGGAAGCCCGCAGGAACAAGCCAGGAGGCAGGGTCCTCCGTGGCCTCTGCTTCATTTTTCCCCTCCAGATTCCTGCCTTGAGTTGCAGCTTTGACTTCCCTTCAAGAAGGACGGCAGCCTGTAAGCTAAATAAATCCTTCCCTCCTCAAGCTGCTTTTGGATGTGGCCTCTATTACAGCCATAGAAACCAAAAAAGGGGGGAGGGCACATTATTATTATTATTATTATTATTATTATTATTATTATTATTGGTTGTGAGCCTAGCCTTTAACTGCTGAGCCATCTCTCCAGCCAGGGAGGACACATTTCAATATCATATTATCATATGTCAGCAGTTCTCAACCTTCCTAATGCTGTGACCCCTTTAATATAGTTTCTCATGTTGTGGTGACCCCCAACCATGTAATTATTTTCCTTGCTACTTCATAACTGTAATTGTGCTACTGCTATGAATCGTAATGTAAATATCGATTCACATGTTGAGAACTGCTGTTGTATGTAGTAATTCTTGCATTACAGGCTGCAGTTTAAGTCAGTGTCAACAAGATCCTTCCTCCTCTCTGCCTCTGCTCTAGGTCAGTTTTATTCCCTTCCTTTTTAGACACATTCTCTTTCCTAAAATGAGAGCAGATTTGGGAGATGGCCACAGGCGGCATCTACAGAAAGAATGTATTCTCCCACAGCCTCCCCGTCCCGCAAAAAAAAAAAAAAAAAAAAAAAAAAAGTTTTCTGACCATGGAAGCTCCAGAGCCAAAATTCCAGGAAAGGGTTCTCATTGGTTCAGCCTACATCCTGTTCTGGATGGGCATGTGATTAGCCTCGCTGGATTAACATGTCTGTCTCTCAGTCGATCACAGTGATGAGAAGGTGATGTACAAGACAATATCAACTCTTTGCCGGGCTGCCCTGGCAACACACCTTTTATCCCAGCACTCGGGAGGCAAGCAGATCTCTGAGTTCGAGGCCAGCTTGATCTACAGAGTGAGTTCCAGGACAGCCAGGGCTATACAGAGAGACCCTGTCTCAGAAGAGGGGAGGGAGAGGGAGGGAGGGAGAGGGAGAGGGAGGGAGGGAAGGAGGGAGGGAGAGAGAGAGAGAATGTCAACTCCTATTCTAAATGAGGGAACTGTACAGTAGTTATATACTGTATACTGTGCTGTACAATAGTCTCAGCTACCCATATTACCAGTTCTTTTTCTTTCCGTGTCTTGAACCCTGGAATAAAAAGTGAGTTACACTGTCTAGAGGATCAGAGACTGATTTAGAAGTGTGGTGTCCCCAGCCCAGTCAAGCACCAAATCTCTGCATACAGCTTTGCCCAATGTCAAAAAATGAATGAATGAAAAGAAAGCCTGCATCCTGAGATTGTCCTGGGTCCAGATCCTGAGAGGATCAAGAGCCGAGTGGCGATTCCTACATATTGCTCTGGTGCACTTTTTAAATTCGTGTTTGTTTGTTGGTTTACATTTATACAGCGCGCATATGGAGGTCAGAGGACAACTACTTGTGGGAGTCTGTTTTCCCTTGCACCCCGTGAGTCCCCGGGATCGAACTCAGATGGTCGCACTTGACTGCAAGCGCCTTCAGCCGCTGAGTCATCCCAGCACACTGTACGGGTCGAGGGTGGAACCTTCAGGAGATGGACGGAACCTAGAAGACCCGGCCACCGTGAAGAGCCGGGCCAGGCAAGGCTTCCAGACCCCTCGGCTTTGGATTAAACCATCTAGTGTCTGCTCAAGGGGAGAGAGAAGAAAGGCCTTCTGCGTCTTTCTCCAGCCCTTTTGCTACTTCCAGGCCGCAGAGACGACGTATTGGCGTCTCCAACACCCGCTCCGTTCCCGTCTTCATCTCTTTATGGCCCGCGGCTCCACCGAGCCACACAGCTCGCGCCGTCCCGTCCCGTCCCCCACCCACCCACCGCGCAGTGGCTCGCCCCAGTTTGACGCATTGCAGGGAAGGCCGGACCAATCGGAGTTGCGCTCTCATTTCCGCCACGAGGCGGGCCCAATAGCGGCTCGGCTCACAGAGGGACGCGTCACTCCCCGCCAGCCGGTGCCCCTCCGCCAAAGAGCACAGCTGAGCGGCGGCAAGAGGCCGAGCGCGCGGAGGCCGAAAGTAGTCCTCGCGGCGGCGGCGGCGGGAGCGCGCGCGGGGAGGGGAGGGGGAGCGCGCGCGCGTGCCCGGCGGCACATTCCTGGGGCTCTGGGCAGAGGGGCCGGCGAGCGCGCGCCGTCCCGGCGCGGAGGGATCCGGAGGAAGCCGCAGTGCCGCGGGGGCGCGCGGGCCGGCTGGGGCGGGGCCGGGCGAGGCGGGGCGCGCGCGGCTGCCGTTGAGGGACCGTTGGGGCGGGCGGCGGCGGCGGGCGGCGGCAGCGGCGGCGGCGGCGGCGGCGGGCGGGCGGACGGGCGGCGGCGGCGCGCGCTGCGGGCAGAGAGTGTGGAGGCGCGGACGCGCGGCGGAGCTCGAGCTGCTGCAGCTGCTGCCGCCGCCAGAGGAACCTCGATCCCCGCGCTCCGGACACCCGGTGCCTCGCCATGGTGAGTGAGGCGGCCGAGGTCGGGAGGGGAAGCTCCCCCCAGAGACGGCGAGCGAACCTTGGGCGGCAGAGGCCGGGCCCCTCGGGATCTCCCAAGCGGCCCTTGGGACTTCTAGAAGCTACTTTATCACCAGGTTGAATTGGTGGGACCCCCCCCCAAAAAAAAACAGACAACCTGAGGCTTCAAATGGGGAACACCGGGACACCCTTTCCTTCTACCACCCACCCCCCAAAAAAAAGCAGCATTCGGATCCACCACGGGACGCTGGGTCCCAGAATCACATCCTTACCCCGGCCCCGGGAGGAGAAAATAGGAAACGCCGGCGATGGAGACTTTGGTTCCTGGGAGAATGCAGGAAGCGGTTCCTGGAGGGGTGGCCGTGGGTAGCGGAGCCTGAGTGGGAGAGGGGGGCCGGTCGGTTCCCAGGGGGTGTTCTGCAGAGGAGAGGGTAGATGGAGCTGGGATCCGGGGGTCACTTCTGCATACTAGACCCCGGTGGGGGAGGGGGGTCTCCAAGGACAAGCATTGCTTGGAAGAGGAGGAGGAGGAGGAGGGAGGAGGAGGGTCAGGTGCAGGCTGAGGTAAGGAGGAGCCCGAGGTGGGTGGAAGCAGAGGCTAGAAGATGCTCTTGGAGCCTGCGGGGATCCAGAGGGGGACTGAGGGGGACTGGGGTCTTAGAGATGTTTTTAAAGGAGCAGGGATGTGATCACCGGTAGTGGGGGAACCAGGGAGCCTTGTGGAAAACTTGGTGGGGGGTAGCTGGGAAGGATTCTGAGGTTAAGGCTGTTGCACTAGGAAGAGAGATGGAAGGGAGGGTTGGTGAGGCAGTGTTTTGTTTGGGTCGGTGGCGAACGGGGTTTCCAAGGTGAGGGGGTGGGGGAGGACTTGAGTTTGGGTGGTGGGGGTGAGATCGGACAGGCTTCTAGAGGAGCGACGGGGGAGACAATGAATGGTAACTGAGGGAGCCTAGGTTTCGAGGTGGGTGTCTCCAGGGAAGGGTCCTGCCACCGAGGCTGCTGGTGAGGCTGGGTTGGCAGTGGGCTGCTGCAGAGGATCCGAAGGAGGAGCTGAGAGGTCCCCTTTCCCTGGGAAGAATGGGGCTGGGCCAGGCTGAAGGCAGTGGGAGCGGGTGGGTGGAGTTGCTCAGGTCCCCATTGCGCACTGAAGCTGCATGAGATGGGAGTGGGGTCCAAGTTTGGGGCGCACCCGATGAGCTATCTTGCTTACAGCCAGGAAGCCTAGCCCCCTCGTTGTCCCCTGTAAGCCAGGAGGTGTCTTTCTCCTCCAGCCTCGTGCACCTGCTTCTCCTGGCTGTGCCAAATGACAGTGCAATACAGTACAGTGTGGTGTCAGTGACAGACGCCTGGTCCCATCCCCTCAGGGTGGGGGCAGCAGCGCCTGCTTCTCCAGAGACCTCCAAGGGACCCTCTCATTGGCTTGAGAGCCGCTTGTTCTATCAAGGCCTCTTCCCCAGCTCCCCACAGCTAGAGCTTCTAGAGGCATACAGCAGACGACTTCTCCCCTGGTCCTGCCACCCACAGCACCCCCAGCCCCCCCAGGCTCAGCCTGGGAACCGTGTGCACCACCCTCCCTGGCAAAGCTGGGGAGGACAAGCAGCCGCCACCATGTATCAGATCTCATCCTGCTGACACAGACCTGAGGGCTCCTCTTGCCACCACCCCATCTCCCCCCCAGCAGAACCTTGCTAAAGGGGCCCTGCAGCTTGGGCAGCTGCCAGCAGCCCCACTCCCCGCCTCCAGAGGAGGGTCCCAGCTTTGGCCCTGACCGGTTTTTCTCTTTCTGTGTGTAATCAGCAAGGTATGGGAAGGAAGAGTCCCCGGTAACTGGCCTTGGACTTGGGCCTGAGCGCTGTGACTCCTCCTTGGCCCGGGTGAGGGGCCCTGGCCTTGGGTTCTGAGCTCACTTAACACTGCTTTCTGGCACCCTCTGGGGGCTGGGGCGAGACAGAGAAATAATTCCCTTCCCCTCCCCACCTCAAGCTGCTTTTCCTTGTCCAGCCGCTCCCTGGAGCCTGAGATGAAGGTCTGGGAAGCTGGAGAGGAGCCTGGTTCTTCTGCGGTGAAAGCTAAGGACCTGGCCTGGGAAGGGCCTCCAGCAGTAGTCAGACTCACTTCTCGGCCCTCCGTTTTCCAGGCCAGCAGCCCTGCCTTTCTGTCTGTGGCCTCCCCTTGATGGAGCAGGGGCCAGGGCTCCCGCGTGTCAGGCCGAGTGTCTGACAGGCCCTCCCCAGAGCCAGAGCCACGCCTATTTGCAGCAACCGTGACAGTGCCTGCTCTGCAGCTTCCAGCTCTTTGGGGAAAACGGCACATAGCGGCCTCCAGAGCCATCCTCGGCCATTCTGCAACCTGCCTCGGCCTCCTTGCCCCCATCCCCCTCCTGGTGTCACCAAAAGGGGAAGAGGCCAGGGCTTCTTGCAGACAGCACTGTGTGACGGGAAGGTCCCCGAGTGGGCTGACTTTTCCCATCCTAGGCCCACAGATGGAAGAGAATGGAAAGCAGATGGGCCCCAGAGCTGGCCTCCCCTCCCCCAGCACAGGCTGGCCTCGGGAACCAGAAGCCCATCCTCTTCTCCCTTTCCGGAGCAGCTCGCACCAGTGTCCTCGGGGGTCAGAGCCAAGGGGTGGGCCTGGGCACCTTTGCCGGCCTCAGCTCTCCTTGGCCCGGGCCACAGGTCAGGGTTAGGAAGCCCACCACTCTGAGTCATTTTTGATAGCTGTGCAGGGGACTAACCATTAGGCCTTCCCGTCTACCTTTCTTCTCTCCCTCCTGCGCCCCCCCCCCCAGCCCCTCCACAGACCTCTGTCCCTTGATACCTCATGTTCGGGACTAGGTCTCCAGTTCCTCTCCCTCCAGATTATACAGTGTCCCCCGGTGTGCATCGTTTGTGAATATGGAGGAGGGTGGGCTATGGCTTTTAAGAGCGGCTCACAGTTAGGGATAGGCAGAGGTCTGTGGCCCCTGCTGGAAGCTCCAGAGCCTCAGTGGAATGCTCTGGGTGCCTGCCATAGTTCACTTCCGTTTCTGGCCTGCAGGCTCAGGCCCAGAGCCTGCTGTGGCCTTGTGCCCCTTGCCCTCATGGGAAAAGGAAAGGAAGCCTCATGGACCACAGTGGCCCAGGGATGGTGGAGATTCTTCAGCAGGATTCACACCCCAGAAAAGAAAACCGCCCTTATAACTGTTGGAAGCTGGGGTCCAGCACCCATTCTGCTCCTCCCTCGAGGACCTCCACACAGCCCCAGATGCAACAGGGGCTGTCTGCCGTGGCTGGCCAGCCGCAAGTAGCCTGGACTGAGAAGGGTTAAAAACTGCAGCGCTTAATCTGGAAGGCTGAAGCCTAAGCGGACTTCAGTCCTGTGCCCCCGGCTGCCTGCTGCAGTCACTCCCCGCAGAACAGAATGGTGCTCTGCGCCTGCCCTGCCTGTGAGGGGTGGAGCAGCCTTCCCCCACCAGGGTTCTTCCAGGCCCTGGAACAACTTGGAGACACCAGCTAAAAGAGATGTTGCCACATGAGCCTTGCTGCCCGGGCCTAGCCCCTCCAACTAGGTGACAGGAGCTAGCAAAGATAGCCGTGGGCAGCTTCCTCCGCCCTACCCAAGGACTACTGGCCTGTTTTGCTTTGGAGCCTTCTAGAGCGCTTGATGAGGCCTCTAGGGCAGCTGCTGCTTGCCTCGGCCTCTGGGGCTCCCGAAGTGAAACCTTAACGCTGCATGCACTGCGTCCAGGCTGGGATTGGAGCTGCTCTGCTGCTGAGGCCGGGTGCTTCTTCAGCCTGCCTGTGGTTGTAGCCCGCCCCGGCACCTGACCCGTGGGTCCTGACTGTCCCAGGCCCTGCCTCGGGCAGCCTCTTCCCTCAGCCAGCAGGTGCATCTTAGGAAACTGGCCCCGGCAGAGGGGGCAGGGGCAGGAGGCCGCCTCCAGGGTGGGTGGGTCGTCCAGTGACTTACTCCCCTTCCTCCTTTTCCAGGCTGACCAGCTGACCGAAGAACAGATTGCAGGTGAGTGTGCCACTCTCCCAAGCCAGATCTTAGCCAGCCCCTGCATCTGATGAAATATGTGTCCACATCACCTCATGCCAGGCCTGCGGCTAGAATGTCGGTGTGTGAGCAGAAGAGCTTAGCGGGGCGCTGCCACACCTACCCCGCGGCCCTGACACAGCCCTCGGCTAGGCTGCAGGGGCTGTTTGTCCTCCCCTGACACAGCTCACTGGGGCCTTGGAAAGAACCTCCCTACAGAGCCCACCCAGCTGTCAGTCCTGCCTCCCTTGCTATAGGCTGGCCCTCCTGCTCCGCCCGGAAGATGGCTGGCCACTCCCACCTCCACGTGCTCCCTGGCTTCTCTTTCCCTCCTCCACCCCTGTCTTTGGGCAGCGATAGAGCTTAGCTTCCCTGACCCTACCCCAGGCAGACGGCTCCTTTCTCTTACTCCCCCTGCCTGTGTGGTACAGGCCTGTCTGATGGGCCACAGTTGCCGTTTTCCTTTTCTGTTGGTGCCTGCACCAGGAATCGATTCCTAGAGCATAGGACTTGGTTTTGTTGGTAGCTGCCATAGCCTCAATGCCTGGAGCCTAGTAGACACCCCATAAATTCTTCCTGCACAAACAATAGTCATGTACCTCCCATAAGCTAAGCAAAACCCTAGACCCCGTGTGGTTTATTTTTGTGGCTCTGCCCCCCAACCCAAGCCCCAGGAAGAGCAGCTGCAGGACCGATGGAGCCCTGGACTCTGTTTCTGCCCCTCCACAGCCTGAGGCAATTCCTGGGATATCTCCTAACCACAGGTTGCTGCAAAGCTGACCAGAGGCCAAAGAAAAGGTCTCTGCCCCCAGCTTTGCTGGCTCCAAGACCAAGGTGTTAGAAGAGGACCTGCTTTCTCAGAGTCTCACGTTGGCCTTGGGCAGGAAGAAACCCACCAAGGAAAGCAAAAGATTAGACTTGTTTATTGGTCATGAGCTCATGGGTCACGTGACCCACTCTCTACTGCCTGCCCCACCCCCACCCCCAGCAGCCAGGCCTCGGCACAGGGAGATGACAGCATCCCCAAGGAGACTTGGACTGTTTCCCCGGGGCCCAGAAGCTCGAGTCACAGCTGCCCAGCAGTGCGTGTCCCTCCCACGCCACCTGCCATCCCCAACCTGGCCCTCCTGTAACATAAGCACATGCCTCACTTTTCACCCTGAGCCCGCCCATTAGCAAAATGCCCACCACTCCCCTCCACCACCCCCACCCCAGCCCACACCCTCTGAGAACAGGCTGCCAGGCATCTGTTCTCCGAGGGTTTGGGGGTGGGGAGCTCTGGGTGCCAAAGTGGGCCCAGTGGGAGGGCAGGAGCCACATGCTTCTCTCTCCTGATGCTGTGGCCCCAGCTGTGGTCTTCCCACTCAGCACCCCACTCCTGGGCCTCCTGGCTTGTCAGCCATCTCCCTTTGCCTCCCTCTCTCCCTGTCCATTGGCCAAGCCCTGCTGCAGACCACCCCACAGGCTGCCGCCACAGGCTTGACTCCTCCTCCGGGAGCCGGGAGCACCCACGGTGGGGACTGGGCTGGCGGTGCCCAGCAGAAGGAATGGGGTGCCACGTTTCCTTTTGAGGCTGGCCAACAGCCTCTGCAGCCTCCCCTTCCCCCTGCCAGTCGAGCAGCTAGTGAACTTCAGGTGGAGAGTTGTCTTGCCTGTTACCCGCTCCATCCCTTTGGTCCAGGGCATCATTTGAAAGACATGGAGAACCATCAGAGGACACTTGTCAGGCCAGGTCACTCGGCTCCATGGGCTGAGGAGGGAGAGTGAAAGAAGGCAGGGGTACACTGAGGAAGTGGGGCCCTGACCCAAGGCCTGGCCCCGCGTCTTCCTCCTCCACCTGGAAACAGGTGACTCTAACCTCTGGGCTCCTGGCACATTCCTTTCCCTCCCCAGAGTTCAAGGAAGCCTTCTCCCTCTTCGACAAGGATGGGGATGGCACCATTACTACCAAGGAGCTGGGGACTGTGATGAGGTCGCTGGGGCAGAACCCCACTGAGGCCGAACTGCAGGACATGATCAATGAGGTGGACGCTGACGGTGAGCTCCTGCGAGCCAGCCCACCCACGCTGCTCACTCGTGACCTCGGAACTATTACCCCTCCTACAGGGCTCTAGGTAACTTCTGCCTCCCTCCTTCCCTCCCTCCCTCTTCCAGGGAATGGGACCATTGACTTCCCAGAGTTCCTGACCATGATGGCCAGAAAGATGAAGGACACAGACAGTGAGGAGGAGATCCGAGAGGCCTTCCGTGTCTTTGACAAGGTAAGCAGTCCTGCTCAGAGCCCTGTGACAGGTGCTGGACAGCAAGCCAGAGGCACCTCTGCGCCTTGAGAGCTCCTTCACCCTGATGGGGGGAGGCAGTTGGCAGTCCCTGCCCACCACAGCTCTCCAAGCAGGGGAGCCTGAGTGACAAGCCTTTGTCCCCAAACCCCAGGACGGGAATGGCTATATCAGTGCCGCCGAGCTGCGTCACGTGATGACGAACCTGGGGGAGAAGCTGACGGATGAGGAGGTGGATGAGATGATCCGAGAGGCTGACATTGATGGAGATGGCCAGGTCAATTATGAAGGTGAGTTGTGTTGGGCAGGTCCTCCAGGCCCCCGGAGCTGGGAGGACCGCGGGGTTCGGCCTGTGATGGACTCAACTCTCTCCTGGCAGAGTTTGTACAGATGATGACTGCGAAGTGAAGGCCCGGGCAGCTGGCCATGCCCGTTCTCCTGATCTCTTCTCGCGCTCTCCTCTCTTCAACACTCCCCTGCGTTCCCGGTTCTAGCAAACACCAATTGATTGACTGAGAATCTGATAAAGCAACAAAAGATTTGTCCCAAGCTGCATGACTGCTCTTTCCCCTCCTCCTGACTGTCCCTCCATGCCCCTCATCGCTTCCTTTGGCCTCCCCCTTCCATTCCCATTTTCCAGGCCTGATGCATTCATAAGGTGAACCCATTGCCCTGGGGAGCCTCTGTCCTCCTCCTGCTCCTCCAGCCCGGATGGCTCTCCTCCGTTTTTGGTTTGTTTCCTTCTGTTTGCCCTTCTTTGGGTGCTGGGGTGGCCACCGGCCCTGTCCCTGCCCAGTGGGGAGGGGAGCGAGGCCTTTGCCATGTGGAGGAGCATGTCCTCTGCCACTGTTGCATGCACCCCGGCCCTGTGATTCTGTGTGCAAGCCCAGCAGCCTGTGGGGCAGGGTGCCAAGAGGGGGTGTTCCAGGACTGAGAGTCGAGGAAGTGTGGCAGTGACTGGATGTGACCCAGGATGGGGCTAGGGGGTGGGAGGGCGGGGAAGGGGCAGGAAGGCCTTGGAGGCTAACATGCTTTCACTACTGGAGGGGGACGGACAGAGCGGACAGCACTCGGGTCTCGCTGGCGCTGTTCTGAAACCATCTGGCTGGCTTTCTGAGGTCGGGCTGGGTGGGGGGCTGTCATTGGCCACGCTGCCGATCACACTTGCCCTCATCCCTCCAGCGATCTCACGCTGTTCTGTAAATACCTGGTGCTAATATCCCATGCCGCTCCCCCATGGCGCCCCCAGCCACCTGCCCAGTCCAGGGCTGGTCCAAGAATGATGTGGGGGATGGTCGCTGTGTAATGTGCTGGTGATCTTTTTTCTTCCCCTTTATGCCCCTCAGAACTTTGATTTTGTCCCAAACCTGCCGGGCCAACTAAAGGGTGGGGAGAGGGGAGACGAGCCCCACCATGCTCACAAGAACCAACCTGCAATAAACACTTGTGTGGGCCGCCGCGCAGAGCACGCAGCGGGCACCTCCTGCCCCTCCGTGGTGACTTGGCATCGCTTTCTGCCCGCCTCTGCCCTCGCCCTGCCTGTCCTCCTCCCCAGCGGAGAGCATGATCCGCGCCCTTGCTTCTGACTCTAGCCTCTGGGACGTCTGTCAGTCAACGTGGGCAGTCCAGTCTGGGTTCCTTTCCTTTCTCTGTTCTCCTCTGGCCCCCCAGGGCAATCACGTTGCTTTTGCTGGGACCTGCCCAGCTTGAGACTCTTCTCCATCCCTTGGCGCCAGCCTTGAGGGAGGGAGGGACAGGGCATATCGGGAGACCCAGCCAAGAGCTAAGGGTGAGGGCAGGTAGGCGTGAGGCTGTGGACTTTGCGGAATGTTTCGGTTTTGTTTTTTGTTTTGTTTTTTTATTTTGTTTCTGTTTTGTTTTGTTTTTTAAAACCGGGCAATATTGTGTTCAGTTCAAGCTGTGAAGAAAAATATATATCAATGTTTTCCAATAAAATACAGTGACTACCTGTCTGGACTCTTCCATCTATCCTCAGCCTTCCTCTGTGGACAGGTCGCCAAGGGCAGCTTACTGGGTCTGGGTCTGTGTGTATGACTGCAAAGATCGGCCCACCATCAGGAGAGCTCCCAAAGGCACCCGACCCAACATCAGGGAGGATAGATACTACAGCCAGAGGGGACTGTGGGACCCTGTGACATCGGGAGAGCAGGATGTGAAGGCCAAAGAACAGCAAGGCTGGGTGGGGCAGAGGGTGACAGGTCCTTCATGGGGGACCTCACTGATGCCCCCCCCGGGGGGGGGCACTGACAGCATGTGGAATAGCAGTTCAGCAGAGGGGATTGGACTTGAGCAGTGTGACTCTCTCCTAAGGCAGGCAAAGCACCCGAGTTCAAGGCCAGCCTGGGCTTCAGAGAGACCCAGTCTCCAAACAAAAACTGAAAAGCTCCAATCAGTTGTAAAGCACAGCTACTTGCTGGCTTCCTGTCCTTCGTGAGGCTGTGGGGAGAGAAGGCCCCCCAGCTGCAGTAGTGGGGACGTGTGAGAGCGTGCATGGGAGAGCCTAGCTGCGGACCCCTCTCTGTGGACCCCTCGTCACTCCTGATTACAAGGGCTGGGCTTTAGATAGAGACGACTTCTTCTGGGGGCCAGAGACAAAAGCCTGGGAGCCCAGATTCGGCCCTCTAGAGCGACGTAAAAAGCCAAATGCTGTGGCCAGCACTCCTGTGGTAAGATGGGATGCAAGGATGGTGGAGAGTGCTGAGAGACCCTGCTTCAAAGCAAGGTGGAGAACAACCTGCTGACCACCTGCCCTCCTACAGGATAGATGAGGCCACGTGGGCCACATCCTACTCAGTGGAGCAGACTTTTTCCCTAGGCCCCAGTTTACTAGAATGGAAAATAATTCCTGAAATATTAAAAATAACCTCCAGGTTGTACCACCCTGTGTTTGCATCCCCACCCAGGCCAGGTGGCCCACACTGACTGTGGTGGGCATGCTCTGCCTTAGGAGCTGGGGACTTTGGTCTTTTTCCAGACAGGAGGCCTATGCAGGTAAAGCGTCCCACTTCTTGGAAGTGGCGTGCAGAATCAAGCTCCCCCTCCTATCACTGGGCTTCCAGATGCCAAGCGCTTAACCACAGCACCCCCCACCCCCACCTCCCACCGCCTCTGCCTCTGTGAATCCTTACTGGTGTTTGGGAAGGCTTAGTCCTCGGAAGGCAGGCCACATTATTAGATAACCATCACGCTGCCCCCTCTTGTCTTTCACTCCTGCCAGTCCCAGGGTGAACAGTGAGGGCTGGCAGCTGCAGCTCAAAGCCAAGGAAGGGCTTGTGGGGGAGTCGTGTCCAGGTCAGGCTCCCAGATCTAGGCCAACCACGACCTGGCCTAAGACAGGAGGAGCCACAGGTGCCAGGCAGGGTCCTCTCGCCTCCCAGAGGCAAGGGGCAGCTCATGAAGGTAGCCGAGGCCACTTCTAAGTGTCATTCTCAGTGTGACCAGCAGATGGAGCCGCGAGGACAGAAGGCCTGCCGCTGGGGCCTTGGGACTGGCGCATAATAGTGTTGTGTTATTGTTTCATTGTTCATAATAATTTAGCCATTTCCCCCATAGGTTCTGGGGCACTGTATGGAATTACTCCCAGCGGGTCACAGCCGCTTTCTGCAAACTGTTCTTTAACTTTGCTTTTCTGTGCTGGAGATGGAACCTGTGGTTGTGAGCATGGAAAAACAGCCCCAGAACTTAGTGGTGTGTTACTTAAAAAAAAAAAATCACTTATGTATTATTTATTGGTTTTTCGAGGCAAGGTTTCTCTGTGTAGCCCTGGCTGTCCTGGAACTCGCTCTGTAGACCAGGCTGGCCTCGAACTCACAGCGAAACACCTGCCTCTGCCTCCTGAGTGCTAGGATTAAAGGTGTGTGCCACCACTGCTGCACAGCTACTTTTTCTTTCATTTGGTTTGGTTTGATGTGGTGTGGTTTGAGAGAAGCTCTCATGTAGCCCAGGCTGGCCTGGAACTATGCTCCTGCCTCCACCTTGAGTGCTGGGACTGAGGCCTGTACCACCAACCACACTCAGCTTCCTAGGGTGCTGGAGTTGGCCCCGAGGGCTGGGGGCACACTAAGCCAGCAACTCCACCAGCTGAGCCACATCCCCAGCCTGCCTTTGAGACAGCGTCTTGCCAGGTCACCTAGGCTAGCCTCCAACTTCAGGCAATCCTGCCTCGGCCTTCCAAGTGCAGAGATGAAAGGTTTTTGTCACACGCCCAGCTCGTTCGTGTGTCAGTCAGTCCAATGCCAGGAAGAAAAGAGAGTAAGAGGGCTGATGAGGTGGCTCGGCAGATAAAGGAGCTTGCCACCAAGCCTGCAGCCTGTGTTCGATTCCCGTCACCGACAAAGTGGAGAGAGAACTGGTTCCTGGAAGTTGTCCTCTGACGTCCATGTGCACACTGTGGCATGGGCACACACACACACACACAACATACACACACACACACACACACACACACACACACACACAAACACACACACACATACACACAAATAAGTGTAAAAGACTTGTAAAGAAATGAATAGAGGAGGCTGCAGAGATGACTCAGTGGTTAAGAGCTTTGATTGGCTGCTCTTCCGGAGGTCCTGAGTTCAATTCCCAGCAACCACAGGGTGGCTCACAACCGTCTATAATGAGATCTGGTGCCCTCTTCTAGCGTGAAGGCAGACATGCAGACAGAACACCGTATACATAATGAATAAATAAATTTTTTAAAAAAGAAATGAATGGAGAAATTTTATAATTAATGAAGTCAGAAGACATGGAAGTTGGGAATGGTTAATTGGGAAGGGGGGGTCAGCAGAGTGGAAGAGGATGAGAGGGGGTTCTAGGATGAACTGATGGCAGTACATTGTACACATTGTACACATGTGGGTGACACCCACCCCCAACAGGTGCCTGGGATCCCCCCCCCCCCCCCCCCGCACGCGCACATTCATGTCCCACGTTCTAACTGTCCACAGCACAACTTGTAATTTTGTGTTTGAGGTGCTGCTTCCTGTGACATGTTGATGTGATTATACAACGGCCCCGCTGGACTGTGAGCAGAGTAGCGCCCGACCGTGCCCTTGTAGCCCCTCAGACACTGAGTAGCCTCTGGCTCCCAGGGGGCTCAAGGGAAAGCATGAGGAATTAGGAGCACACGAGAGGCCGGAGAAGCCAGTGAGGCACTGGACCTCCAGGTCAGAAGCAAAAACGTAGCAGAAGCACCTCCCTGCTACTCGGCTGGATTGCTTCCTAAATCCTTAGCCCGGCACAGTCACCACCTCCGGGAAGCCCTCCCTGGTGTCCCTATGCCCTTCCTGAGCCCTGCCCACTCCCACACAGGGCTGTCTTCCCGCACTGAAGAGTGAGCCCACAAGGGCAGAACCAGGGTTGTGTCTGTCCCTGCCATGTCCCCAACATCACAAGGGACAAGCCAAGATGGGTGAGAGGGTAGACACAGGTACACTCTGGCAGGCTGCCATCCTGGGACTGAAAGGGGTCAGAATGAGAGGGAGGAGGAGGGGAAGTTTAAGCATGACCTTTTTTCCATTTTCTAGGGTGCTAAGTGTTGACACCAGAGGCTCACACTTGTGAAATGCACGCTCCACCCCTGAGCAGGAAAACCCCTGCCTCCTCCCTTGTACTGAAGATTGAATGTCAAGCCCAGGGCCCCAACTAGGCAAACGATGACCACTGAACTACATTTTATTTTTATTTGTTTGTTTATTTATTTATTTATTTTCAAGACAGGGTTTCTCTGTGTAGCTTTGCACCTTTCCTGGATCTCACTCTGTAGACCAGGCTGGCCTCGAACTCACAGAGATCCGCCTGGCTCTGCCTCCCGAGTGCTGGGATTAAAGGCGTGCGGCGGCGCTGCCGCCGCCGCCGCCGCCGCCGCCGCCGCCGCCGCCGCCGCCACCGCCCAGTCCATTTTTTTTTTTTTTTTAATTAAAGACAGAGCTAGCCTTACACTCTCTGTTGCTGGGGATAGACCCGGACCTCCTAACCTCCTGCCTCTGCTTCCAAAGCAGGGATGACAAGTGTATGTCACCATACTCCGCTCCTCTGTTTTCAGACAGTGCCTTCCTACATAGTCTAGACTAACCTCAACCTCTCCAGCACCGAGACTGCAGGTATGAGCCCCCCCCATCCCGCGCCCAGTTGAACTTTCTGTTTTGTTTTCGTTTTTCAAGACAGGGCTTCTCTGTGTAACTGCCCTATCTGTCCTAGAACTTGCTCTGTAGACCAGGCTGGCCTTGAACTCACAGAGATCCACCTGCCTCTGCCTCCCGAGTACTGGGATTAAAGGTGTGTGCCACCACCACCCGGCCAGCTGACTTTTTATTAATAATTTCAACTGATATATTAGTATTCTGCTGGGATTGATATGAAGTTAGGCATGGTGAGCTACACCGGTAATTGCAGCCTAGGGAGGTAGAAGGATCAGGAATCCTCTGCTACATGGCAAGTTCCAGACCAGGCTGGGCTCCGTGAGACCCTGTCCAAAAGTTTTTAAAGTACTCTGGGATGATGGTTCAGTGGGTAAAAGGCTCCGGTGGCACAATCATGAGGTCCAGATCCCAGCACCCAAGCAAGCTGGGTGTCCCAAAGCACCTGTAACTTCAGTCCCCAGGAGTCCAGCACCCTCTTCTGGCTTCTGGATATGCAAAGATGTACACATGTGCATTTGAGCTCACACACACACACACACACACACACACACACACACACACACACACACACCTTCTAAGAAAATAACATGAAAGTTTCCAGAAGCCTTCATTATTTTTCAGTATTACATTTTTTTATTGTGTTAAAATACCCGTAAATAAAAATGACCATTTACCATTCTCAGGCAATTATAGATTCAGCGGTGTTTAGGCCATTTCCGCTGTCAGCAGTACTGTTCCTTCCAATACCTTCAGACTGGTCACTTCAGCCTGGTTTGTTTTATGATTTTGTTTGTTCATTTGTTTGGCTTTGTTTTTCCTGACAGGCTTTCTCTGTGTAATAGCCCTGCCTGTCCTGGAACTTGCTCTGTAGCCCAGGCTGGCCTCGAACTCACAGAGATCCACCTGCCTCTGCCTCCCGAGTGCTGGGATTAAAAGGCCACCTTCGCCCAGTTTGATTTATGATTGTATCTGTTATTTGGTTTTGGAGACCGAGTTTCAAATACCCTAGGCTGACCTTGAACGCTCTGTGTAACACCTGAGGATGACCTTGAACTGTGACGCTCCTGCCTGAGCATAGGTGTGCTGGGATTGCAAACATGCACCTCCGCACCTCCGTACCCAGCTTGCCTCAGCCCGTTTCCATCTCTCCTGACACTCCTTGCTCTTCCTGAATGTGATCCGAAATATATTTACCAGGGGGAAAAAGTCAAAACAAATCCTCCTTTGTTTTCTAATTGCCCGTCTAACAATATTAACAGCAACTTCCTTCCAGGTCCCATGCTAAGTTGTTCTTCTTTTTAGGGCAGGGGGCGGGTGTCATTCAATCCTCACAGCACCCCCAACAGATAACAGTGGAAAGGAAACTGAGGTTCAGAGAGGCCATGAGAAAATAATAGACACAGTCTACTCCACATTTTCACGGTGTGGCCCAGGCTGGGGCATTGCCCTCTCTGGGCCTTGGTTCCACCCTCTCTGGAGAGGCTCTGTGCTGCCAAGCAGATGGAGTGGGAGGGGGAATGGCCAGAGGAGCTGAGACATGGGAACCTGGGCGGCAGTGAGGAGCATTTCTGTTTGCCCTCTCCCCTAGCCCAGCCCTCCAGCTGACTCACTTCCCCTCAAGGCAGTCAACTCATTCCCAAGCACCCTGGCTTCTTTGCTCGGGGCCCCAGAGAGTTAGCGCCTGCCGACTTCAGGGTCCCATAGGAGTTGGTTGAATGAGTGAGTGAAATCTTTGTGGAGGTTCTGGAGATGGCGAGTTGAGATCCAGTTCTAAACGGAGGCAGTTGTTCGTTCCAGGATCATCGGGAGACAGGCTTGGGACATGCATCGGCACCATCTCTGGCTTGTACCCTGCACCTTCCCCCAAAGTTCACATGGCACAATTTCCCCAAGCTGTGACATTTCTCAGGCCGTTTCTGCACCAGACACATGTCCAGTAACGTCACCTACAATATAGTGGCCTTCCCTTCCCACTTCCTGGTGGGGCTCAGGACCCCAAAGTCAGATAGAGGATAGGGAATGGGGGAGGGCAGGAACATTTCTGAGGGAGGTTGCTGGAATGGCTTGGGAGAGGGCATTGGCTGTGTGTCCCCTGGGAACCTTGGGTGGGCATCCAGGGCCCCCCTTGGTGGAAGCGGAGAGCAGACACTCTAACCCCAGCAGACTGGAGTCCACGGAAGCCGCTGGAAATTTTTCTGCTCCCTAAATATTTAGACAGTGAGACAGATGGGGGAGCCCAGGGCCAGAGCAGCCTGGCCAGGCCCCGGTTATTTTGAGAGAATCCTTCTCAAGAGCCACAGAACATGCCTCCATCATCCCTCACCCTCTTCCCAAGGTCTGTAGCCACCGTCCCAAAGGAGGAAAAGGGCAGCAGACACTCCCAGACTTTGGGGGTCAAATATGTGGCTCCCACCATCTCCAGTTGAGTCCCTGATCTTCTGGCTTCTGGTCCTGCGACACCGGGGGCCCAGGCTGGCATGCAGGACCAGCCTAGGTGTCAGCAGAGGGAGCAAGCCACCATGGCGTCTCTTTTGGATGGCTTTCCCACAGAGCAGCTATCGCCACCAGCCGGAGGCACAGCAGTCAATGGTGCCACCTGCCCAGTGCCCCAGGATGTCAGGGGCACCCAGTTCCGTTCCTTATCCTGGAGAGCAGTGGGAGCCAGTGTGTCTCTTCTCTCCGACGCAGACCGGGAAAGGGGTGTCTGCAAGTCCCCGTGGACAGAACGGGCACACAGGCAACATAACCCAAGCTTGAGTCGCTGGAAGACAGCCTTCCGGAAAAGGATGAAGACCCAGGGGTCCAGGATGGGGTTGAAGGCATTGAAGCGGAAGGCGAGGAGATCCCCCATCTCACTGCTGTCCGGGGCAATGGCCTGGGTGAAGCCTCGGATCTGAGGGGCAGGGCAGATGCATCACTGACTTGCCCTCCGCCACCCTTACACCCTACCTCCCACTTCTTGCCCTCAGGGATGAGGAGTTGGTGTCAGGTTGAAAGGGAAGGAAATGAGATAAGATGAAGAAAGATATAGACCGGGTTGCTAATGTGTGCGTGCATCCGGAGAGCAGAGGGCAGAAAAGCCCCCAGGAAACAGCTGACAACTGGCGAGGGAAGACGGGCTGGGGCAAAGGGCACCTACCCACCTGCCAGAACCCCGCTTTGCAGCCAAGGCAACCTCCGCCAACCCACACAGATGCCTAAGCCCTCTGGAGCGCCCGAAACCCCATGCGGAGCCACCCTTGGGGATGGGGCTGGCAGTCACTGTTAACCCTCTAAAGGTTTAAACACCCGCAATCCATGCCAACCCCTATTCTGAGACCCAGCCTAGAGATGTGGCTGGAGGGTGTCACCCGCAGCAGCCGCTATGGCGGGAGGGTCGGTTCCTGTGGGAAGCTGTGGGAGTGGGAAGCTAAAAGGATGGGGGAAAGGCCAGGGTGGGGTCTGGGCTCAGGGAGTGGGGACTCGGAGAGAGCCAGGATGGCGACTTTCTCTGTCTGTGTGATCACGGGCAGGCAACGCACACTATCGTCCTTCTGCAAAAGAGGGCAACCGGACAGGACCTTGGTGTCATTTCCTGGCCGGTGCTTCTGAAATGATTGTGAAAGGTCAATTTGAAATTTATCTGAAGAGGCATTTGGAAGCCACTGAGCGCTGTTGTCAGCAGAAAGCAAGTGTTCATGAACTGTGCGGATTCTGTTATGGCGTCAATGATGTCTTTGATTGGGAAGCAAGGGCTGAGAGGGGACAGGGGGACAGCTAAGGGCTGGGGGGCGTCTAGTGGAGCAAAAGAAAGTGGAGAGACTTCTTAGGGTGGGTAGGAGTCATTGGATGGTACACAAAGTCACCGCCTCACCCTTTTTGAGCCTCAGTTTCCACATCTGCCAAGTGGGCATGACAGATGAAGAGCAGAGGCTGGCGCTGCCCTCCTCCGCTCCCCCTCCCCGCACCTCAGTTCCAAGAGACACTCACCGTGAGAGGCAGGGAACACACAGCCATGATGCCCGTCATGAGGGCCAACAGAATCAGGTGGTCAACTTCGTCCTCTCGCGCCCGAGAGGTCGGCACCAATGAGCCGTGGTGGCGTCTCTGCTGGCGGTACATGTGGCAGAGGCTGAGGGTGACGGAGCCGTTGCAGAAGAAGATGGAAGTCACCAGCAGGGCCACGAGACTGGCGTACGCCAGGGAGAAGGCACAGCCACCGGGCTGGGTGGAGCGCATACGGATGAAGCACCAGCTCCCGGGACAGTACTGCTGATGCTCGCCCAGGCCCATCAGGGGCAGTGAGCAGAAGAGGCAACAGAAAGCGTAGATGGCAGGCAGCGCCAGGCGGGCACAGCGTGGCGCGTCCAGCTGGGCGTACAGGTAGGGGTGACTGAGTGCCAGGCATCGCTCCACAGCCATGGCAAAGAGGATGAGCGTGGAGGCCAGGCCAAAGAAAGTCATGGCAAAGGCAAACGTGTCGCACAGCGCTGACCCGCCGTGGGCCAGGCCCAGCAGGGAGCTGTTCCGAGCATAGGCCACGAACACCGCGGGGCTCAAGAAGCACGTGCCCAGCAGATCCGTCACCGCCAGCCCAGTGACCAGCACTGCAAAGGCCGATGGGTGTGACTTCCGCCTCGCGCCCAGGATGCCCAGGGCCAGCCCGTTGCCCACCACTCCGGCCACGAACATCAGGGTGCTGGTGGCAGGTCCTACCGAGTCTCGCACGTAGGTGAGGTTCCGGCAAGAATCTGCCATGCCCTGCCACTCTCCGATGCCCGCAAGGAGAGGAGGGCTCCCAGGGGTGGCAGGAGGCGGGGTGGTCCCACGGCTGGCCACAGTCGTCACAGCAGCCGGGATCGGCCAGCCGATCCCCAGTTTCCAGAGCGCTTTTCGGTCTCCTGTTTCTTCCCTCCTGTCACCCCTTCCTTCTGCCGGTGTCTCCTGCGTCGTCCTCTGGACCCACTCACTACCCCCAGTCCCTCCCTCTGCAGTTCTCTGCCTTTACATTGCTGCTTTCTGGACCCTCCGGCACCTCTGCCTTCTCCCTGT
This sequence comes from Peromyscus maniculatus bairdii, assembly GCF_049852395.1. Taxonomy (NCBI): domain Eukaryota; kingdom Metazoa; phylum Chordata; class Mammalia; order Rodentia; family Cricetidae; genus Peromyscus; species Peromyscus maniculatus. The sequence goes on along the minus strand of NC_134852.1, from coordinate 25,706,937 downwards.
CGCTCCTGACCCTCAGACTCCTCCTGTCTGCGGGGTCTGTGTCGGTCTGTCAGCTTCTCCCTCCAGGGCCCGCCCTCCCTCCTCATCTTGCTGGCCGCCCCAGCTTTTTTCATTTCCTCTCTGCCCCGCCCTCCTCCCCCTAGGCTGGTCTCCAGAGGCCCCCTTGGGCTCCCTGCCTGCTTTCCCTGGCTGGTACCCCCATCCCCTGCTCTGAGCATCCATCCCTTGCCTCTGCCTCTCCCCCTGTCCCCTCCTCACACAGTTCCCAGCACAGTCACCTGCAGCCACCACCCCACACCCAGCCTCCGCTGATTCTCACACCCTCCGGCAACTCTCTCTCTCTCTCTCTCTCTCTCTCTCTCTCTCTCTCTCTCTCTCTCTCTCTCTCTCTGCGTGTCTCTGTCTCTCCTCTCTCCCCTTCTCTCTCTGTTCATATCTCAGTCCCTGTTTCATGTCACCCAGGTTCAGAGGCCCCCCTGGGAGCCAGGCAGGCCCTAGAGCTGAGTGGTTCTCCAGCTTGACTGGGGCCTGAGCTGTCTGTGAGTGGCGGCCTGCGAGAGCTATTCTGGGCTTCAGGCCCTGGGGTTAGGGCCCGGCCCTGGGATTGAGAAATGATCAGGAAATTCCTCCATGATGTAGTGTTTCCAGGCATCACAGAGAACCCTGGTCCCCGGACACAATTCACTCCTTCCAGGAGCTGAGGAAGGAGGCAGCCCTGCTGGACCTCATCCCTGGACCCCTAGCTTAGGATCCCAGAGTCCCGTGTTAGGACACACAGTCCATGCATGGTCTCCAGCTCACAGGAGACCCACATTTGGTGACCCACCATTAAAGGCTGACCTCTTGCTTCTCACCAGAGCCCTTCCAGGCCCCAGGCCAAGAGCTGATGACATTGACCTCCAACAATAACACTTTGACGATGGATAGCCACCTCAGGCTCCAGCATCGCTCCCACACACAAGGCTGCTGCTCATCTTCTCTCACATACCCCGATAACATCTCCCTCGGGCCAGAGTGTCAACCCGGCAGTCATGTGACCTCCTCACTGACTCCACAGTAGTTCCTATTGTCTCATGGCTGACAAAGGCCAAAGGGGACCTTGGGGACCCCCAGTCACCCTTGGTGGCCTTTTTTGTTGTTGCTTTTTTTGAGGCAGGGTTTCTCTGTGCAGCCTTGGCTGTCCTGGAACTGGCTTTGTAGACCAGGCTGGCCTTGAACTCACAGAGACCCATCTGCCTCTGCCTGCCGAGTGCTGGGATTAAAGACGTGCGCCGCCACCACCTCCTGGCCCTTTGTGGCTTTTTTATCTGTTCTTGCTGTTGTTCTGCTCTGTTTTTGCGGCAAGATCTCAGGTGACCTGGGCTGGCCTCTAATTTTCTGTGTGACCAAAAATAATCTTAAACTTAAAAAAAATGATGCATGCATGCATATATGTGTGTGTTTGTGTGTGCGCGTGCCCATGCCATGCTGCACATGTAGAAGTCAGAGGACAACTTGCAGGAGTCAGTTCTCTCTCTTTGGGTCCTGGGGGTCAAAGTCAGGTCTTCTGCTTGGCAGCAAGCCCAGCATTTGTTTGTTTGTTTGTTTTTTTCCTGTTTGTTTATGTGAGGCGAGTTCTTACTACGTAGCCCAGGCTGGCCTCTTGGAAATTCTGTTGCCTCCATCCCCAGTGTGCTAGCATTAACATTCTCTGCCCCGCCCACCCGGGTGTGACACCCTTGTTTTTCAGGGAGACAGTTTTAGTAAAGAGGTTTCACATCCATGTGACTTTCATTTCTGTACCAAAGTGACCACTTTCCTGATGCACGATGGCCCTGGGCAAGGGCAGAAGGTTGATTTATTCCAGTCTCCTCCACCATGATATGAGTCCCACCAGGCTTCCAGGCCTGTGGCTGAGTGAGGCCAGTCTCCCACCCACCCCAGGTCTGCGCTGTAGCAGGGAAAAGGCCATGTCCGGGGGCAGGAGTGTTCTGACACCGGGGCTGACTTCAGGCAGCCGCTGCATTACCCTTGCGTTCCCACCCCCATGACCACATCTTCCTATCACCCATGGCCAGATGCCACCCAGCTGGCATCCCTAGTTTCCGACAGGATGGATCCCCAGTTCCAGTGGCTCTGGGGATCCCCAAAGGACCACTCGGCTCTGCTGTGAGGGGTGGAGAGCCCGAGGCAGGGGGGTGGCAGGCCTGAGGGCCATGTGGTCCTTGTCATAGCCTCTGGTTCCCAGGAAGACCAGAGGGAACTCAGGAAGTCATATCATATTAATGAAGGATGATGCCTGGCAGGCTTGGCGTCCTGTCTTGGCATCAGGGGAGTTTCTAGGAGGAGGGGGACCTCCATTTCCCGGAGCTCTCTCCCGATGATTTCCTGTCCCAATCACCATCACTTAGTACTCGGGAAGTCCCCTGGCGGCTATGCCCAGGGACCTCAAACAAGTCCCCGCAACCTCCTAGGCCACGACTGCCCCCTTATACTTCTAAGAGCCGTACCCCGTGGATGCCAGCCTCTGCTCTAGGTGCCGCTGCCCTGCTTCTGGGTCGGAAGTAGATCTCTCAGGGTGTGGTGGTGTGCACCCGAGATCCTAGCACTCGGGAGGTGTGGGAAAGAGGATCAGAAAAGTTCAAGGTCATCCTTGGCTACAACACAGAGCTTCCCAGGCCAGCCTGGGCTACACCAGGCTGTCTCAAAGGTCAGAGAACAAACAGAAATAGGTAAGGGTGGCAGCGACGGTAGAGCTCTCTCCTCATGAGGACGGCGGGGGGGGGGGGGGGGACCCTGGGACCTATGCCATGACTCTCTACCTCATTGCCTAGTGCCAGATGCCTTCGTGTGAGGGGTGGGCCATCTGCACCCCTCACATGGTTTCTAAGAACAGAGCTCGGCGGTGGGAGGGTGACTCAGCCGACTGCTCTCTACCCACCGCAGGCAAGAGGACTCAACCTCCCCAAGGGACCCCAGGGCTCTTCAGAAGAGGAAGGACAGGACAGACACCACCGAGAATGGGCACTGACTCAGAGACACCGTTCCCGGAGGCGAGGGACACGGGGATCAGAGAGAAGAGGAGGGCATGCCAAGAGTTTGGCATGTGAGACTGCAAGTTAAGGTGTGTGTGTGTGTGTGTGTGTGTGTGTGTGTGTGTGTGTGTGTGCATGTGTGTGTGTGGTGTGACACTGTACAGCTTCAATGTCTTCTCTAGCTCTTCATTGGCAGGGTTCTTAGCTGCCTGCTCTCTGTGGCACTCACAGGTGAGGGTGTGCATCGATATGGCCAGACGGATGTACATGGTATGGCCCGGGATATACAGAGATACAGTTTGCCCCCCAAAACAGATTTATTCGTGTTATGAGTACGGCTGTTTACTCTCCCTCTAAGTCTGTGCACCACATGCTTGCCTGGGGCCCAAACGAGGTCAGAAGCAAATGTGGGACCCCCTGGAAGTGGGGTTCTGGACAGTTATGAGCCACCATGTGGGTGCTGGGGATCAGAGCCAGGTCCTCTGCAAGAGCTGTGTGCTCTTATCTGACGAGCCATCTCTCCAGCTCCGGGGAGATAGTTTTGCTTCTGTGTATTGTGCATGGATAGGCGGGTGTTTCTGCAATGTGTGAGGATGGGCATTGCCAGTTCATAGGTGTCTCTGCAGGCCTGAATCAGCATGTCACAGTTCACAATGTCTGTCGTTGTTGCTTTTTGTTTTGCTTTTGGTTTTTTGTTTATTTGGTTTGGTTTTCTGAGACAGGGTTTCTCTGTGCAGCCCTGGTTGTCCTGGATCTCACTCTGTAGACCAGGCTGGCCTCGAACTCACAGAGATCCGCTTGTCTCTGTCTCCCAAGTGCTGGGATTAAAGGTTAACTTTTATCTTTTTTATTGAGTTTGTGTGTGGTTTTGCTCATGTACCACAGCAGGCTGAAGTCAGAGGACAACTGGTGGGTGGGTCTCTCTCCTTCCACCATGTGAGTCCTCGGAATTGAACTCAGATCCTCAGGCTTGGCGGCAGATGCCTCCACAAGGTGAACTGTTTTACCAGCCCCGCCTCTTACCATTTGTCCCAGCCCTGGGGTACTGTGTAAAATAAGACTCTTCATCCTGCCCGCTTCTCCGATCACTGCTGGCGCTATTGACAAACCTGTCAATCACTGTGACCAAGGCTGGAGGGGCATAGATGGGCTCAGAAGACACCAAGGGTTGGGGATTTAGCTCAGGGGTAGAGCTCTTGCCTAGCAAGCGCAAGGCCCTGGGTTCGGTCCTCAGCTCCGTGTGAGTGTGTGTGAGTGTGTGTGTGTGTGTGTGTGTGTGTGTGTGTGTGTGTGTGTAAGAACACACCACACAGTGAGGGTGTGTACTGCCGCGTGGTGTGTAGAGGTGTAGAGCCCGGGGAGCAGGCCCCTTTGGCTGATGTATCGGTTCCCGCTGCAGAGCCCATGTGCCCCAGGCCCACCTGTCCTGACTCCTTGGTCCCTTTCCTCCCGGTGCAGGCCCTGGGAGCATGCTTGCGCTCCTCAACCCGTGCGTTCCATATCCGTGCCACCAAGCCTGCTGTTAGGCCTGTCTTGTCCGGCTCTGCCCTAGCCCTGCTTCAAGAAGCTGCTAGACCCTTCCAGGCTGTCCTGCCTGGCTCCTCCCCCCCCCCCCGCCCCCGCCGCGACCCCCCCCACCCCCCCCCCCCCCGCACTCCCAGGTCTCATGGGGAGCACACGGGGAGCGTGGAGAGCAGGGGCAGGGGGCTGATGAGGATGGGAGACTGGGAGAAACAGGCCGCAAAGCACTTCCTCAGGCGTACACCCCCCGACACCCCTTGACCTGGGTCTGACCCCAGCTGGATCCGGGTCCCCAAAGCTGACCTCACAGCTGGGGGTGGCAGGAAAGAGCAGGGGTGACCAGAGACAGGACCATTAGGAGCTGTAAGGCTAATGAGATTTATTAACCCAGTGCTTCTGGTGTCTGGTGACTCTAGGACCAGCCTCTTCTCCTTGCCCCCACTTCAGGCTTCTGGCTCCTCCCAGGGGCTGTCGCCCCTCCCCCACCCGTCTCCGGGCTTGGCTCCCCTCCAGCCCACCAGCCCCCAGAGCTTTCTCAACAGTCTCCCCAAGACCTGCAACATTTACATTAGGTTCAGACCACGCAGATTATTTCAGTGTGGAAGGGCCCTGAATCCCAATCGTCTACCCGAGTGGCTCTCAGCCTTCCTAATGCTGCGACCCTTCGACACAGCTCCCGCGTTGTGGTGACCCCCAACCACAAAATTATTTTCTGTTTCTACTTCACAGCTGTAGTTTTGCTACTGGTATGAATCATAATGTAAATATCTGTGTTTTCCAATGGGAGACCCACAGGTTAAGAACCACTGGTCTAGGCTTCCTACCTCCCAGGGCTAGAAGACTCTGGAATGCAAGAGCCTGGTGGAGTCTACAGCTCTAATCTCAGCATTTGTGAGGTTCAGGGGGCAGAAGGATTGCTCTGGTTTCAAGGCCAACTTGGGCTACAGAGTGAGAAACTGCTGGAAAAAAAAGAGAAAGAAAAGAAAAGCTGAGCAGTGGTGGCGCACACCTTTAATCTCAACACTTGGAAGGCAGAGGCAGGTGGATCTCTGAGTTCGAGGCCAGCCTTGTCTACAGAGTGAGTTCCAGGACAGCCAGGGCTACACAGAGAACCCCCCCCCCCGCCGCCCCCCGTCTTGGAAAACCAAAAGAGAAGCTGAGGAGCCAAGAGGATTGCTGGGGGCTTTGAGACAAGCCAGGACTACGAAGCTAGATCCTACCTTAGGGTAATAAAAATCTTGCCCCCATCTGTAATCCCAGCATTCGAGGGCCAGAAGCAAAAGGAGTTCTCTGTCAGCTTGGACTATAGAGCGAGCTCCAGACCAGCCAGGGCTACATTGTAAAGTAAGACCTTGTGGAAAGAAGGACCTGGGGAAGGGAAGGAGGGAGGGAGGGAGGGAGAGGGAGGGAGGGAGGGGGGGAGAGAGGGAGGGAGGGAGAGAGGGAAGAGGACTAGCGAGATGGTTCTGCAGGGGAAGGCGCCTGCCACCAAGCCTAATTAAGTCAAAAGAAAGAAACTGAAATAACTTTGGGGCTCAGTGGTCGTGGGAGCCCAGATCCCTTCAGGTTCTAAGCTGTGAAGGGAGGGCTGGGTTTATGGCACTCTGGAAGCCTTGCAGTCTGGTCTCTGCCAGGTCTCCTTCCCCACCCCCAGCTCATCCTTGGCTCTCGCTCTGTCCCCCTTTTCCCTTGCGGCTCCCACAGACATGATGCAAGCAGGCTGGAGCGGGCTGAGAGGTGGGAGCAGGAGCGAGATGTAATTACAGCTGCCTCAGCCTCCACTCTACAGGAAGCTCAGACTTGGGGCCCAGGGGACCCTCATCCGATGCAAATGTAGAGCACTTGCCAGGCTGGCACAAGACCTCCTGGGGAGGAAAGCCAGTGAGCCACTTCAGGAGACTGAGAGTCCAGTCTCCATCAGCAAATAAAAGATAGACTGTGAAGAGGGATGGGGTCTAGGGGAGTCTGAGGAGGGAATTGGTGGTTTTGAATTAAATCAGTAAAGTCTGTTTTTTCCCTGGTTGTGTGTGTGTGTGCGTGCACACACACACCTATACACATGTATGCAAGGTTGTGTATGCTCTTGTGTGCATGGGTGCATGTTTGCTCATGTGTGTGCAGGTATGCATTCAAGCATGCAAAGGTGTGCAAGCATGTCCTTGTGTGCACAGCAAATGTTCGCGTGCAGGTGCACATATACACATGTACGTGTGCATATGGAAGCCAGAAGACAACCTCAGATATTGTTCTTCAAGAACCGTTTCTTTTTTTGTTTGTTTGTTTGTTTTGTTTTGTTTTGAGACAGGGTCCTGGCTGTCCTGGAACTGGCTCTCTAGACCAGGCTGACCTCGAACTCACAGAGATCCGCCTGCCTCTGCCTCCGGAGTGCTGGGATTAAAGGCGTGCGCCACCACTGCCCACTCTCCAATTTTCTTTGAAACAGGGTCTCTCCCTGAGACCTAGGGCTTGCCAGTTTAGCTAGACTGCCTGGCCAGTGAGTCTTGGCAACATGTCCGTGCCTGCCTGGGACTACAACCGTGTTCTACCATTCCCAGCCCCCCCCCCTTTTTTTTCTTTAAGATTTTATTTATTTATTATGTATACAGTGTTCTGCCTGCATGTCTGTCTGCAGGCCAGAAGAGGGCGCCAGATCTCATTACAGGTGGTTGTGAGCCACCCTGTGGTTGCTGGGAATTGAACTCAGGACCTCTGGAAGAGTAGCCAGTGCTCCTAACCACTGAGCCATCTCTCCAGCCTCCCCCCGGCCCCGCCCCTTTTTACATGAGTGCTAGCGATTGAATTCAAGCCCTTAGGTGCATGTGACAAACACCTCACTACCTGAGCCATCACCCCAGCCCCCTCACTAGTTTCAGTGGAGACATTTCCTTTTTGATTCCGCTATCAGTCCTTCAGCAGCCCCCAGGGGGAATGGCAACTCAGATTCCTTAGCCTACAGTTCTATAGCTATTCCTCTCGCCAAAGCCGTTCTCCTCCGCAGAGACCTCTAAGACACAGTCACTAAAGCCACAAGGTCGTTGTACAAGCTGGAAACAGCTGCTGGGGGAGGAAGACCCCTCAGTGAAGCTGCCTTCACCCTGGGATGGAAGCAACAGGGACACAGCTTCCCTGAGTCACCAGCCATGGTGGGTTTATTAGTGACGCGGCCGCCTTTGAGTCACTAATGTTCCTGTAAGTGACCTCGATAAACTAATTGGTTCCCCAGGCTGGATTCACGTGCTATCATTTTTTTCTGTCTGTCATTGATCAAGCATACTTGTTCATGTGCGCCTCCCAAGGAAGAGTCGTGCGTGAGGGACACATTGGGGTATGCTGGGGACTTTGTCCAGCCTGAAAGCCCAGAAGCCTCATAAAATCCTGGGGAAGCCCAGGCATGCTGACACACACCAGTAATCCTAACGTTCTGAGGGTCAAGGCAAGAGGATGGTGAGCCTGAAGCCAGTCTGGGCTGCACAGCAAAACCCCATGTTAAAAAAAAAAGCCTGGCAGTGGTGGTGCACGCCTATAATCCCAGCACTTGGGAGGCAGAGAGAAGCAATGAATCTCTGAGTTCGAGGCCAGCCTGGTCTGCAGTGGGAGTCCCAGGACAGCCAGGGCTACACAGAGAAACCCTGTCTTGACAACTAAACGAAACAACAAAATTACCCTCAGAGAAGCCGGAAATAAGGACTTCAATGAGGAATCATGTCTGTGTCACAACCAAATCAAGAACATATTTAAACATCATCCAGGCCAAAAATAGCCTCCAAACCACAAGTGCAGGCCACATACGCACTGCTCCAGAGGGTGCATGGGGAAACAGAGCAGGGGTCCTCTGTTCTCACAGTTAAGAAGAACATGGCTGAGTTGGGGCCCACAGAACCCCAAATTAAGATAACAGCAGGAGGGATGTAGGGTGGTGGGGGCGGGGGGTGGGGGGTGGGCGGCTCGTCAATGATTATCTTCATTTGTTCCTTCTGTCCTAATCACATGACTTTCTTATCCAGGTCCCCAAATTCTATCAACCCTGCACCCCAGCCCAGATGTTCCCTTCCACAAAGAGCCCCTCTATGAACACCCCCCACCCCCGCAAGCTGAGCCAGGAACTCTCTCTGAACTCTCTCATCTCACCTCAGCCAATGGAAGTCAACATCTAGATTCCCCAGAACCAGGGCTCTCTCTACCACAGTCACATTCCCCCAGCATTGCCTAAGGCAGGACTGTTTACAGAGCAGGTACCCAGGGACAATTTGGAAGCGTGGATGGATGGATGGATGGATGGGTGAGTGGATGGATTAAGAACAAGGTCGATGCCTGAAGACAGGAGTAAGTTAGAGAAAAGGGGCCCTGCAATCCCAGCTACTCAGTGAAAGCCCGTCTCAATAAGAAGAGGGGAGCCAGATGTGCTGGCGCTGGCCTGTAATCCCAGCCCTCCCGAGGCAGGGGCAGGCGGATCTCTGTAAATTCGAGGTCTGCCTGGATGACAAAGCAAGTTCCGGGCCAGCCAGGGCTATGAAATGAGATCCTGTAAAAAAAAAAGGGGGGGGGGGGCGGGCGGGGATGTTTCTGGAGAGTTTGCTCAGTGCGTAAGAGCAAATACTGCTCTTCCAGAGGATCAGAGTTCAGTTCCCAGCACCCACATAGAACAGCTCACAATCCCTCTAAATACAGCCGCAGGGCATCTGACGCCCTCTCCTCTGGCCTCCCTGGACACCTGCACTCATGCGCACATACTCACACACAGACATACACATAAACATAATTAAAATGAAATAAATCTTTTTTTTTTTCAAGTAAGCCAGCGGTAGGCGCAACAAGATGTGAAACCTGGGCGGATTGCCCCATAAGTCCCGCCAGGAGGGGATGCAGGAGATGAGGCAGAGAAGCTACCGAGAACTTGAAGGTCAAGCCTCAGTCTTGACCTCTCAGCTGTGCGACTGAGAAAGGGACCTCCCTTGACTCAGTTCCTTCAGCTGTGAGATGGTTTATCTTGCAGATAGCCAGCTATTTTCAAGCTGATGGGGGAATTGAAAAAAGGGCTGAGGATTCATTTCTTGTGGGGCTATAGTGCTTTGCCACCCACCCATCTCACACTCCACACACGCTCAGAAAGGAAGAGAAGGGACGGACGCAGCAGCCTCCACCAAAGGTGGCCCCCAGGCTCCGCCCGTGCCTCGGTTACCCCTAAAGTGCAGCCGCCACCAAGTCACCAAGTTTATTGGATTCATGCTTCAGCGAGGGAGGATAAAGCTGTCTTGAGGGCTCAGAGCAGGGTGCAAAAGAGTCGCTTGTCGCGGAAGGGGTTCTCGGCGGCGGGGACAGGAGTCACCAGTGGGTCATCCTTAGCGTGCGTCTCACAGAAAGCCAGGAGCTCAGCGGCCGCCTGCGACACCTGCAGGCGAGGTGCAGAGATGCAGTTGACCCGCCCTAGGGCCTTTGGTCCCTCGGCAAGCGACCAAATCCCTGCCCCTTGTCCTGACCACGCCTTGATTGGCCACGCCCCCGGTCGGGGCCCACCCTCCCACTCGGCTCTGCTCCAGGCTCCGCCCTCAACACAGCCTGGCGCAGACCGCCCCCCCCCTCCCTCCCCCCGCCGCCCCAAGAAAAAATTTCCCCCACGGCTCCGCTCACCTTCATGCGATCGATGTTCACTTCCAGCTTCAGCTGCTCCACCGTCTTGCGGGCCTCAGCGATCTTGGCCATGTTGTTGGACATGGCTGCAGCAGGAAAGGGGTTAAATACCTCGCAGGAGTAGGGACTGGGGGCTGGAACACGTCTGGATCCCCCCCGGGGAGTAATGAAAAGCAGTGGTGCGACCCGGAAACAGGGGAAGAGGTTGGGACTACGAGCGAATGGGGTCCCAGAGACAGACAGAGGAGGGCGAGAGGATGGAGAGGTGCCCGGATGGGGGTACCAAGAGGCCGCTGGAGGAAGAAGAGCGGAGGGGCCGGGGAAGGAAGGAGGGCCACACAGAGGGGAGGCTGAGGCAGGTGGAGGAGGCAGGGCCAGAGGACAGGGCCACAGGTGCTTGATCAGAATCTACTGATCCAGGTGCCCTCACCCCCTGGGGACAGAGCCTGAGCCAGGAAGGGGGGGCCCCTCCTCAGGCCAATTAGCAGCGACTCCAGGGAGAACTGAGAATTAAGATCTCGGCGGGAGGGGCGCAGAGGGGGCCTCATTAGGGCCTCGGCAGCAGCTGCCCCCTCTGCCACCCTCAGGGACCCATCCATCCCCGCCCCAGCCTTGGCTACCTCAAAGGCTCCTTTGCTCATTAGCAGGCAGGGGAGAGGGGTTGGGGCAAGCTAACCCAGCCAGCTCTGCAGAGGGGCATGGAGGGTAGAGAAGGGGACAAGAGGAAAAGGCGGGGCGAGGGTGAGGAGGGGGGAGAGTGACGGAGAGAGAAACGGGCATGGAGAAAGAAAATAGACTGAGGATGGGGATAGAGATATTGGGGGAAGAGATGATGAAGAAAGACGATGGGGGGGGGAGAGGGGATACGGGAGAAAATAGGGACAGAGCGGATGTGAACGGAGGAGACAGGGACGCAGGAGAGGAGGGACCCGGGCAGAGGGGGACATGCAGGGTTAGAAGGGACATGGATCGAGGAAAGAGGAGAGAGACGGCGAGGGATAAGAAGGACAGATGGGCAGGGAGGACGATGGCGACACACAGAAGTATAAAGTCATTTATTTCTCCATTCACCCATTCACTCATTCAATCCCAGACGGACAGATGGTAGTCACCAACCAACTAGTGGGACCCGGACAGGAGCCTCCTACCTGTTGCAGCTCAGGGCTGGGATGACTGGCGGGTGACAGAGGCTGAGAGAGGCAGCGGCTGGTCCCCTTCCCAGCCCCGCCCCCTCCCCTGGGGTGCAGCCCCTCAGGAGCGCCTCCTCCTCCTCCTCCTAGTCACCACCTGTCTCCGCGCCCTAGGTCTGTCTCTCTGGGTCCTCTCCGAGCTGTGTATCTTCTTTTCTCTCTCTCTCCCCCGTTTTTCAGTCACTCTTGTTTCCAGCGTGTCTTTCTCTCTGGCAGGAAAAGACGGACCCTCTAGGTGTGTATCTTTATGCACGCAAGCCTCTCCTGGGCGTCCCACGCAGCCTCTCCCTCCTTCACATGCAAACGAGTCCCCTCAGCATCACCCCATCACAGCGACCCTCTCAGCGGTACGCAGACTCAAGTCACTCACACAGAGATGCTCACTACCTCGCCAGGTCACTGAGTAGTGCCATGGTGCTCAACACAATGCACACCACCAAAGGTCTCGACACACCTAGCCCACCGCTGTCACTCGTGACTTCGCACTGCAGAGCACGCCACCGCCAGCAGCAGCTTGCACCGCTGCACAGGCAGGTACCCTATCTCAGAGTGTCGAAAGTGTACGCTGTCACCCACAAGTGCGGTTTCGGCTTCTCCTGAAGTTCTCATCCACGCTTTCTCAGCATCTCATACAATAACTCGCTCAGCCTCTCTGCCAAGCAAGCGCTCCGTTGCTTGGTGTCATCCAGGACCACATGGTTTTCTTTCCAGGGGTGGAAAGTGTGTGGCCACGTTTTCTCTTGGTCAATTTCTTCTTCTTCTTCTTCTCCTCCTCCTCCTCCTCCTCCTCCTTCTTCTTTTAAAGATTTATTTATTTATGTATACTTGTCTGTGTGTACACCTGCACATAAGATTCCATAGACAGTTGTGAGCCGCAATGTGGGCGTGAGGAATTGAACTCAGGACCTCTGGAAGAGCAGCTGGTGCTCTCAACCGGCTTGACACATATTGCATACAGTTCTCTCTCTCATACACACACAGAAGTCACATGTAATCCCTGTCACACCCACACACTGTCTTTTGATATTATACATTGTTGAATGCAATGGTGTGCTATTCACACACACACACACACACACACACACACACACACACGCACGCGCACGCACACGTGCACACTCACACACACTGTCATGTACATAGTCTTTGCTGGGCCTCGCGGTCTGTATCACAAATGCTTGTCATGCTCATTCACTGTCTCTCTCTTCCTCACTCAGCATTCGCCCAGTTTTGTTTTTGTTTTTTTGTTTGCTTGTTTGTTTGTTTTCGAGACAGGGTTTTTCTGTGTAGCTTTGCGCCTTTCCTGGAACTCACTTGGTAGCCCAGGCTGGCCTCGAACTCACAGGGATCCGCCTGGCTCTGCCTCCCGAGTGCTGGGATTAAGGGCGTGTGCCACCACCACCCGGCTGCATTCGCTCAGTTTTACCTGGGCATTCACACATTTGCACAGGCAATCACAAACACAGGCCAACCTCTCAGTGTCACATGTGATGACCCAGTTTCTCACGACCCACCGGGGTGGCGGACACGCGTTTCACATTCACACAGTTGGCCACACCAGGCCCCTCCCTCCCTCTCTGTGCCTCCCTTTTGCATCACTGGCTCATACCATCACTTGGATAGTTCAGGGTCCCCCTGACTCACTCCGCTCCTGTAACACATGCGGACTCCCTTACATATAGCTGACATCACGGACAGTCTCCAGGAAGTTTCTCTCTCAGACCCCATGCCGCACACAGTGCCCCACAGTCTCTCTGATAACCTCAGACTCCCATGGTCAGCCACACCTTACTCTGACAGTCCCACTCCATCGCTCCTTGTCATTCCTAATCTCACTGTGTCACACAGTCACACGTCATCTCCTGGCGTCCCACACCACCTCTGAGGCGTGCCCTCACACTGGCGTGGGTCGCACCACCTCTGGATGTCGCGTGGGACACCACAGCATCCCTTGCTTGGTCGCCCACCCTCGCCGCCCTCAAGGCCCCACTGCTGGCCACACGGGGGCGCCCTCGAGCCAAAGTCGCTGGAGGCGCGCGTGCAGAAGCACCCGAAGACCAGCATCCCCGCCGGCCTTGCAGAAGATAGAAACCGGAGATCTGGGGGACCCGAGAAGGATGAGAGGGGAGATGGGTTCCTGCGAAGGTGGAAGAGAAGTGAGGGACCAGAGGGAGAGGACAGAGAATTTCGGAGAGAGATGAGAGGGGCAGAGAGACACAGGGAACTAAGGACAGAGACAGACGGGAGGTACAGGGAGAGGTCACAGGAGGCAGACTTGGAGACAGACACTCAGAGTCCAAGCCAGGCCCTCCAAGAGACAAGGGAGGCAGCGGGCACCTTCCCCACCGGACCACACGGCGGGGCGGGGCTGTAGAGGGGCCGTGGTGTGGGTGTGGTCAAGGGCGGGGTTTTGCAGGGGTGTGCTGGACGGGGCGTGACCTGTAGGGGAGTGAGGGCGGGGTTTGACGCTCCTTCCCATTCTGGCGCGCAGGGATACTGGAACCCTGGGAAGAGGTGGAGTCCGGAGAGGCGTCGCTGTTGCAGACAGCTCAACCCCAGTTCGGTTTTCATCGCCTGCACGGGAAGCCAGACTGGTCGGGGAAAGATATCAACCTCTGATAGCTCCCGCCGCCCCCGGACTGGGGATTGAATCCAAAGTCCCACACGTGCTGTGCAATACATGCACGGCCCTCTTTACTTTCTTTTTTTTTTTTTTTTTTTTTTTTTTGGTTTTTCGAGACAGGGTTTCTCTGTGTAGCTTTGCGCCTTTCCTGGAACTCACTTGGTAGCCTAGGCTGGCCTCGAACTCACAGAGATCCGCCTGCCTCTGCCTCCCAAGTGCTGGGATTAAAGGCGTGCGCCACCACCGCCCGGCCCTCTTTACTTTCTTATTTTGAGATAGTCTCCTTTAGTTGAGCTAGACTAATCTTGAACTCACTCTGTGGCCCAGGCTTTGAACTTGGCGACCCTCCTGCCTCGGCCATCCCTAGGGAGCTGGGATGACAGGCCTGAGCCACTCTGAAAGCTTTTTGGAGCTGGGAGTATGGGACCCTGGCTCCCTGCCTCCCTCCCTCGTGGGCGCACAGGGCCAGGTTGGAAGGAGAACACGGCTCACATCTGGAAAGCATCAGGCGCACCGGACGTGCCAGGGCCCCCGGGCCGGGGCTGCGGGAGGGGGAGGGGAGCCAAGGAGCTTCCCCCCGACCAGCCGAGCGGTGTCTGCCGGCGCCTAGGAGGGGCCTGGGCTTGCGCCGAGTCCGGCGCCTCCCGCAGCTGTTTTTCATCTCCAGATCTGGCCTAGGGTGCCCCTGAGGAGGAAGCCCAGCTTACTTAAAGCTGGAAAGACAGGGTGAGGACCCCGTCTCCCGACCAAAGGCTAGAGGAAGGAGGAGGGAGGACATTCGGACACGGAATGGATAACCTCCGGTTCCCTCCTAATCTACAGGCCTCAGCTGCCGCTCCATTATTTAAATATGCATATTTACATTTTACTTATTTATTGTGTGTATGGGAGGTGTGTGCCTGTGCCACAGCCTTGGTGTGGAAGCCAGAGGACACCTTGCAAGCCTCGGTTCTCTTCCCCCATCATGTGGACCCCAGGATGGAACTCAGGTCCTCGGGCTGGTGACAAAGGCCTTTAACCGGATGAGCCATCTCAAAGTCCTGAAGTATTTAAGCATCTTAAACAAGTCCAGAATCCAGTTTCCTCCCACAAACTCCCTCCGGCTTCACTATTTTCTTGGCTTCCGCATCTGGCCTTTTGCCTCTGACCTTGAAGAGAAGTCACAAGGTCTTTGTCTCAGGGGTACCCATAATCCCAGCACTGAGGAGGATGAGCCTGAAAGGCTGGAAATTCGGGGCTGGAGAGATGGTTCAGCGGTTAAGAGCACTGACTGCTCTTCCAGAGGACCCAGGTTCAATTCCCAGCACCCACATGGCAGCTCACAACTGTCTGTAACTCCAGTTCCAGGGGACCCTCACACAGACATGCAGGCAAAACACCAATGCACATAAAAATAAATAATTTTAAAAAAAAGACTGGGAATTCCAGGATAGCCTGGACTACATAGTGAGTTCCATCTTAGCTGGTGCTAGAGAGTGAGACTCTGGCTAAAAAGGGCAGTGGGAGAGGGGACTGGGGTGGGGTGGTGTCTCTCAGTTGGTAGAGTTGCTTCCTAGCATGCAGGAAACCACGGGGGCCACATACCTGTAATTCAGCATGGGGCCAGCCTTAGCTACACAGCACTTTCTTAAAATTTTTCTCAAAGATTTATTTTACGAGTGTTTTGCTTGAATGCGTGTATGTGCACCCTGCAGGTACCCATGAATAGTTGTGAGCCACCACGTGGGTGCTGGGAGCTGAACCCAGGTCTTCTGTAAGAACAGAAAGTGCTCTTATCCGCTGAGCCATCTCTCCTGCCCCCCAAAATCAATGTTTGTTAATTAAGTTTTTTTTGTTTTATTTTTGAGTATGAGTGTTTTGTTTGAATGTGTATCTGTGCACATGCATGTCTGGTGTCTGTGGAGGTCAGAAGATGGTGTTAGATCCCCTGGAACTGGAATTGTAGATAGTTGTGAGTCACCACGTGGGTGCCGAGAATCGAACCCGGGTCCTCTGCAAGAACAAGTGCTCTTAACCACTGAGCCAGCTCTCCAGCTCCCCTAGCAAGCTTAAGAGGACCAGAACAAGAAGAGATGTCAGGAGGCTGGTGAGGGGGCTAGCCTGGAACTCACTATGTAGACCAGGCTGGCCAGAAACTCAGAGATTCCCCTGTCTCTGCCTTCCATGCACTGGAATGGGCACCCTCACACTTGGCCTGAACTGTATACTTCCCATGGGTGGATTTTAGAGTGTACAGATTACATTTCAATGAGGCTTTTACCTCCTCCCATGAAACGAAACAAAACAAAAAAACTCACGGGGAAAATGAAAAACCAGTTTCTCTTCTGCCCGGGTTTCTCCCGTGTCTTCCATACTGAAAGCCATGTCTATGGCTTCAGGGCCTCACCCAATGCACGGCATGGCCGGCATCTCTTTCACGCCTCTTTCCCTTTGCTTTGATATCCTGGCCTTAGTGCAGTCTGACTAACCTGCCAGGTACAGCCTTGCCTCAGGGCCTGTGCACAGGCTCTTCCTGTCCAACCTATCCGGAGCCTGATGTCCCTTAGACAGCTGCTCAAATGTGACTGTCCCTCTTTTTGAGGAGATGGAATATGGAGACAGGATCTCCCTATGTAGCTCAGGCTGGCCAGCTCACCATGTGGTCCTTCCCGGTCTCAAATTCAAAACACTTCTTCTGCCTCTGTCTTCTGAATGCTGGGATAACGGGCACACGCCACCATGCCTATCTGCTGTTCCCTTCACATGCTCCTTATCAATTTCTAAGACACTCCCACCCCTGCCCCAAGATCTCTTCCTGTGACCAAGGAAGAGATGTGAATAGCAGACATGCCGAGGAAGGCGGAATCAAGAACATGGCCATTAGCCAGGCATGGAATGGGCACGGCTGTGATACCTCAGAAGGCTGAGGCAGGAGGATTGCCTGTTCAAGGCCAGCCTGTCTACAGAGTGAGTGAGACCCCGCTTCAAACACACACGCATACAGAGAGGTGGCGGAGATATGCTTAGTGGTACACACCTCCAATCCCAGATGCCACCACCTGGGAGAGAGAGACAGGAGAATCACGAGTCATCCTCAGCTACATAGAAAGTTCAGTGAGCACTTGGGAGGCAGAGACAGGTGGATCTCTGAGTTCGAGGCCAACCTGGTCTACAGAGAGAGTTCCAGGACAGCCAGAACTACACAGAGAAACTCTTGTCTCAAAAAATAAAACAACAGCAAAAAGTTCAGTGGGCTAACCATTTCTATTTGGACCATCACTAAGGACCTGTGAAACCCTGGCCAAGTCCCTCCCCCTTCTGACCTCAGCTGCCTCTTGAGTGGAACAAATAGTCCCCAGGGCCTTACAAGCAACCACTTTCGAAAATAACAGAATTCCCACTCCCCACGGCCGAGGATCAAACTCATGGCCCGTGTCTGCCAAGCAAGAGGTCCACATCTCCAGCTCCCAGCCCCTAAACTCCCAGCCAGCCATCTACTTACCTAGTTACCTATGAGTTTCATGTAGCCCAGGCTAGCTTCAAACTCACTAGGAAACCGAGGATGACCTTGAACTTCAGATCCTCTAGCCTCCACCTCCCAAGTGCTGGGATTACAGATGTACACAGCCATGCCTGGTTTCTGGGGGCTCAGTTGGAGCCTAGGGCTTCGTCCATGCTAGGCAAGTGCTCTCTACCCACTGAGCCCAACCCCAACCCACCATTTCCTATTACCTGTCTCCTCTGTCCTCACTAGACTGGGACAGGGACTCTGTTTTGTTCCCTGCTGTGTCCTCCAGAGCATGGCAGACCTGGGCTCTTTTCTCTCAGTGCAGTAAGGGACAAGGACCCACCTGGACAGATACAAACATCCCCTTCTCCCCACTGTGGAAGCAGATGGGGACTGGCTCTGAATCCTGATTGTCCTAAGGCCTGTGACAACTATGCCCTTTCCAGGTATCTATTTACCCATCCATAAAAATGGGCATAGTTGCTGGGCTCATCCAGTAGAAAAATGTGTAAAGGCTATGAAGAGGCAAAATAAAAAGAAACACAAGGACCAAATCCCATACAGAAGGCTGTGCCAAAGCAGAGAAATAGGGGCTGGAGAGATGGCTTAGTGGTTAAGAGCATTGGCTGCTCTTCCAAGGACCTGAGTTCAATTCCAAGGGATCTGACGACTTCCGGCCTTTGTGGGCACCAGGCATACATGCAGACAAAACACCCCATATACATAAGAATAAAAAGTAAAAACAGCAGAGTAGTGGTGGCTCACCACTATAGTCCCAGCACTCAGGAGGCAGAGGCAGGCAGATTTCTGAGTTCCAGGCCAGCCTGGTCTACGGAGGAAGTTCCAGGACAGCCAAGGCTACACGGAGAAACCTTGTCTCAAAACAACAAAAAGTAAAACTAAAAGCAGATTGGCAGGTGTGCTAATTAACCCAACATCCTCACTCCCATCCCCCTGAGATTTTAAAAAATGAACATGACTGCAAGATGTGGTGGGGGCATGCCTGTGGTCCCAAACTCCAGAAGCTGAGGCAGGAGGATCTCCAGCTTCAGGCCAATGTGGGATATATAACAAATTTATAGCCAGCTTGGGCTACCCAGGGACAACCCTGTCTCAATAAAACAGCAGTTGTTGTGTTTTTTTTTTTATTATTATTATTAAATGTTATTTTGAGACAGGGCTATGTTGCCCAGACTGGCCTGGAGCTCACTATGTAGCCCAGGCTGGCCTGCAGCTCAACTATGTAGCCCAGACTGGCCTAGAGCTCACTATGTAGCCTAGGCTGGCCTGCAGCTCAACTATGTAGCCCAGGCTGGCCAGGAGCTCACTATGTAGTCTAGGCTGGCCTGGAGCTCACAGAGATGTGCCCACCTCTATGTCCCCAGCATTTCCCACCATGCCTGGCTTTTACATGAGTGTTAATGATCCAAACTCAGGTCCTTATGCTTGCACAGCAGTGAACTCCCTGGCCCCTAATGTTGCTGACTTCTTAATTATTTTAGCGTGCGCGCACGACAGGTGCGCGCTTGTGCGTGTGCGTGTGCGTGAAGGATGCGCAAGCAATGCTGTGTGGAGGCCGGAGGACGACCTAGCATGTCCGTCTGTGGCTTCCACTTGCCACTGCATGCACCAGTGTGGCTGTTCTTTGAGCTGCCAGGGAGTCTCCTGTCTCCGTTAGCACGCTGGAGTCACTAAGTGGGGGCTTTCCAAGGGTCCTGAGGACCGGCATGCAGGGCCTCACACCCGCTCCGGAAGCACTTGATCCCCCGAGCCCCCGCCCCAGCCCTCTTCTTGA
Organism: Peromyscus maniculatus bairdii; assembly: GCF_049852395.1. NCBI lineage: Eukaryota > Metazoa > Chordata > Mammalia > Rodentia > Cricetidae > Peromyscus > Peromyscus maniculatus. Next base: position 25,687,679 of record NC_134852.1, on the reverse strand, counting down.
TGACTTGCCATTTTTACGAAAACATAACGACGTCCAAATACAACTCAAAGGTCAGTCACCAAAGACACAGTCAGTGGTCACGAAGTGACGCTGCAATCCCACCTGGGACTCGCCACCTGGCTCTGCACCTTGCTGGTTCCACAGCAAGCTGAAGGTGCTCCACGGATGCCGGTCCGAAGAAAAAAGGCCACATCTCTCGTTTTAACAGGGAACAAGAATCCAGGGAATATGTAACACTGTGCATTTATTTACAAAGAGGTTAGAGAAACACACAGAATCTGGCCCCCCATGCACCGGGGAGTCACCATTGTCATAATAAATACAGTAATTTTTTTTTTAAATCAAAATAAAAAATAAAAAAACCCACTGGATTGGAACAGCTGAGGGTCACTGAGCTTCCCCCACTCCCGGTGGGGAGAGGCACGAGATTGAAACCATCTTCCTCTCTCTAACCTCCCAGTCCTCCATAATCGTCCAGGGATGGAGCAGAAAGAGCGAGTCCTTTCCAGGTGTTGGCAACTCCTACGTGACCCTCAAAGGCCCTAAGACGTGAGTGCCACTTCTTCCGGGGCACTCTGCAGGCATAACCTGAGTCAGAGTCTCTGACCCGGGGGCCCCAGGGGATATCCTAAGGGTCCAGGGACATGGAGGGGGCACTTTGTGAATGAGAAGGGAGCCCAATCTGGGCAAGGAAAAGAGGAATGAGAAAGCTCTATGAGAGAAATGGAGAGGGAGCAGACTAAGCTTTTAAACTAAAACAGGGGGAGAGGGGACCCGAACGGAATTACTGCTTTTGCATACATGGACATCCATTGTACAGATGGGGAGAGCGAGGCCCACAGAGGGACCCTTTCTGGTTCAAGGATTTGCAAAACAGCTGTACTGGGACAATCTGAGCGCCTCTCAATGGGGGGAGAGGGGCAGCCTCTCCAGGACGGCTATGGACAGCGGGCGGTGAGTGAGGAGGGTCTTTGGAAGCAGAGAAAACCGGTGGTCTTTGGAAGGTGGGTGTGGAGGGGGGTCGAGGATGAGAAGTGTGGGGGTGCAGAGGCCATGGACGTGGATCCCGAGCCCATCCCCCCCAACTCACACAGTCGTCATGACCTTCAGAGAACCGGACCTGAAACGCAGGATCTTTTTCTTCAGCGCGTGCGATGCCTTGATCTTCACGAAGACCTTGGCGGGGCCCGCGGGGGTCGCAACACCCGCCGCACCCCCGGGCCCCGATGGCGAGGCTCCGGCGGCCGCCACCAGCTGCTGAGGCCACACGAGGCCTCCGCTGCCGTCGGAGTCGCTGGAGGCAGAGCTGAAGGCGGGTGACTCGCCCTCGCTGGCGCTCGACTCGCTCTCGCCATAACCTCCGGGGCCGCACCCCGACGGCATCCGACGGCCTAGCGGCACTGGCCGCCCTACCGCCGAGCACTCGGAGTCGCTGCCCGCGCAGCCGTACAGTAGGCGGCGCGAGGGCGCGGACGGCGAGGGCGCGGGGCCGCGCGGCGCGGGCACGCGGGCGCGGGCGCGCCGGCTGTCAGGCGCGTCGATCTCCGCGGTGGAGCGCCACCGACGGCAGGCCTGGACGGTGGGTGCGGGCACGGGGCCGCGCCGGGGGCGGGGCGGCCGGGGGTCGTCGCGCTCTGCCGTGGGGTACTTGGGCGGCGGAGCGGCATGCGCGCGGCCCAGCAGGCTGGTCTCGGACTGCGAGCGCGCCGCTTTCCGCGCCCTCGGGGATCCCCGGCGCCCCGACGGCTCTGCCAGGCGGCCGCGGCGGCCCGCAGCGCGTGGCCTCTCCCTGGGCGGGGACTGCTCCACGCTGCGACCTCGCGTGAGCGGCGGGGCCCGGCGGCGCGCGGCGCGGCCCGGAAGGCCCCTGGAGGCTGCTGGCGCGCCCGGGATGTACTGAGCCTTCACCAGGCGGCCCTCAGCCGGGCTGGAGGGCGGCGACGCGGCGGCTGGAGGCGCGGGTTCGGGTGCGACCTCCGCCTCCCACGCCGTGGCCCAGGCGCGCTCCGTCGACGGCTCCCGCGCGGGTCGCGCGCCTCCGGGGGGCGGGGACGCCTCGGGCGGCCGCGGGCGCGCGCCGTTCTGGCGCCGCGCGCCCCCGTCCGCGCCCCCGGGGCTCGTCCGCGGTTGGCCCGCCCCCCGGCGGCGGCGCCTGCGCAGGAGCGCCGAGATGTAGCCGTCCAGGGGCCGGCCGGCCGCCCCGTCGGGGGAGCCGCAGGGCGCGCGTCCGCTGGGCCGTGGGCTGCGCAGGGCCACGGCGTGCAGCGGGCTGGGCGTCAGGAAGGGCCCCGCTCGCGCACGCCTCTCGGCGGAGGAGCAGGCCTCGGCGCCCGCCGCCGTCGGGTAGGGAGCTGAGAAGGAGCGAGGCACCGCGGCCCGGGGGCCCACCGACTCCGGAGCGCTGGGACTGGCGTCACCTACTGGAGAGAGGCAGAGGAAGAGAGAGGAGGGGCACTCAAAGGCCTTTCTTAGCCCTAAAACTGAAGCAGCTGAGGCAGGAGGATTGCCTCCAGTTCCGAGCCAGCCTGAGCTATGTAGCAGTTTAATAGTGTAAAATAAATAGACAGATAAACAATGGGCTTGGTGGTGCACCTCTGTGATCCATCCCCGGACTGAGGAGGTGGAGGCTACTCTCAGCTACTTAACAAGTTGGAGGCCAGCCTGAGCTACATGAGACCTTACCTCAAAACAACCGCTTCCCCCCACCCCCCCAAAAAAAACCCAAACCCAAGATGGCCACAGTGGTACAAGTTTTTAGTCTCAGCACTGGGCAGATGCACGTTGAAGGATCAGGAATTTAAGGCCGCCTTCGGCTACATAGTAAGTTAGTGGCCAGCCTGGGCCACATGAGAGCCTGCCTCAAACAAACAACAACAATAATAGTTAAGCTGAGTATGGTGGCCCCCATCTGTAATCCCAACACTGGGGAGACTGAGGCAGGAGAATTGCTGCAAGTTTGAGGCCACCCAGGGCTACATGGAGGGACCTTGTCTCATCAGATCACAATAAAATCAAGGCTTTTCACCGGGCGGTGGTGGCGCACGCCTTTAACCCCAGCACTCGGGAGGCAGAGCCAGGTGGATCTCTGTGGGTTTGAGGCTAGCCTGGTCTACAGAGCGAGATCCAGGACAGGTACCAAAGCTGCAGAGAAACCCTGCCTCAAAAAACAAAAAACAAACAAAAAGCAAGGCTTTTCTTACCTTGGATTGCCTGGATAGGGCAATCTCTCTCCCTCTCTCTCTATATATATATGGTTCATGATAAATCCCCTCAGGACCTCACCCCTTGCTCTGACCTCCCTCACACCACAGCTAACCCTGAGCATTCACATTCTTACATCTGCAGTCATATTGACCTCCTAGATGCCCGGAATTGCCATGCTCTGGCCTCACCTCAGGGCCTTGCACTTGTGACTTCTGCTTCCTGGCCTGTTCTCTAGGATATCAGCTTGGCCTGTTCCTCTCATTTCTCTAATGTCAGAGTCTCATTGAGGCCTTCCCTGTCCATATTTTCTAAAACCAATTCCCTCTTGAGGCTGGATTTGGTAGTGCATGCCTTTAATCCCATTACTGAGGAGGCTGAGGCAGGTGGATCTCTGTGAGTTTGAGGCCAGCTTGATCTACAGAGTGAGTTCCACAACAGCCAGGGAACAGAGAGAGACCCTGTCTCAAAAAAAAAAAAAAAAAAGAAAGGAAAGAAGGGAGGAAGAAAGAAAGAAAGAAGAAAGAAAGAAAGAGAGAGAGAAAGAGAGAAAGAAAGAAAGAAAAGGAAGAAAGGAAGAAAAAGAAATTTAAGGGACCCTCACTGGGCTGGAACTCACTTTGTGGACCAGGCTGGCCTTGAACTCACAGAAATCTGCCTGCCTCTGCCTCCTGAGTGCTGGGATTAAAGCATGCACCGAAATGCCTGGCAATGTAGACACTCTTAGGACCCCATTAAACAGAAGCCTAAACGGAAGTCCTGAAGAAAGAGAGATGCTAAACCACACCAAGACTGGAGGTCCCAGTCAGAACTGGGAGTCTAAAGTGGACTCCATTTTATGCTCAAAGCCATCTTCTGACTGTCACAGGGCCCCACCCCACCCACCTTACCTAGGGACTTGGGTCTCTCGCTGGCATAGATGCCCCGGGGGTCCGAGGGACCCAGGCGTCCATAGGAGCCAGATCCGGAGAAGCCACTGTCCCCACAGAAGGTAGAGGGTGGTGAATCGGGGCCTCCTGTAGAACTGGGGTCTTCATAGAAGCCTGGGTTCCAGGGAGAAGCGGAATCAATTAGGGAGCTGGTGTGGGGAAGGAAGAGGTGGGTCTGGGGGAGACAGGGAAAGACTGGGGTGTCCTAGAGAGACCCCGCCCCGCCCCCATTCTCACCTGAGCTGCGCCCACTCTCCTGGTCCAGGCCCCCAGACTCCAGACTCAGGTCTCCCAGCTGCTGACCCAGGTCCCAGATGAGCCCAGGCAGGGCCTCCTAAAGCATGGGGAGAACAGAGTGGTCAGGAGGTTCCAGAGCCGACCAGCCTGCTGTTCATGAGCTCCTGGCAGAGATCCACTTGGAAATGTCAGCTCTCTGTCCCTCGTCCCCGTGAGGAAGTCCTTCTACCTTTCAGGCTTCACGCTGTGGCCCCATCTATGTGTGCTGAGACTTCAGGACCCACCCTTGGTCCATTCTCTCTTAGCCATGCCCCACATCTATGATCACAGCTCCCTAAACCCTATTAGAATATTCCTCTTCCAGTCCCACTTCGCATCCTTGTTTTGCCTTTGTGTGTTTTGAGACAGAGTCTTCCTATGCAGCTCTGGCTGTCCTGGAACTCACTCTGTAGACCAGCCTGGCCTTGAACTCACAGAGATCCTCCTGCCTCTGCCTCTCCTCAACTCCAGTGCTGGGATTAAAGACACCACCATGCTTGTCTTTATTAATTATATTATATTATTATTATTATTATTTTGTTTTTTTGAGACAGGGTCTCTCTCTATGTATGTAGTCTTGGCTGTCCTGGAACTCACTCTGTAGACCAAGCAGACCTCAAACTCACAGAGATCCTCCTGCTTCTGCCTCCCAAGTGCTGGGATTAAATTTGTGTCCCACCAATGCCCGGATCCCTCATTATTTTTCTAAATAATTATTTATCTATGTGTGTGAGTGTCTGTGCATGTGTGTGCCCCTGTAGTTAAGAGTGGAGGTTGGAGGAGGGCCATCAAGCGTACGCTACCAGTCTTTGCCTATTCCTTTTTGGCGGAATCTCCCCCTGAACCTGGGGTTCGATCTCCAGTGACTTTCCTACCTCCCCCCTCTTCAGAGCTGCAGTTAGAGGCGTGTGCAAGACACTCTGCTCTCCATGTGGTGGTGGAATTCAAACCTCTACTCCTCATGACTGCTCAGCAAGGGCTCTTAGCCACAGAACCATCTCTCCAGCCCTTCCACCCTATTTGTTTATTTATTTGGTTTTCCGAGACAGGGTTTCTCTGTGTAGCTTTGGAGCCTGTCCTGGCACTCGCCCTGTAGACCAGGCTGGCCTCGAACTCACAGAGATCCACCTGCCTCTGCCTCCCGAGTGCTGGGATTAAAGGTGTGTGCCACCGCTGCCTGACTTCTCCGCCTTATTTTTATTTATTTATTTATTTATTTATTTATTTATTTATTTATTTATTTATTTATTTATTCGGAGCTGAGGACTGAACCCAGGGCCTTGCGCTTGCTAGGCAAGGGCTCTACCACTGAGCTAAATCCCCAACCCCATCCACCTTACTTTTTTGAGGCAAGGTCTCACCTGCTTAGGCTAGCCCGGCTCTGATGAGTCTACAATCCTCCTGACTCTGCCACCTTAGTTAGTACCAGGGATCTCAGCCTCACCGAGCCTTTTACCTGGCTCCTTATGTGGGTACTGGGGATTCAGACTCAGGTCTTCATGCCCAAGTGTCAGGAACTGAGACACCTTCCTAGCAGACCCTCCTTCTCACAGAGCCCAGGCTGGCCTCAAACTTGCCATGCAGGGGAGCATGACCTTGAACTCACGACTTTTCTGCCTGTACTTTTTGAGTCGCATGTTGCTGGTGGTGACACACTACACTTGGGCTGTATCTTTTTATGGCAGGTCTTCTTGTTGCCGGAGAGTTCAGTGCTAACGGGGCGGACACAGGGTTGCCTCCTCCTCAGTTCTGACCCTCCTTTCTTAGGTATTTCGCTCTCCCTGGCACGGACCCTTATTACCAAAAGGAAGTTCTTACAGAAGTCTCCTCTTATTGCTTCCTGCTGCAGACTGGCTACCTCATACAAAACACATGCGGCATGGCCAGGCAGCAGTGGCCGCGTGCCTTTAATCCCAGCTCTAGGGCCAGCCAGGTCCACAGAGCTAGTCCTAGGACACACAAGGCTGCACAAAGAAACCCTGTCTCAAAACCCCCCAAAAGGGAAGAAAGACGAAAGAAAGAAAAGAAAAGGAAAACATGCCGCACAATTCACAGGCCTCATTGCTCCCCGTCCCTCTGAAGAACCACACACCCTTTGTCCCTCCTGGAAGTCCTCTGCAGGTCTAGCCTTACTGGTGGCTACTGCACAGTGATCAGAGACCAAGACCCCCAGGACTGGGGTGGGGGATGGAGCTGAGTTGGATGAGTGATTGCCTAGCCAGGGAAACTCTGGGCTTTGTCCCTAGTCTGGGGTGGTGGCACAGACCTTTGTCCTTGCACTGATTGGAGGCAGGAGGGTAAGGAGTTCACAGCCATCCTTGGCTGCCTGGTGAGTCTGAGGGCAGCCTGGGCAACAAGACCCTGTCTCTACAATTTAAAAAGAAAAAAACTCCAGAATTTTATCTTATTTGGAAGGCACCGAGGCAGGGCCAGGGAATGCCTCACTGGGGACCAAGTGAGACCAGAGGTAGCGGCTGCCAGGGGCAGACGGTTGACCCTCAGACAAAAGCGGCTTGTCTGGCCGCTGGCGGGAGGGCGGGACCAGCATCCAGCCCTGCCTATTTAGGGCAGAAAGACTGGCCTGGCTCTGGGCAGCAGCCACAGACACCCCCCACCCCCCACCCCGCCCTTGACTCCTCCAGGCCTGCCCTCCTCTCCCTGAACAGAAGCCCCCATGTGGCCCTGTCTGTGTCCACAAAAGCCTCCGGCTGGCTGGAGGCTCCTACTCTGGGTATGTGCACATGCCCATGGCCCAGCCAGTTCACTGTAAGCAAAACCTAAAAGAGAAGTCCATGACACAGTATGGGAAAGTGTCTGGGAAAGACAGCAACAACAACAACACAAACCCCAGGCCGCCATCATCAGTGGCCTGTGCCATGTTCCAAGTGGACCCGACCGGGCGGCAGCCTGGCCCTGGTTACCACCAGGAGCATGAGCTCTGTGCTTCTGCCCCCACGCCTTCCTAATGCCCAGTATTTGCTAATGTGATCCCCCATCCCCCACCTTTCTAAAACAGTTCCTTTACCATTCTGCATCCTGTCACTCTGCTCTTCCTCCCGCCTCCTGACTTTAAAATATTTATCAGAGTGTCACTTGTTTAACGATCATGTCTCTCACTAGGAAGTGATTTCTCACCAGGGCAGAGATTTCTGACTGTTTTGTTCACAGTGCCACTCTTCTCCCTCGGGCTCAGCACTTAGAAAATTTCCAGTGAAGGAACGAATGCCTGCCTATGCTCACAGTGGAATACTATACAGCTGTGAAGATGGACAAAGACAGATTTTTTTTTTTCCTGTGGAGCTGTCATGAAAACACAGTGCTGAGCAGAAAAGGAATGTGCAAGGGAGAGAGGAAATCAGATTCACAGTCACAGGGACACATTCAGAGAAATGTGTCCTGGGACTTCATCATGATGGGGGCATTGTGTGCAATGACATTAGGCAGCGATCCTTTTTGGGTTTGGAGACAGTCTCAGGTAGCCCAGGCTGACCTTGCATTCCCTACGTAGCCAAGGATAACTTTGAGTGCCCAATCTTCCTGTCTTCACCTCCCAGTGCTCTCAAGGGCTCTTATGAGAGGTATGCACCACCACGCAAGTGACGACACAATCTTATGGGGCCACCTTTCCATATGCACGCCACTGCTGATGGGTGTTGGCAAGGGGATTAAGCCTGACGGAACCTGGAGGGTCTGTAAAAACCAAAGTTACTGAGCCCCAGCTTGAGAGCTTCTGGATACACCTGGATTGGAACCCCAAAATTTGCATGTCTAGCAATTTCCACACCTTGTGTCTACTCTGGTTGGTCACATTCTGAAGATCCTGAGCAATGCCTTAGGACCTCACCCAAGGAACTGGAATTTTATAAAACAGCAGAACCTTTGAGGCAGGGCAGGGGTGGGGTTTGAGATAATTCAGTGCTCTGGGGGGCAGAGAGAGCCAGGAGTATACAAAGTTCAAAGCCTGTCTGGGAATCATAGAGAAATCCAGTCTCAGAAAGAGGGCTAGGGCTAGACAAGGTAGCAGAGGCAGGTGGATCCCTGTGAGTTCTGGACCAACCAGAGTCACATAGTGAGACCTTGTCTCAAAATCCGAACCAAACCAAAAATAAACTAAAAACAAACCAAAAAGAGGGTGGGGACATGGCTCAGTGGTAGAGCCCCTGCCTAGAATCCCCCAGTGAGGGCCTGGGGGTGTGGCTCAGTGGTAGAGCCCCTGCCTAGAATCCCCCAGTGAGGGGCTGGGGTGTGGCTCACTGGTAGAGCCCCTGCCTAGAATCCCCCAGTGAGGGGCTGGAGTGTGGCTCAGTGGTAGAGCCCCTGCCTAGAATCCCCCAATGAGGGGCTGGGGTGTCCCTCAGGAGTACAGCACTTGCCTAGCCTGTACCTAACCCTTAATTCCAGTCCCTGTACTGGTAAATAAAAAAGCAAAGCTTTGCCGGGTGCTCTCCATTGCTTTCCTGATATATAAACTGTCAGGATGCACTGAAGCCAAGGTCAGATGATAGTGGCCTTCTGAACACACGAAATCAGAGAGATGAGGGGCACTGTACAGGCTGATGAAATACTGAAGTTATGACTTGGTACCCAGTGGCCAAGGTTCAAACTCAAGATTCAAATCTCTTCCACTGCCCAGCTAGCTGTGAGACCTTAGGTGGGTGTCTTCACCTCTCTGGGCTTCACTGTCCTCATCTGAAACATGGGCATCATACAACCAGGTCTTTCATAAGCTCGCTGGAAGAGCTAAAGTGAATGAAAAGAGAAGTTCTTTTTCAGCACTTCATAAATGCTAGCCTACATCATCACAAAAAAGCTCAGGGTATCTCTCAAGGAATAATTTCAAGTACTGCGTGTATAATTTAAAATATGTTAAATAATGGATTGGGTGGGGGGAGATTATTCCACAACTCTTATTTCAGCTTTTCCACTAGAGGGAAGAGTCAAGAATTGGGGGAACAGACAGCCCGAGTTCCTTCATCTTTAAGTGGCCTGATGTCTTTTTTTTTTTTTTTTTTTTTTTTTTTTTGGTTTTTCGAGACAGGGTTTCTCTGTGTAGCTTTGCGCCTTTCCTGGAACTCGCTTTGGAGACCAGGCTGGCCTTGAACTCACAGAGATCCGCCTGCCTCTGCCTCCCGAGTGCTGGGATTAAAGGCGTGCGCCACCACCGCCCGGCTTGCCTGATGTCTTGAGAGACTCCTTTGCCCCAACTTCCCCGTATCTTTCTTCCTCTCCTTACATTCCAGTCCTTTGATCTGTGTTAAGAAGTCCTTCTGCAAGTCTAACTCAAGTTCTCCTTGCTGGATGGGATCTTTTTCCTCCCTAGGAGCAAACAGGACCCGTCCATACACAATCTCCAGGCTTCTTTTCTGAAATGTCTCTATTCTTTATTTGGCATGGCCACGACATGTCTAGCAGAGTCACCAAGTCTAACTTCGGTTTTTCTTGCTTCAAAGGGAGTGTGTTTCTGAGAGATGGATGGAGATGAACCCCTGATAAGACAGGGCTTCTGGGATCAGAGGTGTCCCCATTCCCTCTTCAGAAAGACCCAGGAACCCTCGACACCAGATATATTTATATTTAGCTCCTCCACCAGCCAGCCTCCTGCCCCAGTCCGCCACCGCCTCCTCTTTGAGGCTGGGTCGAGCCTTGGCTGCTGACAGTGGGGAAGGGGTGGAGGGGTGGAGGGTGAGGGGACAGTCCTCTCTTCCATCACCACCTCGTGCCAGCAGGGAGGCGCGGGGCAGGAAAGCAAACAGACACATAGAAGGTGAGGGGCAGAGTGAGGAGCGAGAGAGGCCAAGCCACTCCTGGTAAGCTGTGGTGCTTTCTCCCTCCCTCTCCTAGTGGGATGGTGGGGTCTGGCAAAGCCCAGGCAGCTTGGGGCGGGGGGGAGCGGCTGAAGCTCCCCCCCACCCCACCCCGTCTGTAACTTTGGGAGAGGGGGCGGGGCCTCCCACAGCTGTTTCTGCTTCGAGAAGAATGTAAGGTCCCACTCCCTGCGCGGTCAGGCCGGTGGGGGTGGGGCTGGGCGTCTGGCCTCGGCCCCTCTCCCCACTTCCCATGCGGGGAGGGGGCAGCCGAGGTCAGCGACAGCCAGAGCCCCCTCCCCACCCCCACAGCCTCGGCTCAGGTTTCCCTAAGCGGGAAGCTCTGACCACACACATGTACACACACACGGAGGCTTAGGGGACCTGGATGGGCCAGGGGCGAGGGCTGGGGGAAGGGAAGAGAGATGGAGCCGGTGGGGGAGAAAAACACTGAGAGTCTAGGGCCGGACCACGGCCCCATCCCTGAGACACCCTGGTTTTGGATGCTAAGCAGGTCTGGGAAGACCGTAGAGACAGGGACAGGGTTAAGAAAAGGAAACAGTCAGAGATGCTGTGGCATGGGAAGGTGGGAGGGACCCCGGAAAGGGTCTCCAGACTCCAGGGGTGATACAGGGAGGGAGAGAAAGCTGGGGCCTTTTCGATCTGAAAGTCATCGTTAGACCGCCCCGAAGAGTCAGATACCGGCCCCCCACCCCGCCCCAGCCACTTTCACCTGGCCTCCCCTTAGGTTACTGAAGCGCGGGACCAAGCAGAAGAGAGAAGTGTCATCGGGTTGATCAAAATGCCCCCGGGGGTCCTCAGGGGCTGTGAGCTTCTTCTCGGCAGTGGGTCCCTTCCTCCAGAGGCCCGAAGATTCCCCTTCCCCCACCCCGCCCCCTCCAGGGATCTCCAAGCACCCCCCCGGGGACTTAAGGAAAGATGGAGCCTGGGTAGCGGGGCCCAGAGGGAGGTTATGTTTGAATGCCGGCTGTGTGACCTTGGGTGAGTCTCTTCCTGTCTCTAAGCCTCAGTTTCTTTCTCTGTAAAATGGGGACTCTCAACCCCTCATGAAATGGGAAGACTGTAAGAAGCCGAGTGCTCCGTTTGACATACACTAGGCGTCTAGAATGCTTAACAGGGTCCATGCGGAGGGTCCAGTGGAGGCCGTGCATCCCTCTCCATCAGCTCGATTTGGGGGTGGGGGAGGTCTCCAGTCTTATCGCTCGTCCTTTTCCCGTGCTTGCTCCCCCACCCCAGGACCGGTGTCCTGAGCATACCACCGAGATGGACAGACAGACACACGGATAGGGAGGTGGGGGAGGGAGGGATGCACGGATGGATGCACGGACAGGAGGAGACCCCTCACCAGCTGCTCCTCCAGCGCCGCCGCGGCCCTGCGCGCCGCTGCCGCATCCTCGTCCTCCTCGGCGTCCTCCTCGTCCTCGGCCTCGGCGCCCCCCATCCCGGGCTGGGCCAGCCGCAGCGCCTGCTGCACGCGGTACTCCTGCCTCTCTCGGAGCCAATGCAACTCGCAGAGCCCGGCCAGGCTGCCTTCCAGCCATCCCCGCAGCCGACCCCGCTCCGGGCTCACCGGGAACGAGAAGGCCCGGATCATGGCTGCGGCCCCCCGCCCCAGCCCGGCCGGGCCCCACGGCCGCCCCTCTCCGCCGGTCCCACCTCCCCGCCCCAGCAGCCCGCCCGCCCGCTGGCCGGGCTGTCACCGTCTCATCTGCATAGGCGCCCGCCCATTGGGCCGCCCACCCGCGCCTCATCTGCATGACCACGCCCCCGGCCGCGCAACAACTGCCGTCTATTGGTTGCTGCCCTCGCTGACGCGAGCGCTCCGCCCCGCCCCGCCCCGCCCCCACGACGCATGCTCGCCACTACCTACGGGAATCGGACTCGCCACGCCCCCTTCGTGCGCGGACTAAGGCGCTGTGGCCACGCCCTTAACGTCACAATCAAACAAGCCCGCCCTTGCTCCAATTCCATTGGTGTCAGCCGCTCGGATTCGGGGGCTGGTCCCGCCCTCTTGCGGGCGAGCTCTGGCTGCTATTGGACTGTCCGGGGTACAGGGGAAGGGTAGTCTATAAATAGAGATTGGGTCCACGTGACAGCCCCGCCACGGCTCCCGCCGCCCATCCCGAACTTCCAGCTTCTGAGTCTGCGCAGAAGGAGAATCATCAGCCGGGATGGGATCCGGATCACGCCTCCTCTCCCAGGAAGCTTTCCCAGAAGTAAAATCAAGTGGACATCTTACGATACGATGATGCTTTTAAGCAAAACGGCTCTGTGAGTCCATCACAGGGGAGGCTAAGGGAGAAGGAGAATGGAGGGTTCGAGGCCAGCCTGAGCTACAGAGTGAATTTGAAATTAGTCCGATTACACAGCGGGTTTCTAGCTCATTAAAACAACACGCTCCTGGAATTACAAGACCCTGGGTGAAATAGTCTATGATTTGACCAGAAAAGAATCTGAGGTCTTTTGTCTCCCAGGTGCTGTGCGGCTGTGAGTTCCACCAGTCTGAGATGGCAGGGGCTTTTGTTCCCGGTTCTAAAAGGCTTTGTTCTCAGTCTTCTGAGACGCTCTGTTCTCTACGTTCTGTGGTCCTGAGCCTGAGCCTCTCCGCTTCGCAAGGCTCCCCTCGCCGGGCTAGCGCCCCCCCAGGCGGCCAGCCTGTGTCACTACACCCAGTGTGTCAACCCATTTCTCAGACGGACCTTGGACTTCTTAAAAGGTAGCGATGGTGGCGCACGCCATAATCCCAGCACTCGGAAGGCAGAGACAGGCAGATCTCTGTGAGTTCGAAGCTAGCTTGGTCTATAGAGTTCCAGGACAGCCAGGGCTACGCGGAGAAACCCTGTCTCAAAAACCAAAAGCAAAACTCAGATCTGTGAGGGAGGCTAAGGCAGGAGAATCACCGTGAGTTCGAGGCCAGTCTGGGCTAACAATGAGAGCCTGTCAGAAAAAGAAAAAAGTGGTGTGAAACCTTCCATCTTTTATGATCTCCCCTGCTGTAAGCGACCAGGATATGATGAGTCTCGGCACCGCCACTTTAAGGCTGAGTAGCGTCAGGAAACGTATGTAGTCTCTCTGTGTCTCCTTTTCTTCATCTGCGTCCCCGAGGGTTATTCTGAACGTTAAAAGACATTATTAGGTTTTGTTTTGCGTTTTGAGAGTCTCACTCTATAGCCCTGCTGGCCTGGAACTCACTGTGTAGACCAGGCTGGCCTTGAACTTAGAAAGACCAGCCTGTCTCAGTCCTCTCTCTCACACACACCCCCGAAGTGCTTACATTAAAGGTGTGGGCCACCACACATGGCCCTGTTTATTAACTCTTTTGGAGCAATGGCTTCTACTACTCATAAAGAAGTGAGTCCTGAGCGTAGTGGTCTGTGCCTATAATCCCAGCACTGGGGCTGAAGAGATGACCCAGAGGGTCAAGAGTGCTCCCCCATCTTCCAGAACACCAAGTTCAGTTCCAGACACACAGGGAAAAGGAGGCTCACAACCCCCTATAACTCCAGCATCCGTGGACCTGGTGCCCTCTTCTGGTCACCTCAGGAAACTGCACTCTAGTGGAAGACACATGCATACACATAATTTAATTAGATCTTATGTAAGATAAGACACCATACATGAATAAAATTAGACCTTAAAAAATATTTTGCCAGGCAGTGGTGGTGCAAGCCTTTAATCCTAGCTCTCGGCAGGTGGATCTCTGTGAGTTTAAGGTCAGCCTGGTCTACAGAGTGAGTTCCAGAACAGCCAGAGAGCTACACAGAGAAACCTTGTCTCAAAAACAAACATACAAAAAATTCTCATGGTTCCAAATGTGGTGGCTCAGGCCTTTAACCCCAGAGTTCTAAATGATGAGGCAGGAAGAGCTGCAGGTCCAGGCTAGCCTGGGCTACCTAGCAAGGCCAAACAAAACAAAGACAGAGCATGAGGCTCAGCGGTAGAGGATTCGTCTAGAATCCACCAGTGAGGGGCTGGGGGGGGGGCGTGGTTCCAAATAGAGCACCTGCCTAGAATGTGCCACGTCTTGGTTTCAATCCCCAGCACTACAACAGTAATGAATAATAAATTAATAATCCTCTTCAGATGAATCCTCAGGTCACTCTTAGCTATGGAGGGTTGAAGTCAGGGTGACCAAGCAACTGGAGAGCTGGGCAGGGGTCCAAAGTTGAACAGGACAGCATGATGGCACACACCTTTAATTCCAACCCTGGAGAGGCAGAGGCAGGTGGAGAGCTGTGAGTTCAAGGCCTGCCTGGTCTAGGTAGTGAGTTCCAGGACGGCCAAGACAATGTATGTAGAAAGACCAAGTCTCAAAAAAAAATGGGGGAGGGGATGATGCGGGACACATGATCCCTTCAGGTCTTTTCCTTTCCCCACGGCCCTCAAGGCCAAGATGAAGCTTAGGTGTTCCCCTAGACCCACCCACGCTCCCGGACTTCTTCAGGTGGCCCTACTTCTTGGGCTCCCCAACCCTGCCGGCCCCTCCCCTGCCCACTCGGGACCAGCACTACCCCAGGACTGGTCTAGGTCTCCACGCCATGGTAGCAGGGCCTGAGGTGTCCTGGCCGCCCCTGCGTATCCACCCTGCATCACTCAGCGCAGTGACAGAAACGGACAAGAGTGAAGGATCGCCTGTCGCGTGTCAAAGAAGTCATTGCAATAGAAAAGAAACCACGAAGGCTGGGAAGACAGTTCCGTGGATAAAGTGCGAGCCGTGGAAACGTGAGGAGTTGGGTTCAGGTTCCCAGGAACCATGGGAAAGGCCAAATGTCACGCTTCCACGCTTGCCATTCCAGTACTGCGGAGTGGACACAGGAGGATTACTGAAGCTTGATGGCCAGCCAGTCTGGCACTTGAGGTTCAGCAAGAGACCTTGTCTCAAAAAGCTAAGTGGCTGCTGGCAAGATGGCTCTTAGTGGGTAAGAGAACTCGCCGCTGAGCCTGAGCTCTGTTCCTGGTGCCCACATGGGGGAAGGAGGGAACTGGTCTCTACAGGCATGCTATGGCACACACACACACACACACACCGGCCCAAATTAAAATATAATCAAAATAAGATCAGGGTGATAGAGGAACCCATATGACACAGACTCTCTACACACACACACACATGCACACACACACACACATACACACACATGCACACACACACGCACAGGCACACACACACACATGCACACACACACATACATACACGCACACACACATACACACACATGCACAGGCACACACATATACACACCACACACACATGCACATACACGCACATGTACACATACACACACACATGCACACACATGCACACACACGCGCGCGCGCACACACACACACACACACACACACACACACACACACACACTGCACTAGCTGGCACTCAGTGGTGCAATGCTTGCCTGGTATTTGTAAAGGCTTGGGCTCCACCTCCAGAACCTCAAATGGAAGGAAAGGAAGGAGGGAAGTTTTTGACAGTATCATGGTGCAAACATGGTTTTTAAAAAATGCCTGGAGGGGTTGTCCAGTGGTTAAAGAGCTTGCTGCGTAAGCATGGGACTGGTGTTTGGGTCCTCAGAACCCATGTAAATGCCGGATGCACATGGCAGCCTGCCCCTAACCGCAGCACCTTGGAAAGCAAGGACGGAGGACTCCTGGAGCAAGCTGGCTAGGTAGACTAGCCTAACAGGGAGCGCTGGACTCAGGCATCCCGCCTACAGGGGCTGGAGAGTCGGCTCGGTGGTAAAGGAAGGGGCCGCCAGCACATGTGTGGGGGTCAATGGACTGCTTGGGGAGTCAGTTTTCTCCTTGCAACCCTCGTGTGGGTTCTGGGGTAGGACCTCGGCCTCCTGTGGGTTCTGGGGTGGGACCTCGGCCTCGTGTGGGTTCTGGGGTGGGACCTCGGCCTCGTGTGGGTTCTGGGGTGGGACCTCGGCCTCGTGTGGGTTCTGGGGTGGGACCTCGGCCTCGTGTGGGTTCTGGGGTGGGACCTCGGCCTCGTGTGGGTTCTGGGGTGGGACCTCGGCCTCGTGTGGGTTCTGGGGTGGGACCCCGGCCTCGTGTGGGTTCTGGGGTAGGACCTCGGCCTCGTGTGGGTTCTGGGATGATAGGACCTCGGCCTCGTGTGGGTTCTGGGGTAGGACCCCGGCCTCGTGTGGGTTCTGGGGTGGGACCCCGGCCTCGTGTGGGTTCTGGGGTAGGACCTCGGCCTCGTGTGGGTTCTGGGGTGGGACCTCGGCCTCGTGTGGGTTCTGGGGTGGGACCTCGGCCTCGTGTGGGTTCTGGGGTGGGACCTCGGCCTCGTGTGGGTTCTGGGGTGGGACCTCGGCCTCGTGTGGGTTCTGAGATAGGACCTCGGCCTCGTGTGGGTTCTGGGGTAGGACCTCGGCCTCGTGGTGGGTTCTGGGGTAGGACCTCGGCCTCGTGTGGGTTCTGGGGTAGGACCTCGGCCTCGTGTGGGTTCTGGGATAGGACCTCGGCCTCGTGTGGTTTCTGGGATAGGACCCCGGCCGTCAGGCTTGGTGGCCTCCACCACTGTGTGAGCCACCTCACCTTTCTGTTTTGTATTAAAAAAAAGGTTCACCGGTGGCAGTAGCGCACGCCTTTAATCCCAGCACCTGGGAGGCAGAGGCAGGCGGATCTCTGTGAAGCCTGGTCTACAGAGCAAGATCCAGGACCTGACTTGCTTTCCTAGGTGCCAGGTGGTGGGACAGCGGCCTCGGCACATACTAGACAACTGTCCTTCAGCTGAGGCAAGCCCCCAGGCTCTCCCTGGTGGGTCCTGGGCAAGGGCTCCATCGGCTGCCCCTTCAGTGCACTTCCAGTTTAAGATAGGTGTCTCAGTCCTGAGAACTGCACCCACTCACGGTGCTTCTTCCTCCTCCTCCCTCTCCCCCTCCTCTGGAGGCTGAGTCTCACTATGTAGCCCAGGCTGGCCTTGCACTCAGACCTCTGCGCTGGGATTTAAAGCAGGCAGCATGTCTGGCACAGTTGCTTGTGAGCCGCCATTCCCAGCTCTGTACCTGCACTCTTCCTTCTCCAGGCTACACCCTTTCCCCCTTTCTGGCACATGTGATATCCCTCTCTTATATACTACTCTAGGGAGTCCTCCTCCCGAAACTATCCCCCTCCTGCCCCCCTCCCATCTCTCACCCACCTCCCAAACACTGGAATTACAGGCAGGAGCCACCACAGGAAAAGGCTTTTTTGAGACTTGAGTCGTGCTCTGTAGTCCTGGCTTTGAACTCAAAGCAATCCTCCTTCCTCAGCCCTCCAAGTGCTGGGATTACAGACACGCATCACCACAGCCAGTGGGAGCCTCGGTTTTTCTTAAAAAGTACATTTATTTATTGTGTGTGTTTGTGTGGGCACTTGTGGTGGTCAGAGGACAACCGGCAGGAGTCCATTCTCTCCTTCAAACAGGTGGGTCCCAGGAATCAAACTCAAGTTGTCAGGCTTGGTGGCAAGCACCTTTACCCACAGGCTCATCCCTCCAGCCTTGGCGCCTCCTTTACATACAGTCGTTCTGGTGGGCAACGGCCTAGGGCAGTGGCATCAGAGACTAAGACCATGGCCCCGGAAGAGCCTATTTCAATGTCTGGAAAGACAGAAAGCTCTAGTGACTGACGCCCCTTTCTCCAGTCCCCCTGCATATCGCCCCATTCAGTCTATGCAGGAAGCCGCTTCCCTTCCCCTAGAATAGTTCGCTTCAGGGATGGTGCGCAGGATTCCAAAGGAAGCAACCCAGGGGGAAATGCTGGCCTCAGAGGATGCTGATGCGCTCAGCCAGCCCCTGCATCTCATGGTCCTGCGGCAGCCGGGCGCAGCCCAGGTCCCCTTCTGCAGATGTGTCAAGGCGCTCGGTCACAAACTGATCCCAGCGCGCGTCGTCACTCTCATGCGTGATATATCGCTCGCCCATCTTTCCCTCCAGCTCTCGGAGGTCAAGCCATGTCTGGTACTCCTGGGCCGGGAAGAACTGGGTTAGCTCGGGTACCACAGGCCGGGCAGAGAACTGCAATCTTAGCAACAGCGTAGATTCCGCTGGGACCAATGATGGTAAAGCACCGCAAACCTGCTCAGCCAATAGCGGCGTGGCCCCAGCCCCAACCACAGCCCAGCAATAGGCTGGTCAATCGCGTCCCCCCTCACCCAGCCAATTAAAGACCTAGCTCTGCCGCTCCCTCCAGCCCCCTCGGTACGTCACCTGTAACCAGGGGTGGCTGAGAGACTTGTCCACGCTGTAGCGCTTGCGCATCTTCACCTGCAACAGGTTGTTGATGAGGTCGATGGCTGTGGGGGAAGGAGACAGATGAAGCTCCACGGGTGGCTCCTTCCAGCAGGGCACCCCACCCTGCCTGCCTCAAAGGCATCTCTCCAGCACTGGCCCAGGTGACCAAACACTTAGCCCTGCTGTTCTCATTAAATTACCAATCTTACTACTCATGGTGGCCCCACTCCAGCACTTGGGAGACGGAAGCTGGAGGATCAGGAGTTCGAAACCAGTGTGGGCTACACCTGGCAATTGCTGAGATTATAAATCTATGCCAGCATGACCAGCTTACATTTTTAAAATTATTTTATTTTGGGGCTGGTTGTCGTGGTCCACGTCTTTAATCCCAGCACTTGGGAGGCAGAAGGAGAGGCAGATAGGTCTCTGTGAGTTCAAGGACAGCCTGGGATACAGAGTG
The DNA here is from genome assembly GCF_049852395.1 of Peromyscus maniculatus bairdii. Lineage (NCBI taxonomy): Eukaryota > Metazoa > Chordata > Mammalia > Rodentia > Cricetidae > Peromyscus > Peromyscus maniculatus. Next base: position 25,668,767 of record NC_134852.1, on the reverse strand, counting down.
ATACACTGTATCAAAAACCAAAGGAAACCAAACTTATTTTTATTTACATGTATCAAAAACCAAACCAAACAAAATTTTTATTTTATTTTTATTTATATGTATGTATGTATCTGTATATGTGAATGAAGGTACCCTCTTAGGCCAGAAGAGAGAATTGGAATCCCCTGGAGCAGGAGTTACAGGCTGTTTGTGAGCCACCTGCCATGGATGCTGGGACCCACCCAGGTCCTCGGCAGGAGGTACAAGCAGTCTTAACTGCTGAGGCATCTGTCCAGCCCTTCTAGCTCCAGGTTTTTTTTCCCCCTTAAATTTTAAAATAAATCCTTATTTTATTATTTTTGTTTTGTTATGTATGTGTGTTCTGTCTAGATGTATGCCTGCATGCCAGAAGAGGACATCAGATACCATTATAGACCACCATGTGGTTGCTGGGACTTGAACTCAGGACCTCTGGAAGAGCAGCCAGTGCTCTTAACCTCTGAGCCATCTCTCCAGCCCCCTAGCTCCAGTTTTTATGAGTGTACTTTTTGAGGTGAAAACATTTATTCCCCATGGAATCCTGACATCACTGGGATCAGCAGGGAGCGAACAGTAACGTGCCATATTGACAAAAGGAAAATGAAAACAAAGGTCTGCCTCACACAGAAGCCACCATGGCCCTCAGAAGGCCCCGTGACAGAAGCTCCGGCCTTTGTGAAAAGGAAGATCACCGAGTGTCAGGTGTTTAAGCCAGGGCCCCACTGAGCCTCTGTCATTGACAGAGCATCTTGAAGGACAAGGCTTCTCTGTGCGGGTCCATGTAAGCCTAGGGGCGATATCTGCAGGGATTCCATGGATACCAAACTCCACAGATGCTCAAGTCCTTTATATAAAACGGCAGAGGTTTGCATACAGCCTCTGCATAGTCTCGCTGCTTGCTTAGAACCATCTCTAGATAACTTAGAATGGTGTTCTTGTTACATTGCTATGGAGGGAACCTAGCACTTCATGGGTCCTGGGCAAGAGAACTACCACGGACCTGGCCCCACCCCCAGCCTCTCAGGATGGTTTCTAGGCAGGTGCTCTACCACTGAGCCACACCCCAGCCCCTCACTGGAGGATTCTAGGCAGGGGCTCTACCACTGAGCCACACCCCCAGCCCCTCACTGGGGGACTCTAGGCAGGGGTTCTACCACTGAGCCACACCCCCAGCCCCTCACTGGGGGATTCTAGGCAGGGGCTCTACCACTGAGCCACACCCCCAGCCCCTCACTGGGGGATTCTAGGCAGGGGCTCTACCACTGAACCACACCCTCAGCCCCTCACTAGGGGATTCTAGGCAGGGGCTCTACCACTGAGCCACACCCTCAGCCCCTCACTAGGGGATTCTAGGCAGGGGCTCTACCACTGAGCCACACCCCCAGACCCTCACTGAAGGATTCTAGGCAGGGGCTCTACCACTGCCCTATACTCTGACATAGATTTCTTTTACTAATACAATGGATTGTTCTGTAAATAGCTGTTGCATTGTGTTGCTAGGAACAATGGAGACAAAGCTTTCCCAGGCTCTTCTAGCATCAGCCTGTAATCCTAGCATTTGGGAAGTGAAGGCAGGAGAATGGAGAGTACAAAGTTCTCTTCTGCTACATAGTCCAAAGCCAGCTAAACCAAACCAAACAAGCCCACCCATGGCTCTCATCCTCTCAAATGTCCTATCCCACACCTGACCCCAAAGCCACACCCCTAGACTGGGTTGCCTCATCATTGGACACATTTCCACTCTTCAGGCTCATCTCTGCTCCATTCACAGAGTCCGGCTCCAGCCTCTCTCTAGAAAGGCTCTACCCACGTGCAGGCCACTCTGGCTTCCTCTGGTCCTATTCCTCTCAGGGTGCTACATGGACAAGCTGCACCCCATCCTCAAGGCCCCAGATGTCTGTCTCAGGAGTTCCAAACCACATATCACGGTTAAAGCTTGAGTCTCAGCCAGGCCTGATGGCTCTCAGGGCCTTTCATCCCAGCATTGAACTCTTTGTTGCCTAACTGAGCTACAGAATGAGTTCCAGGCCAGCCTGGGCAGTTTAGTAGACCCTGTGGTTAAAACGCAACGAAAGAGCTGGGGGTATGGCTTAGTCATAGAGCACTTACCATGCATGAAGCTCTGGGCTCAATCCCTACTGTTGCAAAAGAAAAAGAACACATCTGATAGCGCTGGAGAGGCGGCTCAGTGGTGAAGAGCACTTTCTCTTCTTGCAGAGGATCTGGGTTTGGTTCCCGGCACCCACATGGTGGCTCACAACCACCATCCATAGTAGCTCCATTTGTAGGGGATCTGATGGCCTCTTCTGACCTCCTCTCTGTCCCCAGGCACACATGCATACATGCAGGCAAAACACTCATACGCATAAAATAAACAAAAGAGACAGACAGACAGACCTGGAGCAGGAGGGATGGCTCAGCGGTTAAGAGCACTGGCCGCTCTTCCAAATGATCTAGGTTAGGTTCCCTGCTCACAACCACCTGTACCTCTAGTTCTAGGGGATCTGACACCCACATCTGGCCTTCAGGAGCAGTGGGAATGCACATGATGCACACATATACACATGCAGGCAAAATATCCATGCACATGAAATAAAATAACGAGAGAGAGAGAGAGAGAGAGAGAGAGAGAGAGAGAGAGAGAGAGGAGAGAGAGAGAGAAGAAAAGAAAGTTCCCTGAGTCTCCCCAGTACCCTGATTCTGTACTTGTCCTGGAGTCTCAAGCCACCGTGACCTCCCCTTGGTACCAGGGTCTACCCACAAGGCACCTGCCCCTCCAGGGTTCACTCTCATAGCTCCACCCACTCGCACAGCCCCGCCTCTTTGACCAGCCCCCTCTTATGGCCCCACCCACGTTTGGCCCGGGCCCACCCCCACCGCTTTGTAGTTCCGCCCACCCAGGCCCAGCTTCCCCCACATCTCTGACAGCCTCACTCTGCTGCTCTCCCACACCCACTGAGCCCCCCTCGTCCCCATGCTTACAGCCCATGAAGTCTGGGGCCTGTCTCCTTCCCCACCTCCCTGTTTCCTAGTCTGTCCACCGAGGCTCACCTCCAGATGAGATCTGGCTCCAGGGGCTGGCTGGGTACATAAAAGCTGCGTTCTGGATCTGGTCATTGATGTCCTCGTCCTCATTGAAGGGGAATGTGCCACTGAGGCTGACGTACATGATCACGCCCACGGACCACATGTCCAAGGAGCGGTTGTAACCCTGGTTCAGCAGCACCTCGGGGGCCAGGTAGGCGGGTGTGCCCACCACCGAGCGCCGGAAGGACTTCTCACCAATGATGCGAGCAAAGCCGAAGTCACACAGCTTCACCTGCGAAGGCGACCGGGCGAAGGCGGTGAGGGATGATGACGTCACCTTCCCCACTGTGCGTCCACACCACCGCCACCTCGGTATGCCGAACAACACTGAATGCTGGTTCAAATCTAGGATTTGCCACTCGCTAGCTGAGCGATGGCACGTCACATGACGTCCCCTCTCTGTGCCTCAGTTTCCACATCTCAAACACAAGGAAGAACATAACAGCACCTGCCTCAAAGCGCGAGCATGAGGATGGCGTGAGATCATCCGAGTGTAGCTCTCTGAACTGTGCCCAGTATGAAGAAATTTCTATAAAGCGCTCCCTAAAGCCCTCTGTCTGCCTCCTAGAATGGGTTGCAGCCTCCGACTGACCCTTTGTTGGTGGTTCCTACTGGATAGGTGGGTGTATGGACTGGAAGAGGGAACAGAGGCAACGTTCTAGAAGCCGTGTCCAGTTGGAATGGGCACATGCTTTCTAACAAGGGCTCTGATGCCTCCATACTGGGAATGGGTTAACTTCTAGGACTTTCTGGGGAACCAGGCATGCAGAATCTGCTCCTGCTGGTGGTAATCTCAGCTACTGGGGAAGCAGAGCTAGGAGGATTACAAGTTCAAGGCTAGCCTGGACTACAGACTGAGTTCACAGCTAGCCCGAAAAACTCAACTTATTTACTTTTTAATGCAGAACAAACATAGATTAAGAAAAAGAGCTGGAGAGATGGCTCAGCGGTTAAGAGCACTGACTGCTCTTCCAGAGGACCCAGGTTCAATTCCCAGCACCCACATGGTGGCTCACAACTGTCTGTAATTCCAGCTCCAAGGGACCCAACACCCATGGCAAAATACCAACACACATAAAATAAAACTAAGTAAATTAGAAAAAAAAAAAAAAGCCAGGCAGTGGTGGTCCATGCCTTTAATCCCAGCATTCGGGAGGCCGACAGGAGATCTCTGTGAATTCAAGGCCAGTCTGGTCTACAGAGTGAGTTCCAGGACAGCCAGGGCTACACACAGAGAAACCCTGTCTTGAAAAACAATAGATAGATAGATAGATAGATAGATAGATAGATAAGATAGATAGGAAAAAGAAGTTCTGAGCATGAGAGGGCTTTCAAGGAAAATACTGAGACCTTATCTTAAATAAAAAATTAAAAGGGATTGGATTCACTTAATGGTAGAGCCCCTGCCTAAAACCTCCCAGTGAGGGGCTGGGGGTGTGGCTCAGTGGTAGAGCCCCTGCCTAGAATCCCCCAGTGAGGGGCTGGGATGTGGCTCAGTGGTAGAGCCCCTGCCTAGAGTCCCCCAGTGAGGGGCTGGGGTGTGGCTCAGTGGTAGAGCCTCTGCCTAGAATCCCCCAGTGAGGGGTTGGGGTGTGGCTCAGTGGCAGAGCACAGGCCTAGCATGAGCAGCGCCCTAGGTTCCATCCCTAGAAGGTGAGCGAGGTGAATGGGATGTAAGGGAAGTGAGGTGGCCACTTTCTCTACTGTGTCAGTGAAGGAAAGGGATGCATGCATTTTTTGTACCTCTTGTCTTTTTCTCTGTGTTGTAGCTAGACCATGGACCATGAAGGCCAGCAGCACCACCAAACTGGCTTAGACATAACAGCAGGGAAGAGGGTACCCAGCGCCATGTGGGTCCCTTTGCAGGCCCAGAATACACAGGCGAGATGCAATGGGGGTGAGCTAGAGCCCCTGCCTTAGGAGGCCATGTCACCTAGGGTCTGGAGCTCACCGGCATCTAGACTGTCAGTCACTGCCCACCCCCTTGCTGTCAGGGCTTGCCGCCGTCTAGGAGGGGACACAACGGACCTGAGGAAACGGATCGGCGGATGCCAGCAGCACATTCTCCGGCTTCAAGTCACAGTGGACGATGTTCTTGAAGTGCAGGTGTCTCAAGGCCACCAGGATCTGAGGAGAGGAGGCAGGGCCAGTGAGCCAGGAAGGAGAGAACCAGCCCCGATGTCCACACCCCTGAGCCCGACCCAGGCCTTCCCCTGCACCCCTAAGGATGCTACCTGGGTGAGGGCGCCTCTCAGGAAGGAATCCCAGAAACGGTAGAACCATTTACCCTCCAGAGTTAAGAGCCTGATGGAGAACTCTAGAAAGGCCGGGCTGCAGTGGGGAGCGTGGGAAGACCCAGCCTAGAATCCTAACGAGCTATGAACACAGCAAGGGCTCCCAAGACACAGGGTGCAATTGAATACATTTTGAGGCCTGATGTGGTGGTGCGTGCTTTTAACCCCAGCACTCGGGAGGCAGAGGCGGATGGATGTCTGGGAGTTCGAGGCCAGCCTGGGCTACAGAGTGAGTTCCAGGGCAGCTAAGGCTGCACAGTAAGACCCTGTCTCAAAAACAAAACAAAACAACAAACAACAGCAAACCTTGTTTTGGTTGGCAAGATGGCTCAGCAGGAGCTTGCGACTAAGCCAGATGACCTGAGTTCAATCCCTGGACCCCACGTGTTGGAGGAGAGAAGCGACCTCTGCAAGTTGTCCTCTCACCCACACATGTGTACTATGACATGTGTCCTCCCCCGCCTCACATGTGTGCATGCATGCATGCGCTCTCTCTGACATGCACACACACACACACACACACACACACACACACACACACACTAAATTTAATTTTTAGATTTTTGTTTTGTTTTTAGTTTTAGAGACAGGGTTTCTCTGTGTAACAAACAGTCCTGGCTGTCCTGGATCTCACTCTGTAGACCAGGCTCGCCTCGAACTCACAGAGATCCACCTGCTTCTGCCTCCCAAGTGCTGGGATTAACGGCGTGCGCCACCACTGCCTAACCTCTTGTTCTATTTTTAAGACAGGGTCTTATATATCCCTGGCTAGCCCCAGACTCACTATGTAGCCAAAGCTAGCCTTGAACTGATGGATCTTTATACCTCTCGGGTGCTAGGGTTACAAGCCTGTGTCACCATTCCCTGCTGAGCTCAGGACTTAACCATACCTACCTGGAAGGGTGGTGGTGGTGGGGCCTAAATACGTTCCTGGGGCAAAGAACTGGGTCCATCGCTTAGAGGTGGAGCAGGCAAGAGCTCTGAGGACAGAAATCTGCAGAGAGAGAGAAAGGAGAGAAAGAGAGAGACAGACAGAGAGAGAGAGAGAGAGAGAGAGAGAGAGAGAGAGAGAGGGAGAGAGAGAAAGAGAGAGAGAGAGAGAGAGAGAGAGAGAGAGAGAGAGAGAGAGAGAGAGAGAGAAGGATGAAATGGAAAACCAGAGGAAAGAAACTACTTAGGTTGCTGAAAACACTCAGATCCCTCTTCCACGGTCAGGATGTGGCTCTCTGTCTCCATCTGTGCCTAGCAAATCCAGGGATACTGATGGGGGTGTACAGACAGAGCAGCAGCAAAGTACAGCACAGGATGCATCGTAGCTAACAGAAAAGCTGTCCCAGAGTAAACAGTCTGAGGCAGAGGGGAGGCCACTCCAGGGAGAACTGAAACTCAGACCACACCAGGGAATGTTGAACACGGCAAAGGTTAAAACTCCATGGTGGCCAGGCAGTGGTGGCTGCCTTTAATCACAACACTCAGGAGGCAGAGCCAGGCAAATCTCTTCGAGTTCAAGGCCAACCTGGTCTACAGAGTGAGATCCAGGACAGGCACCAAAACTACACAGAGAAGCCCTGTCTTGAAAAATAACAACAAGCCAGGCAGTGGTGGCGCACGCCTTTAATCCCAGCACTTGGGAGGCAGAGCCAGGCGGATCTCTGTTAGTTCGAGGCCAGCCTGGGCTACCAAGTGAGTCCCAGGAAAGGCGCAAAGCTACACAGAGAAACCCTGTCTCGAAAAATCAAAAAAAAAAAAAAAAGAAAAAAGAAAAATAACAACAACAACAACAACAACAACAAAAAACCTCCATGGTGAATGAAAGCCATGGGTGAAGTGATAGCCTAGCTAGCATGCACAAAGCCCTGGGTTCCACCTCAGTATTGCATAAGGTGGATGTGGTAGCTTATGCTTGGATTCTTAGCACTGGGGAGGTGGAGGAATTCAAGGTCCTCTTTGACTACATAGCAAGTTCAAGGCCAGCCCAGGATATAGGAGACCATGTCTCAAACAACAATAGCAGCAGCAAAGGAAAAAGAAGAAGAAGAAGAAGAAGAAGAAGAAGAAGAAGAAGAAGAAGAAGAAGAAGAAGAAGAAGAAGAAGAAGAAGAAGAAAGAGAGAGAGAAAGAAAGAAAGAAAGAAAGAAAGAAAGAAAGAAAGAAAGAAAGAAAGAAAGAAAGAAAGAAAGAAAGAAAGAAGGAAAGAAGGAAAGAAAGAGCGAGCCAGGTAGTGGTGGTGCACATCTTTAATCCCAGCACTCGGGAATCAGAGGCAGGCAGATCTCTGTGAGTTCTAGTCCAGCCTGGTCTACAGAGTGAGATCCAGAACAGCCAGGACTGTTACACAGAAAAACCTCATCTCGAAAAACTAAAATAAAGATAATAATAAATATAAATAAATGATTTTTTTTAAAAAAAATACTAATTTGACATAAAACATAGAAAAAATAACTCAAGCGTGTGGCACACACTTGTGACCCCAGCAGCAGGACGGATAATGAGGAGAATCATGCGAGGCGAACATCAAGTACATGAGAGCCTGTCTCAGAAAGCCAAAAGCCGATATGAAATCTCCTGAGCCTGGCAATTATTTTTATCCAGCGTTAGTAAGAAGTGTGAAAGCACACATCCTCCCACTTGGTTGGTGGGAAAAGATGGAAAAAGTTTCAGACAATAAACATTGTTTTTATTTCTTGAGACAGGCTCTCGGGTAGCCCAGGCTGGCCTCGAATTCACTACACAGGCAAAGATGGCCGTGACCTCCAGATCTCCCCGCCCGCCTCCCGTAGCAGCCTGTGCCACCATGCCCAGTTCATCCTGAAGCCCCAGCTCAAGGCTGGGTGCAAGCTAGGCAGGCAAGCGCTCTCCCAACGGAGCTAACCAGTGGGCTGCCCAGAGGTGTATTCAAACTGTCCCACAGCTCTGGCCACTCGGCCAGTGAGGAGCTGGGCGCAGTGGAGCACACCCGTGCTTCCGGAACTTGCAAAGTGAAGGCGGGGGAGCAGGAGTTCGAGGCCATCTTTGGATGCAAGTCAGAGGCCAGCCTGGACTATAGGAGTCCATATATACATATATGCAAATGTCAGGGGATGTGGCTCTGCTCTCTGTGGCACCCACAAAGCCCTGGGTTTGAGTCCCAGCACTGCACAAACTGGGTATGGTGGTACAGGTCCATAATCTGGGCTCTCAGGGAATAGAGAGAGGCACGAGGACCCGAAGTTCAAGATCATCCTCATCTACATAGCAAGTTCCAGGCTAGCCTGGGCTACACAAGATCCTTTCTCAGAAAAGAAAATGAAGCCAGGAGTACTGGTGCACACCTTTAATCCCAGCACTTGGGAAGCTTATTAAAACAGGGTCAATAAGAGCTATTATTATGAAAGGGGCAAATGGGCTCTTTCCCCTCCTCTTTCAATCTTTCAATCCTTCACTAGGTTCTTCCACCAATGCTCTGCCAGATTCTGCTCCATGCTTGTCCCAGGTTGGGGAGCACTTGAGACACAGTTGTGACCAAGATAGCCTTAGTCTGCTTGGATGGTGGGTGTTGTCACCACAGTGGGCAGGGCTGACACAGGGAGAGCAATAATATGGTGTTTACTGAGACCTGAGTGTCGTTTTCTTTCTTTCTTTTTGAGATAGGGTTTTACAACGTAGCTCTGGCTATCCTGGAACTCACTATGTAGACCAGGCTGGCCTTGAACTCATAGAGATCTACCTGTCTCCCAAGTGCTGGGATTAAAGGCGTGCGCCGCCACACCCCGCTTCAGTCCCTCCATAATTTATCTCTTGTTGCTATTAATACGATTTCCATCTATTTCTCTTAACTCTCTGCCCAAGGCACCAGCCTGTTCTCCCGGCCTCCGCCAGGGGGCGCCCGAGGCCGGCCCGCAGCGCACCTGCGTGATCAGGAATTTGGTGAGGCGCTCAGGAAGCCGGCCCTTCTCACTGGAGAGGATCATCTCCAACATGTCCCCATGCAGTTTCTCCATCACCACGAACACCTTCTCAGGGGTCTCGAACATGCACTCGAGGTTCACGATCCCGGGGTGCCGCAGACTCTGTCCGGGAAACGGGAGAAGAGGGGTCAGGACTGAGGATCAGCACGGCAAGAGGTGGAAAGCGCTTCGAGGGTCTTTGCGTGTGAACTTAGGGGTAAGGCCTGGGCGGCAGGAGGGTACGGCAGGAAGCTTGGGAAGATAGCAAGCTCTGCTGCTTTGGCTTCTGTTTGATTCATTTTCTCCTTCTGGTACTCATGCATGGTAGGCAAGTGCTCTACCGCTGATCCCCTAGCCCACAAGATCTTCCTATGGCTCCCTAGGTACCTTTAGAAGAAAGCCCGCTGGTATCTTTCTGCCCTCCTCCCTGGCCTCATTTCTTCCACGGCTCTAGGGTTTCCTGTCACCTACATGGGCTGGTCCTGGTCCCTCTCTGCTCGGAACACTTCTCAGTTCCGGCATGGACATCTTTTCTTCCAGGAAGCCTAACTTGATCATCCCTAGACTGTGGCTCATAACAGGTTATGCTTAAAAGGAGTAAGCGGAAGGGCGGGCTCTTTGCATGCAAGGGCATGGCCGGGTCACGGGCCCTGTGGGTCACCTGGAGAATGGCCACTTCGTTCCTGAGCTGGCTCTCCTGCTTGGTGGGGAAGCGCAGCTTGTCAATGACCTTGACCGCAACATCTCTGCCAGTCTTCCTGTGTTTTCCTGGGGGCAGGGCGCAGGAAAGGCAAAGGATCAGCGGTCAGAACCTCCCGGTTCCTTCTACCACTCTATGGGGACCCAGATGGAATTGAGCAAAGATGTTAGAGGCCTTCAAGGTTTCTCTGAGGAGTTCTCAGTATGAGGGATGGGAGGGCAGGTCTAGAGAGTTAAAGTGGAAGGGGCTGGGGGTGTGGTTCAGTGGTAGAGCCCCTGCCTAGAATCCCCCAGTGAGGGGCTGGGGGTGTGGCTCAGTGGTAGAGCCCCTGCCTAGAATCCCCCAGTGAGGGGCTGGGGTGTGGCTCAGTGGTAGAGCCCCTGCCTAGAATCCCCCAGTGAGGGGCTGGGGTGTGGCTCAGTGGTAGAGCACCTGCCTAGAATCCTCCAGTGAGGCTGGGGGTGTGGCTCAGTGGTAGGGCATCTGCCTAGCATTCAGGGTGCCCTGGGTTTCACCCCCAGAAAAAGAAAGAAAGAAGAAAGATAAACGAGCTAGGCATGGTGGTACAATCCTGTTATCTCAGCATTTGGAAGACTGAGGCAAGAGGGTCACAACCGCAAATTATAGTTACAGAGAGAGCTTTAAGAAGGGCAATGTAAAGCCAGATGTGGTGGCGCACGCCTCTAAACCCAGCACTTGGGAGGCAGAGGCAGACACATCTCTGAGTTTGAGGCCAGCCTGGGCTACGAAGTGGCTACACAAAGAAACCCTGTCTGGGGGAAGGGGGAGGATAACATGGACAACTATATTCATAACCAATTAGAAGCCAGAATGTACATCTCCTGTACTGCGTGGTCTTGTGTGTCAACTTGACACAAGCTAGAGTCATCAGAGGGAGGAGCCTCAGCTGAGGAAATGCTCCGTGAGATCCAGCTTTAAGGCATTTTTTCATTTAGTGATCAATGGGGGAGGGCCTAGCCCACTGTGGGTGGTGCCATTCCTGGGCTGCTGGTCCTGGGTTCGACAAGAAAGCGGGCTGACCAAGCCAGGGGAAGCAAGCCAGTAAACAGCTCCCCTCCATGGCCTCTGCATCAGCTCCTGCCTCCAGGCTCCTGCCTTGTTTTGAGTTCCTGTCCTGACTTCCTTCCGTGATGAACAGCAATGCAGAAGTGTAAGCCAGATAAACCCTTTCCTTCCCAACCTGCTCTTTGGTCATGGTGTTTCATCACAGCAGTAGAAACCCTAACTAAGACATCTCCTATTAACAACAGGCAGGAAGCCCACTGGTTTCCCTGATGAAAAAAGGAGCCTGCAAATCTCTGTACCTGGGGTCCAGCTTCCCGGCTCCAACAAAACAGGAGACAGGCAGCGAGGAGGGCATGGCACCACCTGACCGCCGGGCAGCCTCTGAGCCAGCCCTGTGACATCCTTACCTCCATAGACCACTCCAAACTGCCCGGAGCCCAGCACCTCGTCTGGGAAGATCTGGTAGACAGTGGCAATGTCCTGTGAGGTAGAGACAGCATGGTCATGGGTGCAAACTGGAGGTGAGAGGGTCAAGGAGACAGGGGACCAGGAGGTCAGAGGTCGGAGGAGAGCCGACAGGTATGGTAGTTTTGTCGGCTGAAAGAGGGTCCAGCCCAGGCTGCCCTGGGGCAGGGGGTTGTCTTATAATGGATGTGGAACGACCTGGGCAAACAGTGAGCAGCACCATTCCCTGGCTCTGGGTCCTGGACTGTGTAGAGGAGGAGGAATGAGTGAGCAGCAGGCAGGCACACACGCATTCCACTCTGCTCCTGACTACAGATGTGGCCAGCTGCCTCCAGGTCCTGCCAACTGAGCTGCCTGCAGTGATTGGCTGTATTCTGAGCCCAAAGAGACTCTGTCTCTCCTAAGTTGCTTTAAAATTTTTTTATTTGATTTAATTAGGTTTATTTTAAAGTTCAACAAAATAAACAATTTACTTTTTAATTTTAGAAGAATAAAAATTGTTTTATTTTTTAATTTATTTTAAATATGTGTGGGCAGGACTGCAGATAGCTGAGCGGGTCAGGAGAGGGCATGGGGTCTTCTGGAGCTGGCATTTACAGGGAAGGGTTGTGAGCTGCCCAAGGTGGATGCTGGGAATCCAACCCAAGTCCTCTTCAGGACGAGGGGCTCTTAACTGCTGAGCCATCTCTCCGGCCCCCAAGCCACTTTGAGCAGGGTAGCTTGTCATGATGACCCAAAATGAAATGAAGACAGAAGGAAATTGCCCCCATGGTGGCAGGAGACTTACCACGTTCTCTTGGATCTGACTGTTGGACACAGAAATACTCAGAGAAGCCCGTCCTAGGAGGAGGGGAGAGACAAGCGAGTGGGATCCAGGCTCAGCACGGCTGTCACCTGTACCTCCCGAGGCTACACTCTGAACCTTAACTTCCTCATCTACAAACTGGGAATACAAGAGTGTGGTGGTGGTGGTGGGGGGGGGGGTAGACCAGATGTACCGAGAGACTCCAACCGGGACCTCGCATTCCTGCGCCTACGTTTTTACCCAGGGTCCTCCGCGCCGAGGAAGGGAGGCATGATGGTCCCAGTTAACAGAGCAGGAAACTAAGGCTGGGGGGGAGAGCCGCAACAGATTTCGGCAACTTCCCTGGAACTTGCCCCATCACATTACAAACTCAACTGAGGCATTTACAAAGTCCTGTTCCTTCTGCCACCCAAATGCTTCTCTTCCTCATCTCCCCTTCCCACCCCACAACAGTCCCATCTAGACTACGGTTCACCAACCCCCACCTACAACTTACCCCAGATTCGTCCCTCTTCTCCTTGTCCCAGTCTTGCCCCTTTCCTTCTCCTCTCTTTAAAAGATTTTATCTTTACTTTTAGGTGTGTTTGTATAGGTGTAGGTGTGTATGTCTGTGTGTGCATGGACTCACACACGAGTACAGTTGTCCAGAGAGGCCAAGAGAGGGCATAGGAACCCCTGGAGTTACAGGCGGTTGTGATTCACCCAGCAGGTCCTTAACCACTGGGCCACCTCTCCAGCGCCCTTTCTCTCCATTCTTCCTCTTCTTCCCATTCCTACTCTTTCTTCTTTGCCAGAATCTTGCGGGAGAGCTCAGTCTGGCTTTGAAATCACTGCTTGACCTCAAACTCATAGCAATCCCCCTGCCTCCACCTCAAAAGTGCTGGGACAGTAAGTGCGTGGTGCTATCTATGCCTGACTCAGTCTTGTCCTTTTCTGTATGTAATCCCCACTCAACAAAGCCAGAGGGACCTTGTCCCTCCTCTAGACTCGGCTCTGCCACAGCTTTTCCATACCCTCGGGGAAGCTCAGGCCCTCTGTGCCAGACACACAGGCTGATGTAGGCATCATCTGTCTGCGGCTTTGACCCACTCCAGGCTGTGTGTTCCTGACACACTGGCCTCCCTCTGGCACTCATGTGCAGAAGGCTCGCTCCTGCTTCCTCTCTTTGGTCCACACTGTACCAGAGCTGTGCTTTCTCGGGTAAAGTGCCCCTGGCTTCCCGGCTTCTTCTTCTCAGTCCTGCCCTACTGGCTGGTACAGAAGACGGACTTGGACAATTCCCACAGCTAGTCTCAGAGGCGACACCCCCAAGGTTGGGTAAGGGTTGCACAGAGACACACCCAGCCCAAGCCCACCCAGCCTTCCTCCAGGCTCATCCCTTTCCCTAGGACACCTACGAGCCTTTCCAATGTCATCTCACAGCGCCCTGGGTGGGGACTTACTGTGCGGTGTGTGGCCTGGGGCACTGGGTGCATCTTGGAGAATGACGGGCATCAGTGCTTGGCGGATCGCTGTCTCCCAACCCCGCACGGCCTCTGTCCCCTGCCCACTCGGCCCTCCTGGGGCCCCGCCAGGTGTCTCGCCCACAAAGTAGGTGACATTGGCCGTGATGATCTCGAAGCAGTGTGGGTTGGTGCCTGGAGGTACGAGGCTGAAGTTCTGAGCCGACTCCACGGCAAGGATTTCAGACAGTGGGATTTCCTGGCAAGGGAGGGGACTGTCAGGACGGGCCAGCCTGGTGGGCCATCCCTGTGGCTCCTTTGCTCTCAGAGGGCCACATAAAAGCCACAGTCAATAAGGACGACAGGCCTGGTCTACATGGAGGTCAGGAAAGGTCTCCCACCAGTGCCCATATTAGCCATAAGAACAGCCAGTTGGCAGAAGCCAGGGCACAGGATGTGCAAAGGCCCCGGAAAGTGTGCTGTGCCATCACATGGGACAGTCCCCGGCACACTGTAGGCACTTGGTAAGTGTTTGCAAATGAAGGACACGAGGCTCCACAAGGACACCAGGGGCCATACAGAGAAGACTGGATCCTGTCTAAGGGCCCGAGAGAGCAGCCACAGAAAGGTCTGGAGCAAGGAAGTGCAGTTTATGGCTGGTGCGGAAAGTCCATGAGACTAAAGGAGATCCAAACAGCAGAGAAGAGGGAGGCGGTGGAGAGAACGTGCAGGAACTATGGTGCAGGCGAAGCACCAAGAAAGGAAGACAGGGAGGAAAAGGGGAGAGGAAGTGAGTGACAGCCAGGCTCAGGGGTACGAGTCTATAACCCTAGTCACAGGGAAGGTTGCGGCAGGAGGGACACAAGTTCAAGGCCAACCTAAGCAACTTGGTGAGACCCTGCTTCAAAAACAAAAAGTGGAAAGAAGGCTGGGGATGTGGCTCAGTGGTGGAGCCCCTGCCTAGAATCCCCCAGTGAGGGCTGATGGTGTGGCTCAGTGGTAGAGCCCCTGCCTAGAATCCCCCAGTGAGGGGCTGGGGGTGTGGTTCAGTGGTAGAGCCCCTGCCTAGAATCCCCCAGTGAGGGGCTGGGGGTGTGGCTCAGTGGTAGAGCCCCTGCCTAGAATCCCCAGTGAGGGGCTGGGGTGTGGCTCAGTGGTAGAGCCCCTGTCTAGAAACCCCCAGTGAGGGGGTGGGGGCGTGGCTCAGTGGTAGAGCCCCTGCCTAGAATCCCCCAGTGAGGGGCTGGGGTGTGGCTCAGTGGTAGAGCCCCTGCCTAGAATCCCCCAGTGAGGGGCTGGGGGTGTGGCTCAGTGGTAGAGCCCCTGCCTAGAATCCCCAGTGAGGGGCTGGGGTGTGGCTCAGTGGTAGAGCCCCTGCCTAGAATCCCCCAGTGAGGGGCTGGGGTGTGGCTCAGTGGTAGAGTGCTTACCAGGCCTAAGTTGGACCCTGGCTTTGAAAAAGTGACTTATAGTTGGTGGTGGCACACGGCTTTGATCCCAGTTCTCAGGAGGCAGAGGCAGATGAATCTCTATGAGTTTGAGGCCAGCCTGGTCTATAGAACAAGTCCTAGGGCAGCCAAGACTACACAGAGTAACCTTGTCTGGAAAAACCAAAAGAGAAAAAAAAAAAGAGAAAGTGACTTACGTAACAAGCTATGTGGTGAGGTAGAGACAAGAAAAGGTAAGAGAGACGCAGGCCTGGGCATGTCGAGGAAGACATGGCGGAGGCCCGGGGAACCTGATCTGCATTCCAAGATCAATGGAGTCACTGGAACACTGGTGACTTTATGTATGTGTGTATTTTACTTTTTGAGACAGGGTCTCATGTAGCCCAGGCTGGCCTGGAACTCTACCCCGCAGAATGCTGTGATCACAGACTCATCATCATGTCTGCCTCTGAAGGTTTTAGGAAAGACGCCCCCGGCTACAGAGAAGCAAAGTCACACCCAGAGACTACTGTGAAGAACCGTGTAGAAGCCGTGACAGTAGCCCAGGGCCTCACAGGGGAGCTGCGGAGAAGGCAAACTTGCAGGCCATCCGTGAATGTTAAAGCACTCACAGGCTTGTCGGGCGTGGTGGAACACGCCTCTAACCCCAGAGACAGAGGCAGGCAGATCTCTAAGTGCCAGGCCAGGCCAGCTACGACATCAGGGGTCCTGTACAAGCCAGGCCCCAAGCTCATCGCTTTCCACAGATTATTTTTTAATTCTCACACTGGCCCAGGGGCGGAACCAGTATCTGAGACTCTTTACAGGTGAGATACGGGCGGCCTAAGAATCTGCCCTGCTCCCCAGCGGGAACGCATGAGGCTGGTGGGCAGCCCTGGCCTCACCACAAAAGCAAGGAGACGGCGGGTGGGGGATCGTGGCAGTTGTAAGGGCTCCGGTGACCACTGCTGGAGGAGGAGAGAGGGAGGACACAGGCCCACCTTGTAGTATCTGTTGGTCGTGTTGTTCTGGAAGAGGGTGATACATTTGCAGTCCAGGCGCCAGTAGTGCCGCTTCCTCTGAGGGAAAGTCAGGGGCAGGGTGAGGTTGACAGCCAGGTGGTTTGCAAACGCAATGCCCAGCCGAGCTCCTCCCCTAGCTGGGACTGTGGTTCTGCTCAGCCTCACCCATCCTGCTGCACATCCTGCCCAGCCTCCTTCCTCTAACATACCCTCGATTCCAGCACTGCCTGTGGAACCCCGGCTCTTAGACCCACCTTAACCTGGACTTTCCCAGCCCTCCCCTCTCTAACTCCGCCCACCTAGACCCCACCCATCTGGCCACCGAGTATGCCATCCGCTCAAGCTTTTTCAACAAACCTATAAATCTAGTCACACCCAGCTAGCCTCACCTACCCACTTTCCCGGCCCGCCCATCATTCTGACCACGCCCACCCAGGCACCCATCCATCATTCTGACCACGCCCACCCAGACACCCATCCATCATTCTGACCACGCCCACCCCAGACACCCATCCATCATTCTGACCGCGCCCACCCAGACACCCATCCATCATTCTGACCACGCCCACCCAGACACCTATCCATAATTCTGACAAGGTGGGAGATTCTGTCCATACAAGCTTCAGGGATCCCTGTCAACTCAAGTTCTTCCAGCCCACCCAGAAACTTAGCCCCACCCACTTGTCCCCACCCACCCCTAACTAGCCCCACCCCCATCCCACCCCCAACTCACCAGTGTGTCCTTGTTGCTGTAATGGACCACCCAGCCCTCCCGCAGGGTGGTGCTGGACTTCCGGGTCGTGTGTCTCACAGACTGTACCACCCGCATCAGGGGGATATATCCCAGTGAGCTGCGGAGGAACGGGCCAGATGTTAGACGTCACATGCAAAAATAATGTCCTGCCTGGGGCCACAGGGACACCTTTGAGCAGTCGTGTGAAAATGCTGTTTCTTTGCCTACTGAGTTTTTAGATTTTCATAGCAAGGGGACTCTTGCTTTTATAATTTGAGAAAAAAATATTTTCAGTGTTTGTGTGAGTGATCGCATGCCATGTGTGTGGGTGTGCCTTAAGGCAGAGGAGGATGTCAGATCCCCAGGAGCAACAGTTACAGTCATTGTCAGCCTCCTGCCGTGGGTGCTGGGAACTGAACCCAGGTCCTCTGCAAGAGCAACAGGGCTCTTAACCACCGAGCCGCCCTCTAGCCGCCCCCCAGGATTCTTTTCGCTTACTATTTTATGTGTGTGTGTGGGGGGGGGTCTGTTCCATCACTGGAAAGCGAAGGAGGTGAAGGACAGCTCTGTGAGGTCACATGGCTGACAGGGATTAAACACCTTTACCCACGGAGCCATCTTGCTAACCTGGCTATGTTTATTTTCTTTTTAGATCTATCTGTTTGAGTTGGCATAGTGGTGCATGCTTATTAGTCCCAGTACTTGGAAGGTGAACCTCTGAGTTCAAGGTCAGCCTGGACTACAGAGTGAGTTCCAGGACAGTCAAGGTTACACAGGAAAAAGCTTAGCTAAAAAAAAAAAGAAAAGAAAAGAAAAAAAGATTTCTCTTATGTTATGTGTATGAGTGTTTTGCTTGCACAGCATGGTGCCTGAAAGAGCCAGAAGAGGGTGTCAAATCCCTTGAGACAGCAGTTACAGGTGGTTGGCCACAGGGTGCTAGGAACTGTACCCAGGTCCTCTGGAAGAGCAGCCAGTGTTCTTAGCCTCTGAGAAGTCTCTCCAGGCCCTGGCTTTGCCTTCTAAGAGAATTCCGTGTGACCTGGGCTGGCACTGGCCCTCCTGCCCCTGTCTCCTGAGTCCTAGACTACAGGTGTACCCTGCCACACTTCGTTTATACAGGGCTAGGGGTCACCCAGGCCTTCCTGCTGGCTAGCCAGGCACTGTACCTAACTGAGCCCCAGCCCCAGCAGGAAGGTGACTCTTGAGGAGGCCGGCTTCTCAAGCCAGCTACAGGTTAGGCTCCTGTCTGCCACGCAGAAGGCCCTGGGCTCTGGCCTCAGTACTACAATATTACAAAAGCAGGCTGTCTAGCAAGTACCTGACGGCTCTGTGCCGCAGTCTCCAGCTTCCCAAGGAGCTGGGCACAGAGCCTGGCTTACAGACGACCTCCAGTGATTGTGACCTGGCATCTGGACTCTGTCTTGGAAGCCCTGAGCCTGCCTCCCTCTGGCCACACAGCGGCATGTTCACCGCTACTGCTGAACACGCCACCTTTCCTGGACCCTCGCTCAAAGAGGCACGGCTCTCTCTCTTTTCTACCTAACCACTCAGGGCACTGGCTGAGATGTACAGTTGGCTGTTTTTCTTTCAAACGCTAATAAATTGTCCTTGAACTTTAAAAAGAAAGAAAGCAAAAACAAAATCTTTTAAATGATCAAGGAAGAAGCCGGCAGTGGCGGCAAAACCCTGTAATCCCGGCACTCAGGAGGCAGAGGCAGGCAGATCTCCGAATCTGAGGCCAGCCTGGTCTACAGAGCAAGTCCCAGGACAGCCAGGGCTACACAGAGAGACCCTGTCTTGAACATCCCCCTGCCCCTCCCTCCAAAAAATTAAATGTTTTTTAAAAAGAAAAGAAGCAATAGAGAGAACCCAAAGATAAGGCGGGACTCAATCATACACTAACATCAGCCATCTTAGAGACAGGAAAGCAGAGATTTGTTGGGGGCCGGGAGCAGGGAGCCTCCTGAAGGGGCCCTGGGTACCTCTGGGCCTTGCCTCCCTCGCCTTCCTCCTCCTCGCTGGCATGGAGAGCATTCTCTGAGTGGGAGCCTGGGATGACACCAGAGTCATCCAGATCGTCTGAGAGGGAGCTCTTGTCGGCCTCACTGTAATCGGTGGCCTCCTCCATCGGCACGTCTGTTGGGGACAGGGGCATCAGAAGGGCCTCCATCCTGTCCCGCCCCGTCCCTCTTGGATGCCGAGAGTCTTACCTCCATTGATGAGTGCCTCCCCCAGACAGTCGTTAGGGACGCGGGTAGCACATCGTTTGTGACAGTTGAACTTGCAGTCTGAGGGGACGGGTGGGAAAGGAGAGAGTTACTGTGCGTGCATGACAAGGTCTCACTATGTAGCCTAGGCTGGCTAGCACCTAATTCCTGGCAATCCTCCTGCCTCAGCATCAATAGCGCTAGGATTACACTATAAAGATTGAGGCGATAGCTCCACAGGTAAGAGCCACAAGTATAGACTCATCTATCTATCTATCTATCTATCTATCTATCTATCTATCTATCTATCTATCTATGTATCTGAGCTAGGGTCTCTTGGTAGTTCAGACTGGCCCAGAACCTGCTATGAAGCCAAGCATGATCCTCTTGCCTCCAACCCCCAAGTGCTGGGTTTATAGGCATGGGCCATCAGGTCAAACTTTTTTTTTTTTTTTTTTTTTTTTAATTTATTATGTACACAGAAGAGGGCACCAGATCTCATTACAGATGGTTGTGAGCCACCATATGGGTGCTGGGAATTGAACTCAGGACCTCTGGAAGAACAGTTGGTGCTCTTAACCTCTGAGCCATCTCTCCAGCCCCCAAACTTTTTTTTTATTAGATGTATTTATTTAGTTAATTGTGGGTGGGGGTGGGGGTGTATGCATGCACAGGTGTGTACATGAGTGCCATAATGTGCGTGTAGATGTCAGGGGGCAACTTGTGGGAGTTGGCTCTCTCCTTCTACCACGTGGGGCCTAGGGACTGAACTCAGGTCATGAGGTTTGGCGGCAAGCGCCTTTAATCTGTTGAGCCACCCCAATGGCCTGGGCCTTTTTATTTCTCCTCTTTCTTCCAGATATTTTCATTGTTGTTTTGAAGATCTCCCGAAGCCTAGCTGGCCAGGAACTGGGTAAGGCAGGAGGTGACTTAACCCCAGGCTGATTACAGACTTGTGTGCTACTGTCTGGCTCAAAGGTGGGGTCCTGAGGATGGAACCCGGGGCCTCTGGTGTGCTAGGTGGGCACTCTACTCTGAGAGCGACGTCTCCAGCCTCCTCATAACATTTCATGTAGCTCAGGTTGGCCTCAAACTTTATAGCCAAGGCTAGTCTTAAACTCCTGACCCTCCTGCCTCAACATCTCAAGTGCTGGGTGGGATTACAGGTGTGTAATTCCAGAAGTCTTGAATATATATCTGTAGATAGATTTGGTTTTGCAAGACAGGGTTTCTCTGTATAGCCCTGGCTGTTCTGGAACTCACTCTGTAGCCCAGGCTGGCCTCGAACTCAGAGAGATCCCCCTGCCTCTGCCTCACAGGTACTGGGATTCAAGGCGTGGGCCACCATGCCCAGCTCCAGAAGTCTTGAATCTCCTGGTTCTAAGGTTCCCTGACTCTCAGATTCTTGGGTTTTACAGTGAGGATTCTATCCTGTTCTAGGAATCTAGATTTCCAAGGACTTAGGGTTCCAGAACTCCAGTGGCTTCCAGGATGACATGGATATGAGGCCCTGCGCTGCTCTGGGTGGGATCGTCAGACCCACAGTCTTCTCAGCTGGTCCCACTGACCTTTGCACTGCAGGCCCTGGCGGAATAGACCCTTGAGCAGCTTCTTGCAGGCCTGGCAGACGGTGGGCCGTGTGTAGCTGTGTATAAGGAAGGTGTGTGGCACCTTAACCTTGGACATCAGCATCTTGTCCAGCTCAATGGGACGGCCTGTGTAGAAGGAAGAGGAAGAGGAGGAGGACGACGACGAGGGGGGTCTGCGAGGAAGGAGGTCGGTGGTGCTCCGGCTCTACCCAACAGCGAGGGTGGAAGGAACGCATGAGTGTATTAGCACCTGCCTGGCCCCATCAGCCCCCAGCCTCCAAGCCTCCCCACTCTCCGGCCCCTCACCAGCTCCTCAGCGGTGCACGGTAGGGACTCGGAGCTGCCTAGGCGCACAGAATGGCCACTGGCCAGGGACGTGGATGACAGGCGGCGCTTGCGAGCCCCGCTGCAGTTGTTCGGGATGCTGAAGGCACAGCGTTTGTGGTAATTCAGCCCGCAGCCTGTAGGGGGCGCAAGACCATCAGAGCCAAAACCTGCATTCACTACTAGGCAGGCCCCCCATCTCAAGAAATCACCCTGTGCCTCAAGCACACAGGTGTACTGTCCTGTCTCCCACAGCAAAAGTCCCCAAGACTCAGTGCTGCAGCTGGAGATATTTTGTGTACTGGATTCAAGTCCACATCCTGTTGATTCTAGCCTGGTTGATGAACGCCCCTGATGTTCACTAGACCCAAAGCTGTGAAGAGCTATAATGATTGCCAGCCTGTAGAATTCAGCCTGTGATCTCAGACAGGCTGCCCTGAGGATTGTGGCCTGGCCAGCCTCGAAGTCCTACAGGCCAGTTCTTCCAGATAAATAGTTGCTATTTCTCTCCTTCTGTTCTCTTTCTTTGCTTGGTCCCTGACTGACACGGGCTGGCTCTTCCATCACCTCACCTCGAGATCTCAGCAGTGGCTAGAGTACTTGTTACTCTTGTAGGGGACCCAGGTTCAGTTCCTAAAGCCCATGCACGTGGTGCAACAGACATATAGTCAGGCAAAACACCCATGCATATAACATATAAATAAATAATAAGTAAAAAAAAAAAAAATTCCCTAAATGCTTACTCTGGGAGCCCCATCTTCCTATGCTCTATCTCCAGATCTGAACCAGACCTCTGCTCTGTCCAGGAACCCTTAACTTCAGTTACCAAGGATCTCCTCCTAGGCCCTGCATCCAGAGTCAGGAGCCCAGGCCTCTCACTCTTCCGCAAACTTAGCCCAAGAGCCCTAACCTAGCCCACTAGCCCCACCCCTGGGCTCCGCCCACAGACTTGAATCCCACCCTCCTCCCCAGTTCTCTCTCAGCATTTGCCTCGCCCATCTTCTAAGCTCCACCCCTTGACCTGAGCCCAGTCCGAGCCCCAGCCTTCCCAACCTCCCGGGTTCCGCCCAGTCCCTTAGCCCCCTCACCATCGCACTTGAGGCCCTGGCGCACAAGACCGAAGAGCATCTCCCCACAGTGGTCGCAGAAGGCCGGAGCACGGTACGAGTGCACAGTGAGAGCATGCGGGCGGATCTGGAAGTCCTCGAAGGTGGCCGAGGCTGTGGGCAAGGAGGGACATACACTTGAACCAGAGGGTAGATGTGAGTTCCAGAACAGCCAGAGCTACATAGTGAGGCCCTGTCTCGAAAAAAACCAAAATAAATAACTAGAACAAAATAGTCCTGGAGCCAGCGAGACAGCTCAGCAATAAACAAGTGCTTGCTGCCAACGCTGATGATCTGAGGCCCGATCCATGAGCTCCATTTGGTGTATCAATTCCCAGAAGTCGTCCTCTACACACACACACACACACACACACACACACACACACACACACACACACACTAAATAAATGTAAAACAGATTTGGTGGGCTGAGGGTATGGCTCACTGGTACAGACCTTGTCTTGCATGTGCAAGGTGCTAGGTTCAGTCCCCAGTATCACAAAGGGAGGGGGCTAACCATCTGGGTCTGACGGTTCACATCTTTAATCTCAGTATTCCAGGGGCAGGCAGAGGCAAAAGGAGCTCTTTGAGTTCCTGGCCAGCCAGGGCTACATAGTAAGACCTTATCTCAAACAAATAAACATAAACTAGCTAATTGGTTTCCCCAAGACTTCTAAAGGCGCACACCTCTTGATGAGTTCCTCCCCACCTTTTTAAGATTGTTGACTTTACGGTTTTTTATGTGTATGGTGTTTTGCCAGCATTTATGCCTGTGGAGGTCAGAAGAGGGCGTCAGATCCCCCTGGGACCGGAGTTACGGTTTGTGAGCTCCCAGTGCTCTGAAGGAGCAACAAGTGTTCTTCACCACTGAACCAACTATCCAGCCCAAATGTCTCACTCTTTAGCCCAAGCTGGCCTTACACGTACAGCGCTTCTCTTGTCTGTGCCTCAGGAACGTTGGGGTTACAGGTGAGCCCCACCATGCCCACCCTCAGCCACCCCTCCCAGAGGCCTGGCCCCGTGCCCGAGGCCCCGCCCCCAGGGTGACCGCCGCTTCTCACCCGACAGAACCACCTCCACCAGGTCGCCCTCCTGGATATCTGCAGCCGATCGCACCAGCTGCAGGAGGTTGGCCGATGTGGGGTCATGTTTGAAGAGCAGGATCTTGTCGTACAGGCCGTAGAAGCCACACTCCGGGAACTGAGGGGCAGGGAGGGGGTGGCGACAGAAAAGCTCAGAGCTGCCTGCGGCAGCCGCAGCCTCCTTGAACCCTCTAGGGGCAGAACTGGCTGTTTCCCCCGGAAACCGAGACCCTGCAGCCCACCGCTTCCTGCCTGGCCCCTCCCAACCCCAGCTCGCGCCAGCAGGATGCTGGGGCCCCAGGTGTGCTGGGTCGGAGCACCGGCCAGTCTGGTGGCGCGGACGGCAGGGGGCCGGCTGAGGGCCAAAGCTCGGGGGAGGCGGCTTAAAGGCTCCAGGGGCAGAATAGACACTTTGAATTTTCCAGAGCTGGCGGGACACTGAGTGATCACCCCCTCCTCTTTCGGCCACATCTCCACCCCAGCTTCCTTCCTGAATCCATTGTCCCTGTTACCTGGCTCGTAGCCCAGTATTGGAGCAGAATGAACTAGAAAGGAAGGGGGGGGGGCTAGGGGTTTTGGGGAGGGGTGTTCAAGATAGCCAGAGGTAAGGAGGCCTCCCCTCATCCAGTGCTCCAAAACCCAGGTGTCCGGGTCCCAGCTTGGGAAGGGGCAGGAAATGAAACCCCGTAAAACAGAAAGTGAAACCGCCCAGGTGGGGCACCAGGACGGAAGGCAGGCAGGAAGGGGCCCTAAACAGCACCTGTACCCCGGGAAGAGCAAAAAACAAACTAGGCTGGGCCTGAGGAGGGGAGGCTGGGGATCTGAACTCTGGTACCAAGAATCTCACTCCAGGCACAATGTACAGGAGCCCCGGCCCTGCCTCCCATTAAGCCGGCTGGTTTAAGAATGAGAGCTGGGTGCCGGGCGGTGGTGGCGCACGCCTTTAATCCCAGCACTCGGGAGGCAGAGCCAGGCGAATCTCTCTGAGTTCGAGGCCAGCCTGGGCTACCAAGTGAGTTCCAGGAAAAGGCGCAAAGCTACACAGAGAAACCCTGTCTCGAAAAACCAAAAAAAAAAAAAAAAAAAAAAAAAAAAAAAAAAAAAAAAAAAAAAAAAAAAAAAGAATGAGAGCTGGGCTGGACTTTGGGGAGTTGGTGGGCACGGCTCTCCCCACCCCAATCTTCTACAGAAAACCAGAACTGCTTTGCCCCTCATGGTGAATTAGTTTGTTTTTTTCTTTTTTTCTCTTGAGACAGGGTCTGGAAATGCCCTAGCCCGGCTTAAAGCTCCTGATGCTCCTTCTCAGTGCTGGGATTACAAAAGTAACTGGAAGGTCTTTTTCTAAACTAGTTTCACCGGCTGGAAAAAATGGGGGAGGTGGCCCTGTTCCTTCTGCTTCCCTTAAGCCCCAAGGATCCAGTTCCAAGAGCCTGAGAGAAGCCTAAATCCGGATGTTTTTGGATTCCAATGTGCTCTCGTTCTAGAATCCTGGGTTCCCACTGTAACTGTCCTATTATTATCAGTGTCATCTAGGGTTCTTACGATGTAGCGACACTATAAACTTCAGATTCTAGTACTTGAATGCCTTAGTATGAAAAGATTTCAATATCTAACTTCTCCGGACCCCAAAGTTCTCCATTTTCACAGTCAGGCACTTGAACTGCACACAAGCACCACCACCGCCCTGGGATGCGGGTTGGGGTGGGAATGGAACCCAGGGCTTTTGCTTGCTAGGCAAGTGCTCTACCAGCCTGGTCATAACTTCTGGTTGTTTTCTGAGACAGGATTTCTTTGTGTAGCCCTGGCTGTCCTGGAACTCACTCTGTAGACCAGGCTGGCCTTGAACTCACAGAGGTTCACCTGTCTCTGCCTCCCGAGTTGCTGGGATCACAGGGGTGTTGCCACCACCCCCGTCCCGCCTGGTGGTAACTGTTAACATTCCTAGGATTGGGGATCCGGTCCTACTTGGCTCCCTTTCGACACTCAGGGGAGGAATCTTGATATCTAAAGCTAAGAGGAGCATGGGGAAGCCGTGGTTAGGAGAGCAGGTAAAGTCTGCAGTGGTTCTGGGGGTGCCGAGGGGATACACAAGGAGTGCCTTGCTCCTTCGCACCCCATCGTAGGCCTGGGGAAGGGTAGAGATTGTCCCCGAGACCTTGCTTGCCCTGGCAGCTTGTCCACACACCCACACATGTCACCCGATCACCATGGCCAGGATGGCTTCGGTTTCTACTGTTTCCAAAGAACCGAGGCCCCGGGGTGGGACCATAAGAGGTCCCCCTGATCTGCAGCTCCCACTTGCCCCTTCCTCCCCACTCCACACCTGGCAAGGCCCCTCCCTTTCCTCCCTGCCCGCTGCAGAAAACAACAAGCAGCGACACGCAATTTGGGGAGGCCTCTGGGGCACCCCACCCCTACCTGGGCCTCTCTCAAACCAGTGGTGGAGTGAGGACACAAGCGGGGAGTAGTGCCCCTCCTCGGCTCAGTTACCCAGGCCCCTCTCTCCCCTCCCAACAAGCCCCGGGCCCCTTCTGAAGCCCCCTTTCCTTTATGAGGAGAGCCCCCAGGCACCCACCTTTTGGTCCACGATAGAACAGGCGAGTTGCTTCACATGAGCTAACTCGGAGGCTGCCGGCAGCAGCACGAACTCCCGGGTCAATCCGATCTGGATGTGGAAGGAGACCCCCGAGCCCGGGGTCGGGATCTGAGGCAGCGGAGGTGGCGGCGACTGGAGCTCCAAGCCCCCGGGGGGCGGAGGCGACCCGGGCACCGGAGAACCCGGGACTCCGGCGGCATGGGAGGGGGCGGCGGCCATGGGGGCCAGACCCCGACCTGCCGCCCGGAGCTCGACCTGCCGCCCGGAGCTCGCTGAGGAACCTGGGACCTAGATCCGAGCGCTCTCGTGCGGTGGTGGTAAAAACGCAGGCATTTGAGAGAGAAATCTGTCAGGTTGAGGGACTGGAGGATGGCGGGATCCTGGGCAATGAGAGAAAAGGAATCTAGTGGGTCAAACGCCCGCAGTCAAGGGAGCACAGATCAGAAAGAAAAGTAGTGGTTTGGAGGGTACCCAGAGATCGGAAGACTGCGAGAAACCAGAAAAGAAAAATCGGGTAGGGCAGGGTCCCTGGAATCAAAGACCCCCACGATCCAAGGCCCCTGGGAGAAAGAAGGTTGAAAGCGGAGCAGGGGGATCCCAGGATCCAGCGGGTTTGACGGCAGGCTCAAACTCAGAGCGGCCCGAGGATGCTCTGGTCTTTGGTCAGGGACCTAGTGGATCATAGGGACCCGACTGGCTCAGGGATGGGGAGAGAGGGGTCCCCAGGGCCAGGGCTGGAAGAAGAGACTCTCACAGGTCGCGAAAGTTGAAGAAAAGTTGGGTCAGGGGCGGCGAAGAAGGGAGCGTTACCGGAGGCGGGGCGGGTGAGGGGCAAGGGAGGGTCGCACAGCGCGGTGGATCTTTTTTCCCCCCTTCAAAGTTGAAGTCGGCGGCAGCGGCCCAGAAGGAAGTCTCGGGAACGACGGCGCAGCCGGCCAATCAGCACGGGGCTCCGTGACGTCACGGGGCGGAGCCTTCATCGAGGGGCCTGGGGCGGAAGGGGAAGGCGGGACCCCGTGCTGGGGAGTTGGTGTGGAGTGGGGGTGGGGGGGTGTCTGGTGGCTGGGGTGGGCAGAGGGCGGAAGGTCCAAGGCTTCCTCCGCACGCTCCAGTCTGGAAAGTTGACTTGTCGCAGCAGTCCACCGCCGCGGACGGACGGACGGGAGGGGCGGGCGCTTGGTCGCTGAGAGAGGGAGCTGTCAGGCTGGCCCGCATCCGGCGCCAACCCCAGGGAAAAGGTCGGAATTCGGTGTCAAGTCCGGTGGCTTTCCGCTCTTGGTCCTATACCCCCACCCCACGTCCCCAGCTCAACAACACACCCAGTACCCAGGGGGGAAGTGGAGGCCTCAGGATGCACAGGAGAGCTTAGCCTCATGTCTGTCTCCAGTGAGTTGAAAGGGGCACGAGAACCCCCAACCAAGGCGGCATGCCAAAGGGCACTTCATAGACCTCTCATGAGACTCGGCTGTGTGCCTGGAGGTAGGGGCTTCCCCACCGTGAGCCTTCCTTCCCTGTCAGGAGGCTGTGTTTCAGAGATGGAATGCAGGTGCCTGGAACACAGCTAGTCCAGTTGATGTTGCTGCCCTTACATTTGCAGAGAAGGGAGGCACCAAAGCCACTCAGGGCTTCTGGCTGGGTCTGTTAAGTGAATCGTCCAGCATCTGGCTAGTGGGGTGGCTCAGCAGGTAAAGGCGCTTGCTACCAGGCTCACTGACCCGAGTTCAATCCTGGAGACTCACTTAATCAAAGGAGAACCAGCCCCTCTGGGTTGTCCTGACCTCCACCCTTCTCTGAAATAAATAGTGCAATCCAGGAAATCTAAAAAGGTAACATCTACTGAGAGCCCATGAGCCAGGCCTGTGTAATCAACCCCATCTCCATCAGGAGCAATGCTGACTTCTACTCTAATGATCAGGCAGAGGCTCCCAGCTAGTTTCCGAGAGCGGCGACTTGTCCACAAGAGCCCCCCTTATGGTTCAGTGCTGCTGGGGGAGCTGAGGTTGGTACAGTGCTGGCTGTCACCACATCCGGGGAGCAGGGGCTGGGGAAGGAAGTCTGAGGCTGGAGTGAAAACCCAAACTACCACCTGGGGAAGCTGCAGAGAGCCCAAAGGGATGGGGGAGGCAAGGCCACGTGGAGCTCATCTGGCCGCTTGAGTGTCACTGAAAATCACATACCCACCGGCACCTTCTCCTAGACGGGCATGTCCCCGGTAGGACCACTGGCTCGGGACTTGGACTTACAGTCCTCTTTACCCCTTGACCCTTCTGAGGGGGTGAAGGTGGAGGGTGTGGGGCATGCTGTGCCTGCTGGCTGGCGTCACCTCACCCTTACTCTCAGTGTGGACTCCCAGGCTGAGGGAGGCTATGAAGATGGCGAGGGGACGAAGGCCCGCCTAACCCTACAGGCTGACACTGAACGCAGGAAGGGGAGGGGCCCTGCCTGTCCTCGGGCAGTCCAGGAATGGGTTTGGGGCAGGAAAGGGGCTCTAGTTCTTATTCTTAGCTCCTGAACGGGCAAGGGTCTTCACAACACAGCATTTGTTCACCGTTTACTGCCCCGGGGAGACCTGTCTAGTGACAGAGAGGAGGGCTCAGAGATTTGGTCCTGTGTTCCACTCCTGCTCTCCACTGGCATGGCACCCAGCTTCACCCCCCCACTCCATCACAGAACCCCAATCCATCATATATCCCTCTCCTCAGACTCCACTCAGCCAAGGCAGAGGGAGTGACCCCCCCAGTCCCCTATCCCCTGGACAGATGGCCCGAGGAACCTATCTTACTCCAAAGGGTTTATTGAGACAGTTTTTTTCACGTACAAGTTGGAGGCAAAGGGGATGGGGCTTATAAACAGGAACTGAAGGGGGAACCAAGGGCACAAGGTGGAACCCAAATGAAGAGTGAAATAAATAGAGGCAAAAGTGTGGAGCTGGGACGAGACTGACAGACTATCACACAGTGATAACGTGGGGTGGGCGCCGTTCAAATCCCATTCATTTATACAGATGGACAGCGAGCCAGGGTCGGGGCCCACCCCACCCTCTACATCTCAAGGAGGGCCTGTGGCCGGGAGCGTGCCCCAGAGGCGTGGAGGCCCTCCCCAGGAAGGCCTGGCCCCAGAGGCTTGGTTAGTGTTGGAAGCAGGAGGAAGGGACTGAGGTCCAAGAGGACAGCCTGGGGCCCACACAAGAGGGCCACAGGAGACCCCTCTCAGCACAGCCCTTCATCTGATGGGTGAAGGAGGGGTGGCACTCCAGGGTGGAGCCTGGCACCTCCTATTGTCTTGGAAAAAACAGATCCCCAAGGACACCCAGTCCTGGCTGTGCCAAACTCAGGAGACAGCTATATCAGGAGTTAGGGCTGGGGCATGAGCAGGAACCCCAGAGGCCATCCTCAAGGGGTAATTCCCGGGGAAAGGGCCATTAGCACCACCAGGCTCCAGGAAGATGAAAGAGGCCGAGACTCTGAGCCTCTCAAGGGAGGCTGGGGGCTGCCTGCAGAGACAGAGAGGGAAGGCAGCTGGTTAGGATCGAGTCCTACTCTAGCCCCAATCCCTCCCGTCTTCTCAGACAAGCCTCACTCTCATAGGACTGGGCTTTAACCCAACTCAAACTGAAAGGCAGTGGGGTCACAGAGGAGGGGGTATCTTCTGGGGCAAAGACACTGGGTTTCTGCATTCCTACCTAGAACACAAACGGCCTCTGGCCCTTACCTCAGCCCCACTGGCCTGGCCCCGCTCCCTGCCACTGTGTAGCCAGGGCGAGGCCAGGTGGGATCATACGAAGACCTTGGCTAGGGCGTCAGCACCAGCACTGGCGATAAGTGCCTTGCTGGGATGGCAGGCCACTGCATGGATGGCCTCCTCATGCTTCTTGCGGTGGGCTGTGATCTCCTGCACACATGTCTTGTTGTCTAGGCTCCATAAGCGCAGAGAGCAGTCATGACCTGCACAGGTGTGGGGCACAAGAGTCTGTTACCAAGCTTCAGCTCAGATCTGGGTTTCCAATCCTTCACGTAGCCTCATGGAAAGGCCTTGAGACGGAGGCAGCTTGGCCCTCTTCCTCCCATGGCTCTGCCCTAAGGGCAGCCCTTCTGTCCCCATCCTGTCAACCACTCTGCTACCCGCCAAGCACAGAAGGGCCGCTGGAGGACCGATGCACACAAACAGGCGGCTCTCGGACTGCAGGGTGACTGAGCACCAACAGCTGAAAGTGGTAGGGTGTGGTTCAGGGGCCGTACACGGGCCTGGCCAGCCCAAGGCCCTGGGTTCGATCCCCAGCACAGCAGGGAAGAAAGAAAATAGCAGACACTAGCTCTAGGTGATGGGCGAAAAGACATGGCTTAAAGGGGGTGAAGCCTTCCAGGTAGAGGGATGGCCAAGGAGGGGCTGGGGCAAGCAGCCAATGAGGGCTGAGAACTGCGGGGAACTGAGGGTGGAAGTGGAGCCAGCAGACTGCCTGGGCGAGGGTCTCTGCTGGGCGTGAGAGAGCATGACTAGCCTGAAGCTCTGCTCCTCAAGTTAGCCCAGCTCCAGGGACTCAGCCCAGAAAGCAGTGCCCCCGATCTTAAGCTGTCTGTATCAGGGCTGGGTCTGATGCCACTGGGCAGGGAACAGGAGGCCTGGGGTGCAGCTGCTCAGTCAGTACACGGCAACGTTAGGCAGAGCGAGCTGTGATCTGCTTACAGCCTCCACCAGCACTGCTTGCACATCTGCAAACACATCTGCACACACTCACTGCAGCTGACACTGGTCTGAGGGACCTGTCTCCCCATTCTAGAGTAGACAGCTGCTGAGCCTGTATCTGAGAGCAGAGAGGGACCACGTGCTCAAACTCTGAGGGGATCTGGGTCCCCACGGACAAATCCCTAGGCAGGGAGGGACACCAAGGACAGCCGATGAGAACGAGGCAGAACTTCTAGCACGTTCAAGAGTGGAGCTGCCTGCCATGGCTGCAGCCCCTTCTCTTTGCCTCCAACCCTCCTGGGGAAGGGGCAGCAAGAGGGGCCCAACTTACTTCCTGACATCAAGAACACGCCATTGGGGTCCACGGCTAGGCAGGTGACTGCGTCCAGGTGGGCAACCATGGAGTGCACGGATTTGCCTGAGGGAGGGACAGAGAGTGGCTGGCAGTGGCCTCCCTCTACAGGCCTTGTCTGGGAAGGCGAGGTGGGGTCCAGGCTGAGAGCCTATAAGGCCGACGTTAGGATGTGGCAGTCTGAACGTGTTCCTACTCCCCAGAACACAGTGAGGGACGAAGGCTGGGCCTCACCTGTCCGATTGTCCAGGAACCGGATGCCCCTATCGTCGTGGGCAGTGATGGTGACGGGCTGATTTGGGTGACTCACCACCTGGTTGATCTGTGTTGGGCCTGCACGGTAAGGGGGAGAGGGAGGGACTGAGGAGGGGCAGGCCACTTCTGCAATTGGGGACAGACTACCCAGCCCACTGTGTCAGGCTGGCTGGCCGCCACTGAGCCTTGTTTCCTTCCTGCTTGTGGCCCCTGAGGGCACATGGGCAACATTCTGATCTCACTGATGGCAAGGTCCCCAGAGCTACAGGAGGAACTGGGGTCCTATGGGCGTTCAAACCTTAGTCCCACTGGCCTGCCTGCTCACCACTGCTCCCTCGGGACTCCAATGTGAGGAGGGCGCTGCCAGCTTCCAAGTCATAAAGAACAGTGTCACCAGAACGAAAGGAGGCCACAACATGAGCAGGCTCGGTGCTGGTGAAGGCCACTGAGGTGGGGATCCCGTGTTCTGAGAGCACAGAGAAGAAAAGGCTATCAAGGAGCCAGTCTTACCCTGCGGCTGGAGGTCCTCTCAGGAGCACCTGAGCCCTGGGCTCTGCATCCTGCTTTTGAGACAGTGCGGTCAACACTCACCTCCAGACATGGGGAAGGTACAGAGGCAGCTTGGACCACTGCTGCTGGGGTCCCAGATGCGGACGGTGCCATCAGCGGAGCAGGACGCTAGGCGCTGGGAGGTGGGACTGAAAGCCAGACCCCACACAGCGTCCCCATGGCCTTCCAGGACGTGGCTCAGCACGCTTGGGTCTGGGCAGGCCGGGAGGAAATACGCTGTTAGTGATGCCAGCCCCACTGGATGGCCCAGGGGCTGCCGCTCGGCTGGGACCTGGGTGGCTGCCCACTGCCCATGAGTTCCTCTGGGCAGACTCTAGGGCACAGGAAGCAGCTCGACAGCTTAGGAGATGAGGCCTCTGAGTTCTGAGTTCACTGTCTCCCCAGGGCCAAGGTCAGCAGCTCAGGGCGCCAGGGAGCAGGAGGGGCAGTATTGTCTCTGTTGACCGAGGGTAGCCTGCCCTTTAGCCCTAGGGTGTCTTTTCTTGCTAGGTTCTCACAGCCTCTGCTGCTCAAAGGACCCTCTGTGGCCTCTCTATCTGTTAAGACTCCACACAGTTCTGAGTCAATCCAGCTAATACCTGAAGTATGGCAGTTCACTTAGGACTGACCTTTGACCTTCCCAGATAACTGGTACCTCGACAGTAAATACAACTCTACTCTGCCACAACATTTTTAGCACAAGGCCATATTCAAGAGTAAAACAGCTCTGGGAAGGCAGAGGCAGGCAGCTCTCTGTGAGTTCAAGGCCAGCCTGGTCTACAAAGCCAGTTCCAGGACAACCAGAGCTACACAGAGAAATGCTGTCTTGAAAAACCAAACCAAACAAATGAAACATTTTTATTTAGGCAGACCTTGAGTTTCTTTCTTTTTATTTTTAGTGATTTATTATTATTTTCTGTGCATTGGTGTTTTGCTTACATGTATGTCTGTACAAGGGTGTCAGATCCCCTGGAACTGTTATAGTTGTGAACTGTCATGTGGGTGCTGGGAATTGAACCCAGGTTCTCTGGAAGAGCAGTCAGCACTCTTAACCACTGAGTCATCTCTACAACCCTCCAGAGCTGGAGTTTATTAAAAAATATTCTTTTTGTGGTCCCAGCTGGCCTAGAACTCACACTGTGTAGACCAGGCTGGCCTTGAACTCACTGAGCTCTGCCTGCCTCTGCCTCCAGAGTGCTAAGAATTAGAGATGTGCACCACCATACTCAACCTATAAGACAATTTTTTAAAAAAATGTATTTAAATAATTTTTTCATCAACTATATTGTGATATTCCCTCCCCAACTCTTCCAAGATTCTCCCACCTCCTTACCCACCCAACTTCATGTTCTTTTCTCTCAAAAAAATAAGAAAAACAAAAATCAAAATAGACAAACTAAAGACAGAGGATAAAAACAAAAATTGCCAAAAATAAACAAACAAACAAAAAATCAACCCCAACAACATGGAGTCTATTTTGTGTTGTCCAACTATTCCTGGGCATGGGGCCAGCCCCGGAGTGTGACAGATACACCCAGGGATACTGATCAGAGAGACTGACTCCCTTTCTCAGCAGGAATCAATCGCAAATAGCTTCTTAGTTAGGGATGGGACTTGGTGTTCACTTCTAGTGAAAGACATTTTTTTTTTGTTTGTTTTTGAGACAGGGTTTCTCTGTGTAGCCCTGGCTGTCCTAGAACTCCCTCTGTAGACCAGGCTGGCCTGGAACTCACAGAGATCCACCTGCCTCTGCCTCCACTTAACTCTTAAAGGGATCAAAGACAAAGCCTAACCTCCCTGCCATGTGGTGCCCATGGTGCCCCCTCTCAGCTCACTTCCTGTTCTAAGAAACCCTCCACTGACCCACGATAAGACCCTGGCTGGTCCCCAAGAACAGAGTCCACCAAGCTGCCAAAGCCCATTGTGGCCCTGACTTCGGCTCTCCTGTCTCTGGCTCCCCAGAAGGCCAGCTCACGCTGATTCTCAGATGCTGCCAACCCTCCCCTCACCACTACCCCTCCTGCCCATCTCCCTCTGCCCCACCCACTAACTAGATCAGACTGGGAGCCCTACAGAGCTGCTCCGCAGGGCTGTGCCAGGAGGTGGGTGTGGCGGGGTCTAGCCTCACCGTAGCCATCGTACGGGTCCATGTTGAGGTCCGGAATCTTCCAGCTGTGGATGCGGGCGTCAGCCCCACCGCTGTAACAGTACTCGCTGTTGCTGCCCACGGTGACTGCCAGCACAGGGCCCCTGCGGGGCAAGGGCAGGTGATGGGGGCAGCTAAGGCTCGGGCCTGCCTTGCTCACAGGAGCTGGGGGTTTCTCCTAGCTATTTGGTTGGTTGTTTTTCAAGACAGAGTCTTTCGTGCAGCCCTAGGTGTCCTGGAACTCTCTCTGTAGACCAGGCTGGCCTCGAACTCACAGAGATCCGCCTGCCTCTGCCTCCTGAGTGCTAGAGTGAAAGGCATGCACCGTCATGCCCAGCTCTCTTAGCTATTTTTAAAAATAGTTTAAATGTATTTGTTGTCACATATCACCATGTGCATGTGGAGGTCAGAGGACAATTTTCCCACCCTGGGGATCAAACTTAGGTTGTCAAACTTAGTAGCAGGTA
The DNA here is from genome assembly GCF_049852395.1 of Peromyscus maniculatus bairdii. Classification (NCBI taxonomy): domain Eukaryota; kingdom Metazoa; phylum Chordata; class Mammalia; order Rodentia; family Cricetidae; genus Peromyscus; species Peromyscus maniculatus. The sequence continues at coordinate 25,634,466 of NC_134852.1, read as the reverse complement.
CCTTTATCCACTGAGCCAGCTCATCAGTCTCCTTTCCTAGGCATTTTTAAGGACGCCAAAGGGAATTTGGCCTCTGTGCTCTGGCAAGGCCACCTGGGAAAGCTGCCTGTCTCCTATCTTCTGCCTTTACTGCTCAGAAGGGCCTCAGTGAAACCACATGGGAATCAACATGGTCCCCGGGGAAGGGGTGTACTGAGGTTCCAGTATACAGAGGGCCCAGGTCTCCAGGGCAGCAGGCAGCAGCTTAGCCCATGCTGCCGGGATCCAGGGCTTAGAACAGGCTCAGGCCCTACCTGTGAGCACGGAAAGCATGAATCGGCTCCACGTCTAGGGCAGCATTTCTGTGGGAGAGAGGAACTCCGTCACTGGGACCCCAGGTCCGAGGGCCCCACCCCCTCCAGGGTGGCATCCTTACTTCTTGGCTGTAACTGCCTTCTGAAGGTTCCACAGTTTAAGGGTGCCATCCTCAGAGGCAGTGAGCAGTGCTGACTGGCTATGGTGGAAGGCCAGTGAGCGGATGCCATCGTAGTGTGAGCGGAGAGTAAACTTGGGGTTCCATGTCTTCTTGAAGGCGTCTTTGCTGTCAGACAGCTGGGGATGGGGAGCTGCCTCAGTGTTCTCTTGTATATGCCAGCACTCACACAGACACTGATGCCACCCCATTCAGACTGGAACTGACTGGCCCCAGCCTGCCCGCCCTTCAGCAGGCCAGGAAGAGCCCTTCACACACTCAGCAGGTTTCAGCAGCATGGGAGGTTCTGAAGGGGCCAGGGGAGCCTAACTCTTCTGGGGCCTTACAGTTCAGAGGCCCCTCAGGGAGACACACAGGTCCTAAATATACAGAACCGGGAACTCTGAGCATGAGGAGGGGACACCAAGGCAGCCTACCCTCCTCTAGGGACCAAGAGGATCTTGTGAGGTAGTGACAGATAAGCAGGACCGGAGCAGCACCAGGCAAGGAGAAAGGGACTGAAGAAAGAAGCTGCGTGTTAAAGGCCCTGGGCAGGAGGCAGCAAGACACACAACATTCAGAATCGTGCCACACAAAGGAAGCCAGAAAGGTCAATCGCAGGCAGAACAGTGGGTCCCACTCAGAAACCTGCACTTTGTCCATCCTGAGCAAAAGCCCCAGACAGACAATGCTGCAGAGCAGTGGCACGACAGCTGGTCTTGGCCTCGCTAAGGAGGCTGGGACTGGGGGAGGTCAGAGTGACTGCAGACAGGTCCCCAAGCTACAAAGCCCTAGAAAACAAGCCTTGACTCGAGTTGACAGGCCCCTGGCAGGGGAGGCTGGGAAGCAGAGCCATCAGGCCCCAGGACACATGCTGTGAGAGCATGTGTCCTGTGAGGTGAAGCTGCTCACTGCGAGGGGACAGCCAGGTTTGGGAGACACCAAGAGCTGTCAGGGAAGCCTTAGTGCCTTCAGATCCCCTTCACCTGGGCTCAGCTGGCATTTCTATCACGATTCTTAGGAACTGGAGGATCTGTGCTCAAGTGGGTTCCCCACTCCCTGAACACCCATGGGGCAGGTTGAGGAACCCTGCAGTACACTTCCAATAGCCCCTGCCTAGCCTCACTTCTGCATTCTACACTAGCCTCCAACCTTACTGGGGTCAGTACCTGATCATCTTCTGCCCTGGAAAAATGCATCCAAACCCACCCAGGAAGTCCCAGTGACCTATCCAAGGTGCACAGCACAGAATGCCAGCCACGAGGCCTCTTCATTCCAGCCCCTACTCCACTCACAACAGAGGCCCCGAGTGGGGGAAGCAAGGCTGGCAATCATCTCCCCACATCCCCAAAGAAGGCATGGGATGAAGAAACTCCTGTGCTTTTCAGAGCCTGCACCACACTGAGGTGTTTGCCAGATACCCCTCTCTAAGGCATGGTGTACTGAAGCCTCTTGCTGGGGCTATGGAATGACTTCTCACAGTCCTCACATGAAAGGGACAGAACCCAGACCTGCAACATGGTCAGAGCTGAGCTAAGAACTGATGGGGCACCCCAAGAACTTACATCACAGCTGAGGTCGTTGTCATTGGTGACGGTGAGATCTGCCAAGTCCCCCAGGCTCACCTCCCCGCCCCCGATAGTGTCCATGATGAAGACGTCTGAGGAGAAGCCAAAGGAACCTGGTAGGGGGGGAGGGGTGGGTGGGGCGGACAGGGCCAGGGAGAGAGAGAGAAAGGCAGAGAGAGGCAGAAAGGATGAGGAGCAAGGAAGAGAGGCAGGAAGACAGGCTCAAGAATTGCAGCTGGAAAGGAAGACAGGGACGACAGACAGACAGGGGAGGACAGACAAAAAGAGAGGGAAACAGACAGACAGACGACCTTTTGGGACAGGGAGCTGCAGACTGGAGACTGGGCCTTACCTCTGAGGACACAGAAATCCCGGACTTATCTCTGCAGCCCCCCCTCTGTCATGGACCCCAAGGTACTGGAATATGGGGCTGGAGATTACCTTCATGAGGCCGGGGCTGGGGTGTGCCAGGAGGTGGGACAGTCACTTTGGGGGGCAGCCCATCCACATCCCGGAGGTCAGCAAGAATTCCCTGGAGTTTGACTCGACGGCTTTCTGCATGGATGAGGCATGAGCAAGAATCGCCCACAGCTCTACCCACCCCACTGCGGCTGGCCTTCCTGCAATAGTGGACGCTGTAAAGCACTGACCCCAGGGAGAGACAGGCTGAGGAAGCAGACTGGCAGGGACCCAGTGAGAGGTGGCAGGCAAATCCCGGTTCTACCCTAGGCCCAGGGGACCCCAAGGCCCTTTTGGCCAGGAGTCACAGACAGGAAAACACAGTCCCATTCCCCCCCCCCCCCCCTCAGCTTTCATCCTGCCCTGCCTGAGTTGGACAGGCACTGGACACTTGCTGTGAGGACTGGAGCTTTACTTCTGCAGAGCCACTTGAGTACAGTGTGCAGGGACTTTCCAGGGAAGGGTAAGGGCCTGGGCCTGGCTTGGGCCTGAGCTATCCTTGAGCCACCTCAGGAAGTCCATCCGCCTAGGCAGAGCCTGGACAGGAAGCAGCTGAAGCATGCAGGGTCAGAGCCTGTCTTAGCCAGGCCTGCCAGTCAGTCACCAACTCACCCAGCTCATGGGGGTTCCCCTCTGCAGCACAACGTCGAGGGTCTGGAGACCCCTCCCCATCTTCCCCTGAGCCCAGGAAATCAAACTCATTGATGGCGTCTTCTGAGTCACCTTCCTCATCCTCATCCTCCATTTCAGGCCCCAGGGCCTTGGAAGGGAGCTGGGTGGGGAAAGGGCTGGGGTTCAGAGGTCCAACCCAGCCGCTTCCCGGGAGAGACAAGCCCTCAGCCCATCTCCCACAGCTAGATCTGAGACTGTGGTGGGCCCTCCTCTACCGCAGCACCGGGCACTCTCATCCCTCCTCCTCACAGCTTTGCGGGGCCCCGCCCTCACACATGGCTCTCAGCAAGTCATACGATACAAGCCCTGGGGTATACAAAGACACACAGGGCATGATCAGAACCCTCTGCATCCACTCTGGGCATAAAGCTAACTGTGACAACACACGCTTGTCACTCAGCTGTGTGCTTGAGCAAGAACTAGAGATTCACAGAAGGAGCTTACAGACATGGCTTCATTCTACCTCACAGCACTGTGAACAGTCACCCAAACCACTACCCTTCTTCCCATCCTAATGTGTGGTGGGGACAAGCTAGGCAGAAGGAAGCCAGCTGCCCCAGGTCCCCAAATTTAAACTGGACCCCAAAATGGGCAGCACCAACAGACTGTGGTGCCCCAGAACCCAGCTGACTCCCAGTGTGGTCATCCGGAGTGCCTGAATCTAGAAATGACATCTCTCAGGTATCCACACAAGGGAGCCCACAGGGCATGGGGGACAGTGAAATGCACAGGCCTCTCGGAATACAGCAGTCAGAGGGAAGACGGGTGTGACGGTTCATGCCTGAACTAGTGCTCAGGAGGAGGAGGCAAAAGGATACCCCAGAGTTCTGGGCTAGCCTCAGTTACAGTGTGAACCTGTCTCAAAAGCAAACAAATGGGCTGGGATGAAGCTCAGAGACAGAGTGCTTGCCTGGCATGTGTGAAGCCCTAAGTTTGAGCATCACTACCACAGAACACAAAAGCAAAATAAAGCGAAGAATCGTTTCTGCTGTGAGGAGCTAAGAGGGCCAATTCCCAGAGGAAGCATCACCCAGACTCAGAAGGAAAGTCCCGAGAGGCTGGGAAGACGGTTCAGTTGACTGCTTGCCTAACAAGCATCAGTTCAATCCCCTCAACCAGGTAAAAAGACAGGCACGGCAGTATGTCCTTGCACTGCAGTGCCGAGGAGAGGGAGGCAGCACTTCTGAGGCTTGCTAATCAGCCAGCCTGGAGGCTCATCAGCAAGTCCAGGCCAGTGAGAAACCTGTCTCAACAACAACAAGGTAAGCCAGACATGGTGGTGCAAGCCTTTAATCACAGCACTCACAGCACTTGGGAGGCAGAGGCAGAGGGAATATCTGCAAGTTCTAGACCATCCTGGTCTACATATCAAGCTCCAGGATAGCCAGGACCACACAGGGAAACTGTGTCAAAAACACAAAAAACAAACTGTGATGGCTATTCTTGGTTGTCAACTGACTACATTAGGAATTAACTAAAACCCAAATAGATGGGCACACCTGTGAGGGATTTTCTTAATTAAATCATCTGAAGTGGGAAGATCCACTTAGAATCTGCATCTTTTGAGGTGGGAAGGTGGGAAGATCCACACCTGCTGGCACCTATAACAAACATGGCCATGGAAGAAGAAACTTGCTCTCTGCCTGTCTGCCCTCACTAGCAAGTCCATTCCTTCACTGGCATCAGAGCCTACTTCTAATTCTGGCGTATACTGAAGACCAGCTGAGACACCCAGCCTAGTGGACAGAGAAACTACCGGATCCTGTTTTTGTTTTTGTTTTTTTAAGTTTCTCAAGAGAGGGTTTCTCTGTGTAACCACTGTTGCTGTCCTGGAACTTGATCATGTATACCAGGCTGGCCTTGAACTCACAGAGATCCACTTGTCTCTGCCTCCTGAGAGCTGGGATTAAAGGCGTGTGCCACCACCCCACACCCCTGGTACTACTGGATTCTTAAACCTTCCATTGGTAGATAGTCATTGTTAGACAGGCTGGACCACTGCCTGTAAGCCATTCTAATAAATCTTCTTTCTTTCTTTCTTTCTATCTAACTATCTACAGATTTATATATATCTAGCTGGCTATAGATTTATTCTATCAGTTCTGTTCCTCTAGAGAACTCTAATATACAAATAATAAGTAAAACACCAAAAATGAAAACAAACAAACCCAAGAAACCATAAGGTAGATTGAGGAAGCAGACCTTTGGCCTCTACATGAAGTAGCACATGCATACATATTCTCTCTCTCTCTCTCTCTCTCTCTCTCTCTCTCTCTCTCTCTCTCTCTCTCTCCCTCCCTCCCTCCCTCCCTCCCTCCCTCCCTCCCCCCCCCATACACATACAAAAGAAAAGACAGCAGTGTGTGTGTGTGTGTGTGTGTGTGTGTGTGTGTGTGTGTGTGTGTGCGCCAGCCTGGTCTACAGAGCGAGATTCAGAACAGGCACCAAAACTACACAGAGAAACCCTGTCTCAAAAAATCAAAAAGACAATCCTGAGTGGGGGTGGGGAGGAACAGAAGACTCCAGCATCTGAACCAAGGAACCAGGAAGCCAAGTTAGAGTGCTCATATCAAAGACACCCTTTAGCATTCTGCCTCCTTCAGAGTTCCAGGTCTGTCCTTTTGCTCCCATCAGAAGCCCATCTGGACAAGACCCTGTGTTAAGTCATGCTAGGGACCCCAGGGACAGAGTGGAAGGAAGTCAAGCCCCTCCCACCACCACCTCAAAGGTTTGTCAGGGTCCAGAGAAGGAAACCCAGGAGCTCTGGGAGCTGACAAAACACATACCCTGTGGCCCCAGGAGACCCAAGGAAAGATAGAGAAGGGGTGCCTGGACTGAGTGGGAAAGAGCCACATCTGGGTAAGTGGGGTCCAGGGAAAGCTCAGGCCTTTCCCACAGCTGGTACTTCTGCCTCCACCTCAGCACATCCTGCAGGTGGCCATCTACAAAGCCACCAGTGCTCCACTGTGGTCTTGTCCCATGACCTGCTCAGAGCTGGGCTGTGAGGGGTTCAGCAGATGCTTAATGGGCAACTAAAGCCACACCACAACCAAGGACAGAATCCTGGAAAGAGCACAGGACCATGGAGGTAGGACCATGCTGGGTGCTGGGAGCCAGATGGGAGGACATGCTGATAAGGTCAGTGTCCACAAGCAAGAGTCCTGACCACACTAGCAGACTGGACCCCCCCCCCCCCCCCAGTTCACACTGACTCCCCAGACCTCACCCAGGCCCAGGCACATTTAATCCATTCACAAATCTTTGCCAAGAGCCTGTGCTTCACACCCTTTTCAGGACATGAGGACAGAAAGCAAGAGTCACAGGTCAAAACATTCAACTCAGGGTGGGGCAGGCTAGCTGAAGGGAAGCAGCCCCCACACGGGTCAGGGAAGGCCAGGCAGAGGCTAGGCGGCAGTGAAGGAGACTCACCCTCACACGCTGCTTCTTGTGCTGAACACTGTCTAGCTCATCGTCCTCATCGCTGTCCTCATCCTCACAGTTCTGCAGGAAGGGGATCTGCTCCAGGACCGAGCCACCCAGGCGCTCCTTGCCATCCTTGCCTGCTGCATTTCTGCCGAGACAGGGAAGGAGACAGAGGGATGTCAGTCCCGCCGAGGTGACAAAAGGAAAGAGAGGGAGACAGCCCAGCCATAGCTGAGCTCCTAAGCCCCAAGGAGCCTTGGCTTTGAGCATGCACAACCTCTTTTTCGGCCTATGCCTGTGCCTCCCACCCACTGAATTCCAACTGTGGTGACAGAGTACCCCGGAATATGTCTGCACCAAGTCATCTATGAGTTAGGTAAGAAGACACCGCTGCCCAGAGCCCTGCCCTAACTAATCAGCCTGAGCAGCGGCCACTCTGACACTCTTCACCGTCAACACGTCCCATCCTATAGGCGGCATTCCTCTTCTGCCTCCTGGCTCCCAATACCGAGTGCAGCGGCACAGACAGACACCCACCCTCTTTCCTGCTGTCCACTGTCACACAGAGCTGTCAACTGCCAGGACCTAGTTACGACTTTCTATGGAGATCAATACAGAGCATCCTCTCTGGCCATCCCGGAACCCTCTCCTTTGAGGACTTCCTCCTTCCACACCTACCTCTGCCTCCTCTCTCTCTGGCTGCTGCTTCCTCCTTCAGCTCTCCTTGCCAATCTCTAGACCTAGGAGCCCTCAGGGTCCACAGTTGGATCCCTCCCCAAACATCAGTGTGCTATACACTGGAGAGATGTTCAGGGCTCCAAGCTACATGTGGCCTCTTGATGTGGGACGTACAGGAACCCTACCCTCAACACAGCTGTTCAACTGCATCAACTCCTGCCGTTCCCCCTCAAATTCCTGACTTCAAAAGGTGTCAATCCATTCCGCAGACTTTTTTCCCTCTCTCTCCCCCTAAGTCCTCTACAAGAGCCCATTTCTTACCTGTCCATTGCTCAGGTCCATCAGCCCTGGCCTAATCTCCCCCCCACCCCCGCCCCCAGCCTCCCTGCTTCCGCAATCTCTCCTTGAAGCAGACTAAGATGTCAGATGATATACCTCTGCTAGAAACCACTGGCTTCCCACAGCCCTGTGGCTAAGCATCCACTGTTTATCGTGGCCTGGGAGGCAGTCCATGAGCTGCCTCCTGAGATCTGGCCTCACCACAGACCACAGGCCACAAGGCTCACGTGTTTACTGAAGCAGCCATGCCACACAGGTCTCCTGCTTCCCACACACATCAAGCCCTTTCTGTCTCAGAATCCAGCCCTCAGCATTTCCCTTGCCTAGAGAGCACTCTTTCCTGCTCCTCTCTGTCCAAATGCTACCCCCACCAAGAGGTCCTCCCTCTCAGCCACCAAGAGGGGCACAACTTCTGTTACTTTTTTTTTCTTGGCCAGGCTGGTCTCCAACCCCTAGGCTCAAGCAATCTCCGGCCTCTGCCTCCTGAGTAGCTGGGACCACAGGGACGTGCCACAGTACCTGGCAATCTCCTGTCACTCTCTTCACATTCTTCATAGCACTTAGCATCACCTAATGATGACGTTACTGCTTCTGATGAATACCAACTACTGACGGGAAGATGAACAAAATGAGCCCCCTAAGACAAGGGGAGAGGCCTCACATGTTTCCCTCTGCAACCAAACCACCCGAGGTCTGTCCTCAGCTAGGAAAAGAGGCCGTGCAACAACCTAAAGGGGAAACCTCGCTGTGGTGGAGCCCGCGACACAATCTACAAGGGCTTACTGCCCAGTCTTCCTGGGGGAGGAAGAACAGCACTCCTGCTCAGGGGCTCACCTCTTGATCTGCTCCTCGATCTGCTTTACCAGCAGAGACTCGCCACCACTAAGTCCCCCGGGGCCTGGTGAAGCCCTGGGAGCCCCCTCGATAGGCTCGGTGGCCCCGTTGAGCTCCATCGAGCGGCCCAGAAGGGAACGTACACGCTTGGACCGCATGTCCAGGATGGTATCTGTGTAGCCCACCTCTTCCAGGTACCTGTGGGAGCAGAGCCAGTTCAGGTAACACATGAATTGAGCTATTCTGGCTGCTGGGGCCACGAAAAACCCAGCAGCCTTCTGAGGTGCCACCAAAGAGCAGACGGCAATTTTTCAGAAGCAACCCCTGAGCGGCAGCTTGGCTTCTGATACTTCTCAATGGAAGCCCTGGTCCCCATGCACACTGCTATGGCACAGTGTCCCCAACATGTAGGGGAGAGCCCACGTGCAGGAAAAGCCAGATGTCCACTGATGGACGCTAGGCAGAAGGTGACGAAGGCAGAGTACCACAGAGATGGCTATGATCAGCAGCACAGCGAACATGGTACATGTTCCATGTTCCATGTGATTCCAGGTTTTATAAAAATGGAAAAAAAGAGTGTGAAGGTGTGTGTATGCTTTCATCACACACAGACACACACTTGTGCTTGCCTCCCGGATGCCTAGAAGACAGACATAAACTGAGCAACAGTGACCTCTGCAGGGGAGGCTCCAGGACACAAGAGTACACTTTTTTTCTGCAGTACTGGGGATGGACCCCAGGCCTTGAGCATGCGAGGCAAGCGCTCTACCGCTGCGCTACATCCGCAGCCCGCAAGAGAGCGCTGCAGACCGTTCTACTTACTTCTACACCTGAGCATTTATTACTTCTGCAACTTAAAAAACTGAAGCCAGCTGAGACTGGCCTAAAGGAAAAAGAAAAAGAAGAGGAGAAAAAGATCAAAAAGTCAATCATGGGTGTCTGCGGCTTCCAAAGTTAAGGGACAATACTGCCTTGCTGCTCTGCTAGAGGCACCTTTGGGCGCCTGTGCCCTCCTTTGCTTGTCTCGTCTCTGATAAGTCCCGGGGAACAAGAGAGGTAGAGAAGCCTGGCAATCTGGAAGGTGGGCTCTAGAGGTGACTGTAGGCGCTCCATGAATTCCTCAAATGGTCTCTGCACCAGTGAGAGACAGGTACTGTGCCTGGCTCTCATTCTGTTTGTTTCACAGCCCTCTGGGGTTATTTGTGCCCACTTAAGCTAGCAGTGGTTTGCAGAGACTGAGCTGAAGACAGCCGAGGTCAGCTTCCTGAGGTCTGTCACGAGTCCTAAGACTGAAACACCTCATGATGGATTGGCTCTCAAGATCTTTGGCTTTCCAGAAGGGTGCCTATTACATGGTGATGATTTTTGTGGTGCTGGGGACGGACTCCAGGGCCTGGTTTAACACTTAAACCACACTCCACCCATGAAATTCTTAACCTTATGTAACCTAGCTCATTTATATGGAGGATTTGATAATACTTAGTCAAAGCATTACAAAGCCTAAGCACAGTAAAAGGCAAGCCCTGGATCTTAACAGAGCACAGAGCACACTATTAGTGACCCAGGGCACCTCTCTAAGTGTTGAGGCTGATAGCGGAGATGCCAACATGTACAGACAGGGTCACATTTCCTCAGAAATGGGCTTATTTACTTCTCAGGTATCCTAAACTGCTAAAATCTTTAAAGTAACACAAATCCTGATTTGGCTGGAGGCTGGTGGCCCAACAATTCTGTCTGGGGCCTCTTTCCTCTCAGGAGGCAGGACAGCTCTCTGCTCAGAAGGCAAGCCAATAATAAGGCTCCCCTTCTCCGAGGTCCTGGGTTGAACCCACAGCACCCAGGTACTACTACCGCTATAATTTAATTTCACTCTTTAAAAAATATTTTTCCCCCAACATTATTCTTTTAAAAGGAAATGTCAGAGAGGCAAGGCATGCAGGGTCAAGTTCGGGGTGTGGGAGGGTGCCCCCTGCTGCGGTGCCTTCCCTCTAGTTCCCATGGGGTGATGGGTCATTCCAGCTTTGGCTGGTGGGATCCTGATAGTTCCTGTCCCGGGGGACAGGAAGGACTGCAGATTCCTGGGCTTATCTTCGGAGCCAAGCTCACTGTGTGTTTCATGCCCCATCCTGTCCCCCCCTCCCCTCACTCACTGCCGCAGAAGCTGTCGCCCCTCCTTCCACACCAACGGGCTGTTCTCCAGGGTGACCGACTCCACAGGGCCATTGGAAACTAGAGGGAGGAAAGAGGAGGCCGGCTCAGTCAGGCACGATACTCTCTGTCACCCTCCTCTCCCATCCAGTCTGGATCTGCCACCATCACAGGCCTTGTCCCACTTCCTGAGCGCGCTCCACCCACTCTCCCACTCCAAGTGACTCCTTTCTTGGAAGCTCTCCTCACTAGGCTCTTGACTGGCCACTGCCAACCACCCCCACAATAGCAGAGCTGTGCCTCCACATGCACGGCTGGCTGTTGCTTTCTTATGCAAGGAGTGGGCAGTCTGGCTGCACTTCCTGGAACAGCTCTGAGCGCCTAGGAAAGCCTGCCTCCCATGCTACAGCTTTCACCTCTCAGGATGAGGTGAGGCTGGCTGGGAAACTTGCTCTGTGCATTGCTCATCAGTTATCCACTGGGCATCTATAAGGCTGGGCTAGATGCCTGGGCCATACCAATCAAGAGCTTACATCTTGGTAGGAGAAGCATGGAATGAAATGATGACCTCCCTTAGCCCTGCAGGCGAGGCCTTTACAGAGCCCTGGGCCAGGCTCCCAGCATCACCAGCATAGCCAAGCACGCTGGTGCCCTTGCCACTGGGTCTACCTTCACTGACTGGATACTAGTGCCTCACCTGAAAACATCCCCTCACTCCCATGGGCATCTGATCCCTCCTTCCAGAAGCCTAAGCCACCAGTGCCCACAGAACAGAATCACATCTATTCTGCTCTCTGCTGTGGCACTGTTCTGTGACAGGAAGCCAGCACATCACATATCAATTTTTGAGGGTAAATGACTGAATGACAGCCCAGTGCAAACACCACCTCTTCAGTGATGTCTTTCCAGTGCTTTCCACAGCATGCTATAAATAGTTCCACTCACTCTTCTAACAGGGGCTGCTGGGGCATCCATCATGTCCCTGAGGACAGCAGGATGGCAGACAGGTAGTGCTGGGCACTGTGTCTGACACAGGACTGATGATGGGAGGAGACACTGAGGATGCAACTCCACCCCACTCTAGCCCTATGGCCACTGCTGCTTTTCACAGAGCAAAGAAAGAAAGTGCAGGCCATCTGCAACTTCTCTATGCCAAGCAACTGCAGTGCTGGGGGGGGGGGGGTGGTCTAGGGAGGATGCAAGGGCGGGTACCTTGTTCTGACAGATCTGCTTTCTTCTCCCCCTGATTCAGGTCTGTCCCAAACTTCAGTTTATGATATTTGGCCCTAAAAGAGCAAATAACAAATGAATAGAGAAGTGTAGACAGGGCAAGAGACCACCCTAAGAAGCCCAAGTCCCAGGGCCTCCTTCATTCACTCCCTGCCCCACAGGCACCAGCTCTAAGATTCCCAGTTACCCTCCTCCTGAAGTCTCAGTTCCTTCCCAGAACCATGGCCAGCAACACCATCAGACTATGGCAAGAATAAGCAAGGTAGCAGCTGTCTAGAATTGGTGCACACAGTAGGTTTGCCATGGCCCCAATGCTGCTGCTGGCATCTGAATCCCACCCACTACAATCTGCTTCACCCTGTTCCTAGGGATGATGGGAGGAGGGAGGTAGAGAACCTTCGTTTGCTGGCAGGAGTGCAGCTGCCAGCCTGCCAGCCTGTCTGGAACAGTGACCTCTCTGGCGGGGCAGGGCTCACCTCTCCTGCTTCAGCGCATACTCCAGCATCTTGATCCGCCGCACCAGGTCCGTCTTGAGATTCTCTTGGCCTTTCCTCTCGCCCTGGAGGAAAGCCACCTGAGCCTGGGACAGAAGAGAAAGGAGGACAACAGGGCTCAGGGTCACTGATGCTGTGTCTCCCTCCCCATTCAGACACGGCTTCAGCCCCTCCCCCACAGCAATGCCAGGGTTCAACGAGAGAGGACATGCTGGGCCCACCTCCAGGGTCTCTAGGTATATCACCTATAAAAGAGCTCAGTCTATAATCTCAGCACTTGGGAGGCTGAGGCAGAGGGATTGCTATGAGTTCAAGTCTAGTGTGGGCTAAGATAAGACTCTACCTTAAAAAAAAAAAAAAAAAAAAAAAAAGGCAGGCAGGCAGGGAAGCAAGCTGAGGAGGCATTTTTAACCCAAGAAGTTCAAACAGGGGCAGCAAGGCCTGACCTGGCTGTGGCCTTCTGAGGAGTTAGGTCAGGGATGGGTTGGGGGTGTTAAGCATTAACAGCCCCGGACTCCTCCCTCCCGCATCAGCTGCTGTCCCTATGGTTGCTGGTGGAGGTGGTATCCCACTATTCCTTCAGAGCATCTGTTGCTGGAAGACGTAGGAAGCTACTTCTGGCGCTCAGGGACAAGAGTAGGAGGCTGGGCTCAGCTCCCGCTACAGTGCAGAAGCTGTTCAAAGCTTCCTGCTGCCCAGGGCATGAGGAGATGTGCCACAGACACGGCGTACAGTTCCTGCAGGCTCTCCTCCCTGTCTGCTAGTTGGGCTGCCCTAGTCAGCTCCAGCCTGTCAACAGGCCATTTAGAGACATTGGGCCAACAGCACCCCCAATCATGTTCCGGAAGCCCTTCCACCAAAGCCCAGGTCACGGGGCTCTTGCTGGCTTTCCCAGAATGGCTCCACTGTTCCGGCCCAAGGCAGCCTGAGAGCCAGGTGTGGCTCTGCCGCTGATCTGCTGCAGATACTAAGTGGCTCATCGGGCCTTCCTCTGCTAAGAGAACAGAGCACCGGGGCACTCTCTCTCATATGCAGCTCCAACCTGCAATGAGAGCTGCTGTATCAGCCCCTGCCTTTGCCTCTCTTCATTTTCTCTCCCCGTCCACTAATTCAAAATCCCAGCTAGTCAAAGGGACCTAACCCTTGAACCAAGACCCATCAGGGAGAAAGGCTTGGGAGGCCAGCCCTTGCAGACGGCTATCTTCCTGGGGCCCTGCTTCCTACATATCACAGGCCTCAAGTGCTTCCAGGGCTCCCCCAAAAGCTCACAGGCTGACCTGCCTGGTTCTTCCACTCACACTGTTCATCCTCTCCTTGGGGGTAGCAAGGCCCTGGCCTATCTGCCCTGCCCCTGTACCCCAGGCTTGCTGTGTCTCACCTCCTTTTACCCAGGGTTAACAGAGAACTGAGGCTGACCAGAAGTTAGGGAAGGGAGGGAGGGAGCTGCAGGCAGAGACAGACAACAGGGCAGGGCAGACTAAAGGCTCTCGTACAAGGACAGCAGGGCGGCATCAGAATGTGAACTAGGACCAGTGAACCAAGTGAGAGAAAGGGCCATAGGCACAGAGATGAACAGGAAGAGCACGGGAAGCCACAGGAGAAAGCTATAACCAGGTGGGTACCAAAGCCATTACAACCACATGTGGAGAACCAAGTGTGAATTTAGCAAAGCTCAAAGAGGAGGCACCCCAATAAAAGCAGCCGCCACAGAACCCCTGGGGCTGGGCTGAGGATGTTAAAGTGCTGGCCCAGCATGCATGAAGCCCTAAATTTGATCTCCAGCACCACATAAAATGGGGCATGGTAGCACTGATGTCTGCACTCTCAGCAAACACATGAATAAATAAATCCAATAAAAACTTTTTTAAACCCAGAAGAACGGAGACTAGCTGAGTGGAGGCTCGGAGCGCCGTCTCAGTCTGCTGTCCTCTTCCCAGCAGTTCCTCTGGTAGAGAAGAGAGGACGGAGAACCAAGAAGATGTGGCTGAAGTGTCTTGGATTGGGGAAGTGTTGGCACTGGCCTGTCTCCTACATGGGGGCAGCAGAGGAGCTGGGAGCTAGAAGTGCCACACCCTCCAGCCACAGGGCCCCAACACCCTGAGTTTCATCCTGGGGCTGCCTCTCTCCCAGGCTGCTCCCCTAAGGCAGCATCCTCGTGGAACAGAGCCGCTCCTGCTGCAGACCTCCCTATCCGCAAGCTCCCATTCGGTGTGGCCTGGAGCCTATAGCTCACACAGCTCCTGGTAGGGAGAGCTTCTTTCTACTGGTCCCAGAGTGCCCAGGAGGCTGGGGTTTCTCCCTGGAGCCTCATCTACTCTCTCCATTGCAAGAACATCAGGTTAGAGCTCTCCCCAGGGCTCCCTTCTCAGAAGCACAGAGCAGAGCCCCACAATCAACTTTATGCATGAGCACAGACAGTTCTCTGCAGTCTCCTGAATAAAGCAGCCTCTTCTGCTGGTCTAGAAGGTTCTGAGGGGCAAGTCATACCATCTGCTCCTGAGAAGCACCTATCCCAACACATTTCTACTTATTATCCAAGTGCACTCCACTACTTCTCTGCTCTGAACTCTGGAATCTCCTGGCCAGCCCTCTTCCCACACGTGTCCTGAGCACTGTATCACAACCAGCCAAGGCCAGTTTCTCAGTACCGACACTGCCCCTAAGAAAGTGTGAGCGCTGGACGGAAGAAAGGTGAGTGAGGAGGGACACTGCTCACCAGACATGCTGATGCACATCCATTACAAAGGATGGGATTATTCCTGTAACGGTGCAGACCTGTAATTCCAGCACTCCTGAGGCTGAGGCATGAAGATTGCGAGTTTGAGGCCATCCTGGGCTACAGAGTAAGACCTGACTCAAAAATAAAAAGGGGCCAAATGTGGTAACAAGCGCCTTTAAATCCAGCACTCAGGAGCTAGAGGTATGTTCGTGTGTGTGTGTGTGTGTGTGTGTGTGTGTGTGTGTGTGTGTGTGTGGGAGGGCGGGGTATCTGTGAGTTTAAGGCCAGCATGATCTACATATGAAGTTCCAATACAGCCATAGTTACACAGCAAGACCCTGCCTCAAAAATAAACAAACAGCCGGGCGGTGGTGGCGCACGCCTTTAATCCCAGCACTCGGGAGGCAGAGCCAGGCGGATCTCTGTGAGTTCGAGGCCAGCCTGGGCTACCAAGTGAGTACCAGGAAAGGCGCAAAGCTACACAGAGAAACCCTGTCTCGAAACAACCAAAATAAATAAATAAACAAACGAACAAATGAATGAATGAATGAATGAATGGAGAGAAGCGCATGGGCCAAGGAGATGGTTTAGTGAGTAAAGATGCCAGCTGCCAAGCCTGCTGCCTGAGTTCCATCTCAGGACCCACATGGTGGAAGGAGAAAATCAACTCCTGCAATTTGTCATCTGACCTCCACAACAAACAAACTTAATTTTTAAAATTAAAATCTAGCCAGGTATGGTGGCGCACACCTTTAATCCCAGGACTTGGAGGCAGAGGCAGGTGAATCTCTGTGAGTTCAAGGCTAGTCTGGTCTACATAGTGAGTTCCAGGACAGCTAGAACTACATAGTTAAGACCCTGTCTTGAAACAAACAAACAAAAATAAATAAAATAAAAATGTAAAAAGGAGTACAAAAGAGATCAATCATCATTTTTTAAAGACATCTATTTCACCACTCTGTATCACGCTCACACAGGATCAACTCAGTCATCAGAGCCGTATCTTGTGTGTGTATATATGAGTGCATGTGTGCAGAAGTACCGTTCCTCAGGCACCCTTACCTTGCTGAGTGAGACAGACCTCTCCTGAGCCTGGAGCTCTTAGAGGGTTGGCGTACTGGCCAGTGAGCCCCAGGAACCTGCCCTTCTCTACTTCTCCAACACTGGGTCACAAGTGTGTGCCGCTGCCAGGCCTGCTCTTTACCAGGGTTCTGGGGAATCAACTCAAGTCCTCACACTTGTCCAGCAAGTACCTCACCAACTGAGCTGTTTCCTGAGGCCTCAGAGATATTTCTGACAGGTTTGGAAAGGTGGAAACAATCCTAAAAATCCACTGACAAGGGTTAAAATAAATAAGCTATGGTATAAATACCCATGGGAACACTACACCGTTATCAAAAAAGAGCTCTCTCTGCTGATAGGAAAAGGAGACTTGATGAAAAGTCACAAAGTGGTATATTCTAGCACATTCCCATTCATTCTGTGCATGCACACACACACACACAATCACACACACACACACACACACACACACACACACACACACACACACTCTTGCACACCCCTGATGTTTGACTTATAATGTAACAAAAGTACAAAATGATGACGCTGGAGCCTCTTACAGAGTGCGCTCCATGAGTTCCACAAAAGGTTACTAAGTGAGGGGACAGACACATACCTCTCATTAAGAGGTAGCACACACCTGCAATCCCAACACTTAGAATGCTGAGGCAAGAGGACAGCAAGTTTGAGTTGAGCTTGGGCTATACAGCAAGTGTGTGTGTGTGTGTGTTGGGTGGGGGGTTACAGTGGATGTAACACTGTCAGTTGTGCTCATGTTCAAGTTCCAGAGGCCAAGATTCAGCCCTCAGTCTGCTATGAGGGCTTGAGTGACCTGCCAAGGCCTCTAAGCTTCCCTGGAGACTTTGCTCACCTGTGCTGAGTATCGGAGAGGGGAAAGATCAGCACTGCCACTCACTGCTGTGATCCGCAGTATTCGCCTGCCTTCCCCAGACCCCGCTCCTCCTCTGCGTGCTAAAACAGAGAGGAAGGGATCCCATCTCCCTTCTCAGAGTGATAGCATGCATCACAGTACTTAACACAGTGTCCAGCACATAATATGCCCTGAACAAATAGCAGCTGCTGTCATTATTGCTGAGTGAGGTAATGACATTGGCCCTGCCTACATAATGGGGTATTGAGAAGATCTGATGAGATGTATGCTGGGAACGAGCCTGAGTTAGAGTTGGGCACAACACGAGGAGCACTTACATAAGGATTCCTCTCCCACCACAGCCTCAGCTACCACCAGCTAAGGACGGGAGAAAAGCAGGATGTTCTCCTCATCCATCCCATGGACAAAATTCGAATCAGTCACTTATTTGGAGCCCTACTTCAATTAGACAGGAACGAGCACACTGGAAACACAAAGATGGACTGCCAGAAGCCAACTACTGCCTGTTTCTGTTGTTAACATCCCAGCCTAGGAACCATTTGACTCCTGGTGGCCCGTCCCTGAAGGCCTTCAAGTGCTCACCTTTCTGATCGGCAGATCTGAAAGACCACTATCCACCAAGAGTACCTTGTTCAAGGTCACAGAGCCCAGCCCAACTCCTTCCTATTCCATGAACCATCACCTGGCACGTTTCTGCTCCACAAACCATCAAGTCCCTTTTCAGGACCTTGCACAAATACTTCTCTCATGGAGGTCCCCCTCGTGCTGTCTCTCCTGCTAACTCATCACCCAAAGGCACCTGGGTTCCTCTTCACTGTGTCCATCACGGGCGCGCTTGTCTTCACACTGGATCTATCCAACACATGTCCCTACAGCTCAGAGCTTCCGACCTAACATCCTTACATCTTTCATACCAGAACCATGGCTCTACTGCCTCCAAGACCAAAAACTGTCGCTCTCCACCCTCAAGCTCCCCTCCGGCTTCCTAAAACACGTCCTCTGCCCACTCCGTGATTCCACCCAAACGGTCCCTTCCCTGCATGGTACCCACACATCCCCGAAGTGTCCCTTCTTGCACACTTCATCCTGGGACACCTCCCATAAACCTGCCCCCACCCACCCATCCACCCTCCTCAGTCCTCACGCTGCCACTTTTCAATTCCTCCAGGCCGGACACTCCCCCCAAGGTACCCATCCCAGCTCTCCAGACTTTCTCCTCCTCCACTCCGGGCATCCAGTGAGTGTCAAGAGGGTGCCACCCCAAAAGGCAGCTCGCCCATCCCACCCTGACAGCTGGCATCTGGTTAGGATCGGGGTACGAGGCGTTTGTATTCACGCAGACCCCCACCCACCCACGTTCTCAGCGCGCCCCGTCCCCGAGGGCCCCGGACTCGCGTCGCTCAGGCACCCTCTACCCCCGGCCCGGGCCCGTCCCTCCCCCTCGGGGCTGCCCCCAGCCCGCTCCGCCCCGGCTCGGTTCCTCTGGCCGGCCCGGGCCCGCGTCCCGCGTCCCGCCCCGAGGCCCCGGGGACCCCGCCGCCGGCCCGTCGCCGTCCCCGCCCGCCCCCTCCCGGCCGTCCCGGCGGCCATTGCTCCAAGATGGCGACGGCGGCGGCGGCGGCGGCGGGTGAGGCGAGGCCGGGGCCGGGGCCGGGGCCGGGGCGGGGGGCGCAGGAGACGCGGGAGGGCAGCGGCGGCGGCGCTCACCTGCAGCTCGGCGCGCTCGGCCTCCCAGCGGGCCTTCTCGGCTTCGAAGCGTGCCCACTCGTGCTGGATAAAGTGCAGGATCCCAGGCAGGCTGAGGGGCTCCGGACCCGCCGCCGTGGGGCCCGGGCTGCCGCCGCCGCCGCCGCTGCCGCTGCCGCCGCCTCCTTTCCCTACCGGGCCGGGCCCAGGCGCCGGGCTGGAGGCCGGGGCCGCCGCTGTCGGAGTGGGAGCCGTGCCCGAGCCCAGAGGGCGGCAGGAGGAGGCGGCCGAGGCGACCGCGGCGGCCGCTCGCTCCTCCATCATGGAGGCCCCGGGGCCGGCCCGCGCGCCCGCCGTGCCTCGCGCGCCTGCGCGGACGCGCAGCCTCACACACACACATTCACACCCCCACCTCGCGTGCCCGCGCGCGCGCGCGCTCCCGCTCCGGACGGGCGAGGGGAACGGAGGCGAGCGCGGGAGCTGGGCGCGCGCCTCGCCCACCCCGGGTTGGGGGTCGACCCCCCCCCCCCCGATGGTGTGCGCTCCGGGGTGCGGATCGGGGAGGGAGAGGGGGTAGGGGCTGCCTCCACTTACGCAAGGGACCTAGGGCCCCTCGCCATTGTCCCCCTTGCAGGAGTGAGACCGAACGGGACTTCTTTCTGCCTTCTCCCCAGTGTCCTCTTTCCCCCCTCCAGATGCAAATACCAACCCCCCCATCACTTTCACTCATTAAGGGGGGGGGGAGAAATAGACGACCTGGGGTGCTTTGGGGAGTGAGATCCGTCCTGAGCCCTGACCAAGTCTGTTGTCATAGCAACCCTTTCCAACCTGGAGGCCTCTTCCAGCCCCCTCCCATTTTGCGTATGTGGAGCCCCGAACCTCTACTATCATTGATTGCACCGGGAGGAGGTTGCTAAGGTAACCCAAGTCCCTGGTGGTTCTTCTGACCCTATCCTCATCAGTTACTATGGCAACCTCTCCTCACCTAGTGCTCAGGTAGAGAAGAACCCAGCCCCAAAGACATTCCTCTAAGAAGAATGCCTCAGCCCCACCCCTCCCCCAGCCAACCCAGTTGGCATTACCATGGTAACCATCTCCCCTTCCCATATGGGAGGTCCATGGACAAACCAACCAGGTGTTTTTATTTAGAGGAGAAGTGCTGCTGTGGGACAGTTGCTATGGTTACAGGGCCTGGACCATTTCCAGGGAGATGAGAAACAGTCAAAGCCATGCCCTGGTTACTATAACAGGGCAATCTCCCACCTTCTAGTGATCCAGAAAGATAGGGGATGTTTTAGGATTATCTCCAAAGGGTGTATGTGTCTAGGGAAGAGGTTGTCATGGTAACAGCTGCTGTCACGTCTGCCCTTGGACACCATCATGGAAGGATAGTTAGATCTGATAACTGATACACCTTCTACCCATCTACCCCACTCCTGAGACAATTGAAGTGGTAACCCAGCTTATGGACTTCAAACAGGAAAAAAGAGTCCTCGCCTTCTTTTGTGGGTAGGATAAAATTGCACTTTGTTGCATGGAGTTGGCTCATTTGATGTTTTCTGGTTCCTCCCTCAGCAGAGCAGATGACTCAAGGTGGAGCCACCCTCCTTGATCACCCTCAGCCTGAAACCTAGGGAGGTAAGCAGTCCCCTCGACGTCACAAGAATCACAAAGATACTCCCTTTCTGTGTCCTTAAAGGCTTTCCTGAATAGACCTCCTTTTGGTACCTACCTGGGTGACTAGGCTCAGGCCAAATCCAAGTGATCCACTTGCATACACTTTAAAAACATCACATATTTATATTGTGTGCATGTACATGTGTAAGAGGTCGGGGGACAACTTGCTGGAGTTGATTCGTTCCTTCTATTGTGTGGGTCCTGGAAATCAAATTCAGGTCAGACTTGGTGTCAAGCACTTTTACCTGCTGGGCCATCTCAGACTTTATGCACTGTTTTGTTGTTGTTTTTTGTTGGTTTGGAATTTTTCTGACAGTCTCACGTAGCCCAGGCTGGCCTCAAACTCAAGCAGTGGCCAAGGATGACCTTGAATTTTTAGTGTTCCTGCCTCCACCTCCCAAGAGCTGTGACTCCACACCACTTCTAGCATATAAAATGTTGGGGGGGGGGGATGGAAAGCCAGTAAGATTCAGCTTCCCTCTCCCTTCCCTGACCACTCCTCCTAGTTCAGTCCCTGTGTTACTCACTAATGCCCCCTGCTGGTCTCCTACCTAAGTTGTTTTGGTTTGCCTGTCTTCTCGGGACCACAGAACACAGATCTCTGAACACCGGCCGGGGTTGGGATTGGGGTTGGGGCTGAGGACGTAGTTTAGCTGGTAGAGTGCTTGTGGAAGATGGTGGTGCATCCCTGTAACCCCAGCCCAGCCCTTGTTAGGTAGAATCATCCTCAGCTATATACCCTAATTCAAGTCAGCCTGGCCCACATTGAGACCCTGTCTCAAAAACAGCCTGGCACAGAGTACTTGGTAAGTACCCACTTGATATACTGACTTCAGTTGGTAAGTCATGTGGCATATTCAGCTTCTCAAGCACCTGTCTGTCAGCTCTGGAAGAGATGTAGTGAAAGAATTGGGCTATGTGATTGATTGCAAAAAGAAAAGAATCAGAGTTGGGTGGACATAGTGGCATATGCCTGTAATCCTAGCAGTCAGAAGGGCAAGAGCTTCTTAGTTCAAAGCCAGCCTTCAATACACAGTGAGATCCCATCTCACAAAGCAAGATGATTTACTAGGGTTTTTCAGTTGTGTGTGTGTGTGTGTGTTACAAGGTCTCATTGTGTACACCAGGCTGGCCTCAAACTCATAGAGATCCCCTTGATTCTGCCTCTAGAATACTGGGATTAAAAGTGAGTACCACAGCTGGGCGGTGGTGGCGCACGCCTTTAATCACAGCACTCGGGAGGCAGAGCCAGGCGGATCTCTGTGAGTTCGAGGCCAGCCTGGCCTACAAAGCGAGATCGAGGAAACGCACCAAAACTACACAGAGAAACCCTGTCTCGAAAAACCAAAAAAAAAAAAAAAAAAGTGAGTACCACTGTGCCCTTTGGTATACTGGTTTGAAGTAGGATTCCAGAACTAGCTTCTTGCATCATGTCCCATGTTCCTCTTCTCTGCTGTGTAACTTTGAGCAAGTGACTTCACCTCTCTGTGCCTCAGCTTCCTCGCTTTATTTTTATTTAAGTGTTTGAGTGTTTTGCCTGCCTGCATGTCTGTGTACTAACTACATGCATGCCTGGTGCCCATGGAGGCCAGAAGAGGGCACCAGAGCCCCTGGAACTGGAGTTACAGACAGTTGTGAGCAGCCTTGTGAGTGCCGGGAATCGAATTCCAGGACTCTGGAAGAGCAACCAGTGCTCCTCACTGCTGAACCATCTCTCCAGCCCTGTTTTGTGTTTGTTTGATTGGGATTTCCCCCCTCTTCCTTACTGTACTGGGGATGAAACATTTTAATGCTGTGCAATTATGCCACTAAAAGCCATACCCTTGGTGGACTCCTTGATGGTGAATTCCAGGCTAGGCTTCTATTGCTAAGCCATGACCCCAGCCCTCTTTAAAATAAAAATAAAAGCAGGGCCTGTAACCCTGGCTATCCTGGAATTCGCTATGTAAACCAGACTGGCTTTGAACTTATGGAGATCCACCTTCCTCTCTCTGCCTCCTGAGTGCAGGGGTTAAAGGGCAGCAGCTGTTGCCTCTTTACTCCTCCTCCTCTTCCTGCTTTTGGGTTTTTGTTTTGTCTCTTGAGGCAGAAAGTCTTACTATGTAGCCGATGCTCTCCTTGAACTCTCCATCCTGCTTCTGCTTTTCTTAGGGCTGTTTTGTTTTGTTTTGTTTTCCGAGACAGGGTTTCTCTGTGTAGCTTTGTGCCTGTCCTGGAACTCACTCTGTAGACCAGCCTGGGCTCGAATTCACAGAGATCTGCCTGCCTCTGCCTCCCTAGAGCAGGGATTAAAGGCGTGTGTCACCACTGCCCGGCTTGGACTACTGCTTTTAAAAAAATGTGATCAAATACACATGACATCAAATATATCATCTTAACCAGCCTTGCACACACAGCTAGGTGGTACATTTACACCTATGTGGTGTCCCACATCAGTAAACTCAACAATGGGAGGTAGCTGCAGAAAGATCAGCTGTCCAACCTAGGAAGTCCTGGAGGGCAAGTGCTGAGATCAGATCCAGGAAGAGGGGTTGAAGGTTTGAGGGAGGGGCCTGCCGACAACCTGCTCCAGTCTCCCTTTTCATCCTATCTCCCCAGGATGCCTTGGACGTCCCCGCTAGGGTCTGACATCGGGCCCCATGCGGCTCACCCGCTGCTGGGCTGCCCTGGCAGCCGCCATCATCCTCAACCTCCTAGTCTTCTTTTATGTGTCGTGGCTACAACACCAACCCAGAAACTCCCGGGCACGGGGCCTCCGCCGTACTCCTGTCACTGGTCCCCGAGTCACCGTCCTGATTCGGGAGTTTGAGGCCTTTGACAACGCGGTGCCAGAGCTGGTGGATTCCTTCCTGCAGCAGGACCCAGCCCAGCCGGTAGTGGTGGCGGCGGACACGCTCCCTTACCCACCCCTGGCCTTGCCTCGCATCCCCAACGTTCGCCTGGCGTTGCTCCAGCCGGCCCTGGACCGGCCAGCCGCGGCCTCGCGCCCAGAGACATACGTGGCCACCGAGTTCGTGGCCCTGGTGCCTGACGGAGCGCGGGTCGAGTCACCAGGCCACCTGGAGCGTATGGTGGAGGCGCTCCGGGGGAGCAGCGCGCGCCTAGTAGCCGCCCCGGTCGCTACCGCCAACCCTGCGCGGTGCCTAGCACTGAACGTCAGCCTGCGGGAGTGGACTGCGCGCTATGGTCCAGCGCCCAGCGCGCCCCGCTGCGACGCCCTAGATGGTGATGCTGTGCTGCTGCTGCGCTCCCGAGACCTCTTCAACCTCTCGGTGCCCCTGGCGCGGCCTCTGGCCACCGGCCTCTTCCTGCAGACCGCCCTACGGGGCTGGACAGTGCAGCTGCTGGACTTGACCTTCGCCGCAGCGCGCCAACCTCCGCTGGCCACGGCCCACGCGCGCTGGAAGGCGGAGCGCGAGGGGCGCTCGCGGAGGGCGGCGCTACTGCGCACACTGGGCATCCGCCTGGTGAGCTGGGAGGGCGGGCGGCTCGAGTGGTTCGGCTGCAGTAAGGAGAGCGCGCGCTGCTTCGGGACAGTGGCGGGCGACACACCCTCCTACCTGTACGAGGGACGCTGGACACCGCCCTGCTGCCTGCGCGCGCTGCGCGAGACTGCCCGCTACGTGGTGGGCGTGCTGGAGGCGGCAGGCGTGCGCTACTGGCTGGAGGGCGGCTCATTGCTGGGTGCAGCCCGCCACGGCGACATTATCCCCTGGGACTACGACGTAGACCTGGGCATCTACCTGGAGGACGTGGGCAACTGCGAGCAGCTGCGGGGCGCCGAGGCTGGCTCAGTAGTGGACGAACGCGGCTTCGTGTGGGAGAAGGCGGTGGAGGGCGACTTCTTCCGAGTGCAGTACAGCGAGAGCAACCACCTGCACGTGGACCTGTGGCCCTTCTACCCCCGCAATGGCGTCATGACCAAGGACACGTGGCTGGACCACCGGCAGGATGTGGAGTTCCCGGAGCACTTCCTGCAGCCGCTAATCTCCCTGCCGTTCGCCGGCTTCATGGCACAGGCCCCTAACAACTACCGCCGCTTTCTGGAACTCAAGTTCGGGCCCGGCGTCATCGAGAACCCTGAGTACCCCAACCCTGCACTCTTAAGCTTGACAGGTGGCTGAAACCCTGGTGCTTGTGTCTGGTGCCTGAGCACAGCAGGCTACAGGAAGCTGTTCTTTGCCTTTGGAGGTCCTGTGGATCCGGATAAGCTTGTTTGATTGGCCGGTGAGGCTGCGCACTGGAGAAAAAAAAGAGGTGAACTTGCCAAAGAAGACTTGAGGGAGCCCACAGGAAAAGTCCAGCTTTGGCAGGAACCCTGCCGAAGATTGAAGCAACATACATATTCTTAAACCATGAGCTGGGCTGTGTGCGCAGATCTCCTAGCCCATCCTAGTAATGGAGGAAAGTGGCGGCCTTTGATGGACAGGCCCAGGGATTAGAGCCCATCCTCGGGGCTTCGCACAGTCTCTGCCCTGTATTCCAGAGCCCTAGGCCCTTGGAAAGTGAGGTCCGGAGGACAGACCAGCCAGCCTCAGTCTACCACGTACAACTTAGGAGGCCCCGGACCAGTCTTGCTTTCTGCCCGTTTCCTCTCAGTTACTGAATACCTCCCTTGGTGTCTAGAACCCTCAGGATCCTTGGCTGCGGTGTTTGCTTCCTCCACTGGAGGGCGCATCTGCCCCGCTCCGTCTTCTCTGCTCCATAGCCATCTTGGAGGGGCTCTGGGTGGTGGGACCGCCCTGGCCACCTCCCCTCCTCCTTGCGCTGCCTGATGTAGCTGCTGCTTCTAACCCCTTCGTGCACCTGGAAGACTAGCGGGCTCTGGTTTGGATCCCGGCTGACGTATTTATTACCTCTTTCAGTCCTCTGCACCTGCTTCCTCCCCCACTTGCCAGGAGGGGTAAACCTTTGCCACAGCTCACAGCTACAGAGTGCTTCCTGGGGCCCAGGCATACGCACGAATGGATTTATCCTCACTCCTACCCCCTTAATTGACAGCTGCTAGTATCCTCCATTTTCCAGGGAGGATAACTGAGGCCAAAGTAGCCAATAGGAGACTCGAGTTCAGTCCATCATTTCAAGGCCCTCCTTACGTCCCGCTCCAGAAATAGTACCCAAGTGGGGCCTTGCAGTGCGCCATTTAACAGGTTAAAAATAACTTTCCCTATCTGATTATGCATATAAATCATGTTCAAACCACTATTACCAGGCTGTATATTGTTCAATAAGGCTTAAATTATGTTACTTTAAAATTAAAAAATCCAAGATGAACAAAGCCTTTTGTTTTCTTGCTTCAAGGATTTGTTCCACACACTTCCTGGATGTGTGCTCTCCCCGCCTCCATTTATTTTATTGGGAGGAGCAGGGGTTTGAGACAGGGTCTAACTTTGTAGCCTAGGCTGGCTTCAAGCTTAGGATCCTCCTGCCTCCGACTCTGGAGTGCTGGGATGGCAGGTGTGTACCAAAACGTCTGGCCCAACGGAGGATTTTTGTTGTTGTCCCTTGACCCAAGGTCTGTCCTCGTTGTGGATCCCAGGCTGGCCTGCAATGTGTAATTCTCCTGCCTCAGTCTCCCAGGCGCTGGTTATAGATAGGTGCCCCTGCACTCTGGTCCTGATTTAAAAAACAAAGGGATAGGGATGTAGCACACGGGTTCATCTAGTCTGCACAGGCCCCAGGCTTGATCACCTGTACCACAAAATAGTACTAGCTAACTATTAAAGCACGGGATGCCAACACAGCTGTATGTGTTTGGGATCTCGGCTATTTAGGAGGCTGAGGCTGGAGTATTTCCAGCCCAGGAGTTCAAGGCCAGCCTTCAACACAGCAAGACCCCATCTCAACCAAACTAAAGGAAACCCCCAGAAGTGGTGGTGTCTGCCTACAGCCTCAGCCCTTGAGAGGTGGAGGCAGGGGGAGCAGGACTTCAAGGCCATCATCAACTACATGGAGAGTTCCAGGCCAGCCTGGGCTACAAGTGACCATGTTTCAAAACAAACTAACGATCAGGCAAAGCATAGTGGTGCACTCCCTTAGTTCCAGCACTAGGGAGGCAGAGGCAGGAGGATCTCTGTGAGTTCGAGGTCAGCCTGGTCCACGTAGCAAGCTCCAGGATAGCCAGGACTACACAGAGAAACCCTGTCTCAATCAAAAAGAAAAGGAAGAAGAAAGAAAGCAGGCTGAGCAAGCCATAGAGAGCAAGCCAGTAAGCAGCACTCCTCCGTGGCCCCTGCCTCAGTGCCCGCCTCTGTTCCTGCGCTGACGTCCTTCAGTGACAGATTGTGACCTGAGAGTTCTAAGATGAAATCAGCCCTTTTCTCCCCAAACTGCTTTCGGTCATGAAGTTAGGGCTTTTGTTTGTTTTGTTTTGTTCTTCTGAGACAGAGTTTCTCTGTGTAGCCCTGGCTGTCCTAGAACTCACTCTGTAGACCAGGCTGGCCTCGAACTCAGATCCACCTGCCTCTGCCTCCCGAGTGTTGTGAGTGCACCAGCACACTCGGCTAGGTAAAGAAGCTATTGAAGGACATCCTGAGGTCACAGCTGAGCAAACCCTCTCCCATACAATACAATAAAATAATAATTATAATGTCGGTAAGAAGGCTCAGCAGGTAAAAACAACCTGTTGCCAAGCCTGACAGCCTGAGTTGGTCCCCAGGCCCCACATGGTGAAGAAGCATGCATGCCCTTCCCCAGTAAATTAATAAAGACTGTGTAAATTTACTACTTCACCAACTAATTATCAGCCAGAAGAGAAATTGTTTCTACATTTGAATAACCTATACATCCAGATCAGACCAACTAAATGTTAGCCTTCCACGCAGGCAAAAATACTATTGATCTACGCCCCACATTGAAGTCTCCATTGTAAACACGAGGCCCTCTGTGAGGCTCTAACCGCCTCTGGATTTTCCAGGAAGTGCAACACCCATGTAGAATGAGGGAAGCTTGTGTCGGCTTTCATCAGAGACTTGGCCAGGGCCTGCCCATCACCTCAGAAAATCTTGTTGCCCACGGCACTTGGCAATTGGCCTCTACACATCTTCCAGCACATTTGGAGCTGCTCCTTTAGTATCAGGGTCAGACAAGCGCCTGGGGTGTCAGGAAGTGGGGGCAGGGGGCGCACACATCTACATATTACAAATGCCTAGCCTTTTGGCCGGGACTGTAGTCAGTGGCTGAGCGGCAGAGCGCTTGCTTAGCATGCAGAAGGTCTTAGGCTCAACCCACAGCACTTAAGGAAGGAGAGACAGAAGAAGCAGGAGCTCAAGGGCAACCTTGACTACATAAAAACTTCCAGGCCAGCCTGGGCTACACGTTGAGTTCTCAGCTAGTCTAGGCTACAAAGCAAGACCCTGTCTCAAAAAAAAAAAAAAAAAAAAAAAAAAAAAAAAACAGGACCAGAAGGAGAGAACTGGGATTTGTCCTCTGACCTCGGAATGCATGCCACATGCACAAAAATCAATAAGTGTAAAAAAATTAAAACAGAAACCAAGTGACTAGAATAGGTAATGGGTGGGTAAGGGATGCATGGGATGGGGGTGAGGATTGGATTAAAGATCCTCAGAGAAGACCTTGCTGAGATGACATTTGGACAAAGATTTGAAAGAGATGAAGAAAGATCCAAGTAGAGATTTGGGCCAAAGGTGTCTAGGGGAAGGACCAGCCAGAGAAAAGGCTCTGGGGCAAGAGCCAGCCTGGCATAAGCAAGAAATAACTAGCAGGCAAGACCAGGTCAGGGGGCTTGCCACCGAGCCTGAGACCCGAGTTCGATCCCCAGACCCCACATAGTGTAGGGAGAAAACTGACATATTCACACATATACATTGTACACATATCTGCATGTGCATGCCCACAAACATGTATGCACACATATATATAAACACACTTGGGGGTGTTGAGACAACATCTATATAACAACCTTGGCTGTTCCTGCAACTCATTCTGTAGACCAAGCTAGCCTTGAACTCACATTCTGTGGGTCCTGGGGATTGAACTCAGATGATCTATAGCCCAGCCTGATCTACAGAGCAAGTTCCAGGGCAGCCAGGAGCCAGGGCTACATAGAGAAACCCTGTCTCGAAGAACCAGAAGAAGAAGAAGAAGAAGAAGAAGAAGAAGAAGAAGAAGAAGAAGAAGAAGAAGAAGAAGAAGAAGAAGAAGAAGAAGAAATAGGAGGAGGAGGAAGAGGAAGAAGAAGAGGTGATGGGAGTCAAAGATGGATGGATATGGTCAATATATATGGTATACCCTTAAGAAATTGTCAAATAATAAGTAATAGATACTGTAAAAAAAAAAATTTAAAGAAAGAAATAACAAAAGCTGGAGGGATGCTGAGGCCTAGAGTTTCAGGCCAGCTAGGACTATGGAGTGAGCATTTGTCTCAAAAAACAAATCCGCTGGGTGGTGGTGGCGCACGCCTTTAATTCCAGCACTTGGGAGGCAGAAGCAGGCAGATCTCTGTGAGTTCGAGGCCAAGGCTACACAAAAGAAACCCTGTCTCAAAAAAAAAGAGAAAGAAAAAAGAAAACAACAACAACAAAAAAAAAAAAAAACACATCCAAACCAACAAAAAGAGAGACCAGTGTGGCTGGAGTGTGTGGGGGTGGGTGGGTGGAATAAACTGGTGAAGGGGGTTGCTGCAGAGGTCTCGAGGGCTATGAACCGCGCCTGATGAGACACCTCTGAGCGGGAATGGGAGCTCCCAGAAGTAGGAACTGATGCCCTCTTGTGGACATATGGGGAATAACTCAACCCGGAGAGCGCTGAGGTAGGGAAGTCTCAGAAGTCAAGGGTCAGGTGGACCAGGGAAGCGGCCAGTGTGGGAGGTGACAGGAGCCGGGTGTGGAGTTCTTTCCAGAGCAGGAAAATGTGGTGTGTGGTAGCTTGAGTATGAGATATGAATGCCCTGGGTTTGGTCCCCAGTGCCACATAAAACCGGGCACAGTGTCACATGGCTGTAATCCTAGCACTCAGGTGGAGATAGGAGAGGCAGAAATTCAAGGTCAGCCTCAGCTACAAAGTACCAGGCAAGCTTGGGTTAAACGGGACACCGTCCAGGACAAAATAAAAAGGAAGGAAGGAAGGAAGGAAGGAAGGAAGGAAGGAAGGAAGGAAGGAAGGAAGGAAGGAAGGAAGGAAGGAAGGAAGGCCACTGAGCCAAGCATAGCAGTGGACATCTGTAACCCTAGCACTCAAGAGGATGGAAAGTTCAAAACCAACCTGGGATACATAGCTGGAACCTATCTCCCAAGGAAGGAAGGAAGGAAGAGGGGGGGCCGGGAGGGAGGGAGGGAGGGAGGAAGAGAAGGGAAAAAAGAGCCTACTATGCCTCAACAGTTTGAACCCACGGATGTAAAGTTATTGTCCACATGTCACAGAACTCAATCTTGGGATTGAACCCAGGACCACGTGCATGCTACTCCAGAAGCAGCGGCTGCCATCTGAGCTGCATCCCTGCCTACTCCTCTTCTGAGGCAAGGTCTGATGTAGCTTAGGCTGGCCTAGAACTCACTGTGTGAGGCCTAGCCCTCCTGACCCTCCTGCCTCCACCTCCCAAGTACTGAGGTTATAGTTCAGTATGCACGTACTACCACGTATACATACACACACACACTCTCTCGCACACACGCATGCAGTTGGGGGGTAGTGCCATCAGAGGACAATGTGCAGGAGTTGGTTCTGCCCTTCATTCTGTGGGTCCTTGGAACGGAACTCAGATCATCAGTCTTAGCAGTAAGTGCCTGTACCCCCTGAGCCACATCACTGCCCCTAGGTTATTTGGGCTTTATAAAGACTTTATGTGTGTATATATGGGCACTGCGTGTGTGTGTGTGTGTGTGTGTGTGTGTGTGTGTGTGTGTATGGGGGGGGGTGCCTGCAGAGGCCAGAACAGAGCCCAGATCCCTTGGAACTGGATTTACTGATGTCTATGAGCTGCCGTGTGGGTGCTGGGAACCAAACTCAAGTCCTCTGCAAGAGCTGCCAATGTTCTTAACCACTGAGCCATCTCTCTAGCCATGCTCCCCCCCCCCCATGGTTTTTGTTGGTTGGTTTGAGACAGAGTCTCACTCTATAGCCAAGGCTGGCCTCAAACTCACCGCAATCCTCCTGGCTCAGCCTTCCGATTGCTAGTGTTTCTGCAGCAGCAGCTTTCTCTTGGTAGCCCAGGGTACCCATGTACTGGGGAGCCTTCTGCCGCTGCCTCCCACGTGCTGGGACTGCAGGCACATGGGCCATACCTAGCTCTGTTAAAAGGCTCTTACACTTTTACTGCAACACAATAAGGATCAGGACCTAACTGAGAAAGCATTTAAAAGCCCAGTTCCACACAGCTTCCACATCAAACTCATCAGCACTGTCTGTGTGTACCACAGGATGGGGCGTGGAGTCAGGTATGAACCATAATGACCGCGGGGAAGGAATGTCCAAAACCATGCTGGACAGACTCAAGATCCCTCCATCCTAAGACCCAGTGGTGGAAAACCCAGGAAAATGGAACCAGTCAACAGAGCGACCTAGGGAGGGGAGGACAGCAGCTCTGTCTAACACACTAGACATGCAGGGGTCACAGCCTGCACACACACACACACACACACACACACACACACACACACACACACACGCCTTAACAGCAGCACAGCTGGGCATGGAGCACACACCTGTAATCCGGGCACTCGGGAGGCTGAAGCCATAGATCTGGAGCTTCTGGCCAGCATGGGCTAAATAGGTGAGTAGCCCCCCAAGAACAGCAAGACTGAGTGACACAGCAGATTTTAGGTTTCCCAGAGAAAGAAAACTAAAAGGGCAAATCAAAGCCAGGTGACTGGTCGATACCTTAATTCCACCACTGGGGGATGCTGAGGCAGGAGGATTGCTTTGTTTGAGGTCAGCCCGGGATACATAGGAAACCCTACCTCAAAAAAAAAAAAAAAAAATCCTCAATGGAGGGTGCAGAGGTGGTTCAGCAGTTACAAACACGTGTTGCTCTTGCAGAGGATCCAGGTTCAGCTCCCAGAAACAACATGGAGACTTACAACCATCCATAACTCCAGTTCCAGGGGCCCCAATGCCTCTTCTGACCTCTGCGGGCAGCAGGCATGCACATGGCGTACATACGTGCACACAGGCAGAATATTCATGCACAGAAAATAAATAAATCTAAAAATACAAAAAAAAAATCACAAAATTTGGGAAGGCTGGAGAGATGACAAGACAGCTCAGGCAGTTAATATTTGCTGATTGTGCCAGGCAGT
This sequence comes from Peromyscus maniculatus bairdii, assembly GCF_049852395.1. NCBI lineage: Eukaryota > Metazoa > Chordata > Mammalia > Rodentia > Cricetidae > Peromyscus > Peromyscus maniculatus. Next base: position 25,602,879 of record NC_134852.1, on the reverse strand, counting down.
GGTGGCGCACGCCTTAATCCCAGCACTCAGGAGGCAGAGTTCAAGGCCAGCCTGGTGTACAAAATGAGTTCCAGCACAGCCAGGACTGCTTCTCAGAGAAACACTGTCTAAAGCTCCTCCCCCTCCCCCCAAAAAAAATATTTGCTGTGCTTACAAAAGACATGGGTTTGGTTCCCAGCACCCACATCAGAGTGCTCACACACACTTATATGTAACTCCAGCTCCGGAATATCCTCTGCAGTTATGAACACACATGGTATACATTCACACAGACACAGATACACATAAAAATGAATCATAGGCTGGGCATGGAAGCAGAGGTGGGCAGATCTCTGCTAGTTCAAGGCCAGCTAGCGCTACATAGAGAGACGCCATCTTAAAAAAAAAGAAAGAAAAGAAAAAATAATCCTAAAAGAGAGAGCAATTTATTGTATGGGAAATACTTGGATAGTGAGAGCAGACAGAAGTCACAGTGGTATATGAACTTTCTAGAAGTTGTACAAGACCCATACCCCCAATGCTGGGGATGAAGCCAACAACCTTGTATTAGAGGGGCTCTACCACTGAGCCACACCCCAGCCCCTCACTGGGGGATTCTAGGCAGGGGCTCTACCACTGAGCCACACCCCCAGGCCCTCACTGGGGGATTCTAGGTAGGGGCTCTACCACTGAGCCACACCCCCAGCCCCTCACTGGAGGATTCTAGGCAGGGGCTCTACCACTGAGCCACACCCCAGCCCCTCACTGGGGGATTCTAGGCAGGGGCTCTACCACTGAGCGACACCCCCAGGCCCTCACTGGGGGATTCTAGGCAGGGGTTCTACCACTGAGCCACACCCCCAGCCCCTCACTGGGGGATTCTAGGTAGGGGCTCTACCACTGAGCCACACCCCCAGCCCCTCACTGGGGGATTCTAGGCAGGGGCTCTACCACTGAGCATCTCCCAGCCCCGGTACAGGATTTTTAAGTAGAACACAGAACAAAATGCACTAATTTTTACAAGCACAGGTTCATGAATTTTTCCCAAGGTAATACATTATTCATTTTATCCAAAATGCCCTAGTACAGACGTCACCAAGCCAGCCAGGATCAATGGTGATTTTTAACGATAAAATTTTAAGTAGAGCTGAGTGTAGTGGTGCTTGCTTTTAATTCCATCACTCAGGAGACAGAGGCAGATGGATCTCTGTGAGCTCCAAGTCAGTCAGGAGTACATAGTGAGACCTTGTCTCAAAAAATATTAAAAAAAAAAAAATTTACTGTGGAAGTGTGGAGATGAGAAGACAACTTTGTGAGGTCAGTCCTCTTCCCACCTTCACTGGGATCCAGGGACCAGGCTTATATTGTCTAACAGATGGCTGCGGACCACCTTAGGGGGTGCTAGAAATGGAACCCAGGCCCTCCGGAAGAGCAGCAGCCAGTTCTCCTAACTGCTGAGCCATCTCTCCAGCCCCACTAACATAAACAGATTACTTCATATATAAAGTGATAAACGCAAAAGTGTAAAGTGTTTTGCCTTCATGTATGTGTGTATGTGCACCCCAAGTGCTTGGTACCCACGGAGGGCAGGAGAGGACATCCAAGCCCCTAGGGAGCCACAAATGATTGAGTGCTGGGATGTAATCCCAGCCCTCTGCAAACACAGCAAGTGCTTAGTTGTGGAGCCGTCTCTACCCTTTATTTACACGTATGTCTGTGTGAGTGTGTAAACATGTGTCGTGACCACAGAGGTCAGAAGAGCGTGTGGCATCCCCTCGAACTGGAGTTATAGACGATTGGGAGTGGCTGGCCGGCCACGTGGGTGCTGGGTTTGGAACCTGTCCTCTGAAGAGCAACCAGTGCTCTCAAGCCCTGAACCATCTCTCCAGCCCCCTTTAAGTTTTTTTTTTGAGCTGAGGATTGAACCCAGGGCCTTGTGCTTGCTAGGCAAGCGCTCTACCACTGAGCTAAATTCCCAACCCAATATGTATATTTAAGTGTTTTACATTGTATTTGCGTATACACGTTGGGGTGGTATGCAGCTGGCAGGAATCAGTTCTGTCCTTCCATCAGGTGGGTCCCAGGGATAGAACTCAGGTCGTCTGTCTTTGCAACTGGTTCCCGTACCTCCTAAGCCTTCTTACCAGCTCAGTGATCCCAAATGATTTGAGTTCAGTGAAGCCTAAACTTGTCTTTGGCATTGAAATGTTTAGTGTGTTTAGTCAAAATATACTTTCTCCCACCCAAATTTATTTTTATTTTTTTAATGTGCATTGGTATTTTCCCTGCATATATGTCTGAAAGGGCACTGGATTCCCTGGAACTGGAGTTACAGTTGTGAGCTGCCATGTGGGTGCTGGAATTGAACTTGGGACCTCTGGAAGAGCAGACAGTAGTACTCTTAACCTCTGAGCCATCTCTCCAGGCCCTGTTTAGTCAAAATATTATTTTTTTTAAAAGACAGGATCTCACTATGTAGCACTGGATAGCCTGAAACTCACTATGTAGACCAGGCAGGGATCGAGCTCAGAGCCATCTGCCTCCGCCCGCTGGGGAGCTAGGATTCAAGGTGTACACCACTGCCTAGCTAAAAAAAATTTTTGAGACAGTGTCATAGCCCAGGCTGGCCTTTAGCTCCTGATTCTTCTCCCTGTGTCCTCTTCCCAGATAAAAACCTCAAACCCGCTTCCCAAATGCTGAAATTAAAGTGTGTGCTTCACTGGATACATTTTTTTTTACATGCGAAATGAGCTTTTTGAGTGGCTGTTGAAAAAGGCATCAGAGTGCTAGTTAGTTAGAACATCTAAAGAGCAACAGAAGAATGTGGATCTCTTCTCACCATTGCTTAATGGCTGTACACATGTCCTAAAAGAATCCATTTTGAAGACTCATTTAGGTCAATTGAAAACTGCAAACAAAACAAACAACATATTAGGACAGAAACCCATACATCTGTGATGCAGGCTATATACCATTTTCTCCTACAAGACTATAGTGATGCTTTTTACATTTTTTTGTTTGTTTTTGTTTTTTTGAGACAGTATTTCTCTGTGTGGCTCTGGGTGTTGTGGAAGTCACTCTGTGAGCAGGCTGGCCCCAAACTCAGAGATATAACTTCTTTAGCCTTCCAACTGCTGTGATCTAAGGTGTGTGCCACCACTCCCCCGGGATGGGAGGATATTTTAAAAAATATTTTTAAATTTCATTTAATGTGTTTTTCCTGCATGTATGTCTGTGTGAAGGTGTTGGGTTTCCTGAAACAGGAGTTAAAGGCAGTTGTGAACTGCACGTGGGTGCTGGGAATTGAACCCAGACCCTCTGGACAAGCAGCCAGTGCTCTTACCCACTGAGCCTTTTTCTCCAGAGCTAACACAATGGTTTTTTAGATGTCATTCTGTACCAACACAACACAGCAAGGAACTGACTAAATGTCCCCGTGTTAGTATCCTGCATCATAATGGGTTCAAAACAAGTACTGATGGACTTAAATGTTTGAGAAGTGGTGTATAAAATGTCTTATGTCATCAGTGTATATAAGATTTACTCATGTGATCTGGAGGATTTTCATGATATTGTTTGCTTTCCCTAAATTCATGTATACCATTCTATTGTGAATTTATTAAAACCATTGTTTTCTAAAAAAAAAAAAAAAAAAAAAAAAAAAATAAAGTGTGTGCTTGCACACCCGGTGTTAGTCAGGTTTTCAGAACACTTCATCCCATGCATTGACACCATTTTATTGTTAAAAATGTGCTCCGGAGTGACAATATTTATCCTTGGCTTTCCCTGCGACTTGTGGGGGAGTGTTTATCGTCATGGAGGGACTACCGGGAAAGTCACACACCCACATGTGTACACACACACACACACACACACACACACACACACACACACACACACCACAGCTACCGCCATTAAGACAGCATCACATCACAATACTTTTGCCTTCAAAGGATAGAGAACTCTACATGGTAGATGGGTAGTTGGCTCTGGGTGACAGAGAACGTCATCTCCTTGAGTGGGAGCCAAGATGGGGGGAGATTTGTGGACACATTCATATATAAGCACATTACCCCAGCGATGAGGCCCCCAATATCCTTTCCAGGAAGGAGATAGGGACCCCTAGCTTCCCGGACTGTGTGAACAGCCCACCCCTGGAGTCCACACCAGTCCATCTCTCCAGCCCTCATGATCCCCACTTCCAATGTGATGCCATCAGGGCACAGAAAGTCCCTCCCGATATTCACATAACAGATTCCTTTTCACATGTGGCGGCATCCCCGGCGGGTCCCCGGTACTGTTTGAGAAGGGGGTTCCCCTCCTCTGTGGTGAGGGGCAGTGGATTCAGAGGCAGGTCGTTCTTCACATGGATCAGTTCAGGCTCTGAGCTTGGCGGCATCTTGGTACGGTCCACGTAACTCTGAAGCAGTCCTGCCCCAAACGCATCACCTTCCACATTGAGGATGGTACAGGACCTGTCCCTAAAGGGGCACAAGCATTGACAAAGTCAGAGGGAAGGGAGAGGAGGCCAGGCCCAGGCGGCCTGCCTGCTCCCGCTAGAAAACACGTTCCGTGAGACAGGGTCTTCTCTCCATAACTGTCCTGGAACTCACCATGGAGAGGGACCAGGCTGGCTTCAAATGCACAGAGATTAAAGGTGTGCAACACACACACACACACACACACACACACACACACACACACACACACGACACCCTTACTTTTTCAGACAACATCTCTCACTGAATCCACCATGATCACGTCAATCAGGGAGATGGACGGGCCAAGGAGCTCTTACAGACGCATCTGTCTCCGTCAGGCCCAGGTTCTACGTGGGCGGGAGGGATGCAAATAGGCCTCTACATGTGTAGCACATACTGTACTCTCTTCCCATTGTACAGATGGGGAAGTTGAGACACAGGAAGATTAAGGTCACATGGTTATGACAGAACTGAGATTAAGCTGCCTGTCCTAGGAGTCATGGCTCCAAAGTACCACGGCTCACTGCCTTTCTGGGGTTCCTTATAAAAACCCCAAAGATTTGGCCAAGTATAGGGGCTCGCACACGTATTTCTAGTACCACGAAGTCTGAGGCAGAAGGACCATGAGTTTGAGGCTTGCTTGGACTACATAGTAAGTGATAGAGCAGCCAGGGTTACATAATGAGATCCAGTCTCAGACAAGACAAAACAAAAACACCCCAAAGCAAACAAACAAATAATGGCAAGATGGCCCAGCAGGTAAAGGTGGTTCCTGTACAAGACTGAAGGCTTGAGCCTGATCTCCAAAGTCCACACAAAAGTGGACGGAGAAAACCAACCACTTCATGAAGCATACTCCATCCCCTATCATGCATGCACACACAAATAAAAATACATACATTATCATCATTATTTTTGTTTTGTTTTTCAAGGCAGGGTTTCTCTGTGTAGACCTGGCTGTCCTGAATCTCTTAAATTCACCTGCCTTTGCCTCCCAAGTGCTGGGATTAAAGGTGTGCGCCACCACCGCCTGAACATAAGGAGGACTCGGGTTCCACATGCTCCCTTCCAGACCCGTCTTGTCTTGCCTCCTGGGCTCAGAAAAGTCCCTAGGCCCTTTCCCAGGCGGCTCCTCGGGACCCCCCCCTGACTCCCAAGGCCCCACTCACACTAGCCAGTCCACGGCCAAGATCAAGGAGATGTCCTTGACAGGGAGGCTGACGGCTTCCAAGATGATGGCAAGCGTGAGGACGCCCCCTGCTGGGATGCCTGCGGCCCCCACACTGGACGCAGTAGCTGTGACCCTGGGGAGGGAAGGGCAGTGAGATGGAGTATTGTGATGGGAAGGAGGGGCAGGGCTCCTGGTCACAACCCGGCAGCACTCACAGGATGGTGATGATCTTCACGAAGTCCAGGGACACCCCGTTTAGCTGCGCAATGAACACCGCGGCCACACACTGGAACAGCGCCGCCCCGTCCATGTTGACCGTGGCGCCGATGGGCAGGATGAAGCGGCTGATGTGTTTGGCCACGCCGTTCTTCTCCTCCACGTACTTCATCATCAGGGGCAATGTGGCAGAGCTGATGGAGGGAGTCAGTGAGCCTGGGTGAGCGCTCCTGGACCGCAAAGGCCAGGCCCACAGTCCAACGGGGCCACTCCCAAGCTGAGGGTGTCATCCACCACTCAGCCCTAACCCACATCATCCGGGGACCCTGCCCACCTGCCCAAACTCCCTTCCCTCCCATCATCCAGAGGATCTAGCTCTCCAGTGTCCTTCCCGTCCTAAAGCAGGCACCCAGGATCCTGCGAAACTCCTGCTTGGAGTACAGTGTGCTGTGTGCAGGAGGACTAAGGTCTCAAATGCTCCCTCTAGACCCCTCTTATCTTTCTTCCTGTGTCCGGAAGTCTGCAAACACCCACAAAAAGCTGGATGTAGTGACACATCTTGTAACCTCAACCCCAGGGAGGGACCAACTGTGTGTGTGCGCGTGTGCATGTGTGTGTGTGTGAACGGTTTCCCCCTTCCTGAGACAGGGTCTCTCACTGTGCAGCTGGGGCTGGCCTGGAACTTGTTTGTAGACCAGGCTGGCCACTGACTCCCAGGTGCTGGGATTATAGCACCCCCACGCCCAGCAAGGATTCCACATTTGAGAGCAGCCAGGGTTAATGTGGTGAGTGAGACCTTGTCTCAAAATAAAGAGGGCCGGGAAGTAGGTCAGCGGTTAAGCCCGGTGAGGGCTGACGGGTGTGGCTTTCTGTGGAAGGGCCGATCCCTAGCATGCACAAGGGCATGGTTCCACGAAAAAAGAGGAAAGGGGGCTAAGGTTGGCTCAGTCGGCAAGCACGACGCGCCTGAGTTCAACCCCTAGTGTAGGAAAAAGGATCCATTCCCTCCAGCTGTCCTTGGATCTCCACACATGTACACATGTACACAAGAATAAATGCTTTTGTTGTTTTGGTTTTTCGTTTAAAAAAAAAAAAGGGAGGGGGTTGTCTGAGGAGACGGCTCTAATTGCACAAACAGGAAGCCCAGAGTTCAAGTCCCCGTTCCCATGTAAAAAAGTCAGTCATGCAGTACAAGCGTCTGTAATCCCAGCAGACCTCCCTACGGGGAGGGGAGGGAGGCCAGAAACTTGAAGGCCAGAGAGCCCGAGCCAGAGAGGCAAAACAAAGAGGGTGGTTTCTGACTTACTGAGTGTTCACACCTATACGACACACACAAGAACAACAATACAACAGACAGCAAAAAAGACAGTGTTTCTCTCGTTTCTTTCAAGAGCAGTGGAACCCAGGACCCCAAGCAGCTGATGGAAGGGTCCGGAGAGATGGGACAGTGGTTAAGAACAGTGCTTGCTCCTCCAGAAGCCCTGGGTTCAATTGCCAGCTCACGGCTGGAACTACAACCCCAGGGGAATCAAACACTCTCCTCTTGCCTCTGCACACCACTACCCCCACTGCAGACATACATGCAGGTGAAACGCTGATATACACAAAACACAAAGGCTAAGAAGGAAAAGAAAAACTCATTTTAGGGCTGGAGAGATGGCTCAGAGGTTAAGAGGACCTGAGTTCAATTCCCAGCAACCACATGGTGGCTCCCAACCATCGGTAATGAGATCTGGTGCCCTCTTCCGGCCTGCAGGCAGACATGCAGGCAGAACACTGTATACAAAATAAATAGATCTTAAAAAGGAGAAGAAAAAGACATCCTGTGTCCACATCAAATGGCTCCAATCACACTATTTCACAGGTCTTCAAACACCAATAGCCACCTCCCGGGTCCCTTTGTTACAACTGGTAACAGGTCTCACCTAGAAGAGGTCCCAAAGGCTGTGGCCAGCGGCGTCATGATACCCCACAGGAATCGATAGGGGTTTTTGCGGGTGAAGACGAAATAGATGAGGGGCAGAACCAGGAGCCCGTGGATGGCATGGCCCAGCAGGCAGCACAGGATGTATTTGCCGAGGCTGATGAAGAGCTGGCTGACGTCTTTCATCTCCACAATCTTGCTGGCCACCAGGAACAAGATGCCCACAGGGGCGTACCTGATCATCACCGAGACAGGTTAGTGCTGCTGACCACGTCACCGGCACAGCCAGGCCCTGTGCTCGGCACTTCAGCTGAGCACACGTCCCAGCCTCTCCCTCAAGTCTGGGGTTGCCCAGGGTACCGCCCCAAGACTGGCCTATGGGACACTCAGCTACCTGTAGACACGCTTCTTCCCTTTGAAGGCAGCCTGGCTGCGAGTCCCCATCCCCGCCAGAACAGCAGCCTCAGGTGTACACTTGACAATGAATGAAAGAAGAACCCACCGCTCTGAGTCATCTGCTTTCTGGGTTTGCTTGTTATAGCAGCTGCTGTCAGAAACACTCTCAGTAAAAAAGAAAAAGGTGTGACGGGGTCACGCTAACTCCCAGGTCTGTGGCATTGGGAACATACCCCAAGCCTTTGATCACGGCTGACTGACAGCCCAGAGAGTTCCTATTACAAGCATGTCAGTCGCAGCCACTGGAGCCAATACTGAATGTGCATCTAAAAAGGACTACAAAGCTGCCCTTCCAGACACACAGGCATTAGTTAAGTTGTGAGCATCACAAGTCCAAGGCCAGGAATGGAGAGATGGCTCAGCAGTTACAAGCACTGGGTGCTTTCCCACAGGATCCAGGTTCAGTTTCCAGAACCCACACGGTGGCTCACAACAGCCTGGAACCCCAGCTCCAAGGAATCTGGTGCTCTCTTCTGACCTCCACAGGCACTGAATACACATGAAAAAAGTTTAAGACCACGAAACCCTGTCTCAAAAAGTAAAGAGGGCTGACAAATGTGGCCCAGTGTAGAACCCCTGCCTAGAATCCCCCAGTGAGGGGCTGGGGGTGTGGCTCAGTGGTAGAGCCCCTGCCTAGAATCCCCCAGTGAGGGGCTGGGGTGTGGCTCAGTGGTAGAGCCCCTGCCTAGAATCCCCCAGTGAGGGGCTGGGGGTGTGGCTCAGTGGCAGCTCAAATCTCTGCTTTTAGTCTTCAACACAAAATGAAGAAAACACCAATCACTAACTTACAGGATGAGTTGAGACACTAGCTGGGAAGCATATGTACACAGTCCCACTTCTGGTCCAACAACCATCCCTGTCTCCCAGAGCAAAGACCCCAAGGTGCACTTGCTGTCAGCTAGGATTCCCAATACCTTCCTGCCTAGCTGCCATGGCAGAATGTCTCCTCAGCTTTTTCCTTTACACAAAATGGCACCAATTCCCAGCCACCTGTGCAACTGGGAAGAGCCAGTTGGCCAAGCCCTAGCCACTCAGACTTGCCCAGAAACTTTGTAAGTGCAAATGCTTAAATAAATATTTGCCATTGTTTACTGAGCATGGGACAGACCAGGCACTGTCCTGAGAACAGTATGCACATTAACTCTTTTGTGACCTCTGAAGCAGCCGTCACGGGTCCCAGTGTCTACGGAGAAAAATCTAGGCCCAGGAAATCAAGTCTAACTTGAGAGTAGAAGTCACAGTGGGAATGGGCAGCACCAGGGTGGGAAACCGGGCTGTCTTGGAAGCTGTTCTCACTCACATTACCGCTTCGCTGCTCCAGCACAGTGATCTTACTGACCAAGACATACTAGGGGTATGGTTGTGGCTCAGTGGTAGAGTCTAGAGCCCAGAACTCCCTCCCACCCCCAAAGCGAAGGGCTGGGGGCGTGGCTCAACCCAGGAGTACTTACTTAACAGTTACTTGGCTCTGGTTCAGATCCCCAGCACCACACTCACAAATAATACTGAATGTGGTGGTGGATGCCTGTGTCCCATCACTTGGGTGCAAGAATAGGGGAACTGAGTTTGAGGCAAGCCTGGGCTACATAGTGAAACCCAATTTCCAAAAATCTACAACAAAAAGGCAAACCCAATTAGTATGGCTTTTTCTAGTTTTTTTGTTTTTGTTTTTGTTTTTGTTTTTTTTTTTGAGACAGGGTTTCTCTGTGTAGCTTTGCGCCTTTCCTGGGACTCACTCTGTAGACCAGGCTGGCCTCGAACTCACAGAGATCTGCCTGGCTCTGCCTCCAGAGTGCTGGGATTAAAGGCGTGCGCCACCGCCACCGCCGCCCGGCTTTTTTTTGTTTTTTGGAGACAGAGTTTCATTATGTAGCTCTGGCAGTCCTGGAACTCACTATGTAAACCAGTCTGGCCTAGAACTCACAGAGATCCACCTGCCTCTGCCTCCGAGTGCTGGGATTAAAGATGTGCACCACCACTGCCTGGCTTGTTTGCTTGTTTTTTTATAATTTATTTATTTGTATTTCATGTGCATTGGTGTTTTGCCTGCATGTATGTCTGTGTGAGGGTGTCGAGTCCCCCGGGACAGGAGTTGCAGAGTTATGAGCTGCCATGTGGATGCTGGGAATTGAACCTGGGTCCTCTGGATGAGCAGCCAGTGTTCTTAACCACTGAGCCATCTCGCCAGCCCCGGCTTGTTTTGTTTTTTAAGACAGTGTCTCTCTGTGTTGCCTGAGTGGCTTGGTACTAGCTATGTAGAACAGGCTGGCCTTGAACCCACAAAGATCCATCCACTTGCCTCTGCCTTCCCAGTACTGAGATTAAAGGAATGTTTCACCATGCCTGGCTGAAGTTTTTCCATTTGATTCTATATGTATGAGTGTTTTTGCCTGAATGTATGTCTATTCACCATGTGCATACCTGATAGCCAGTAGAGGGGGTCTTATTCCCTGGAGCTGGAGTTACACATGGTTGTGAGCCACCATGTGGGTGCTGGGAATCAAACCCAGGTCCTCTGTAAGAGCACTGAGTGAGCTTAATCCCTGAACCATCTCTCCAGCCACTGGAAAGTTACTTTTCTTAAAGATTTGTTTTTTATTTTACATGTAAGGAGGCTTTGCTTGTATGTATGTATGTATGTATGTATGTATGTATGTATGTATGTATGTATGGGCACCACACTGGCCACAAGGGGCAACAGACTCCCCTGGAATCAGAGTTAGAGAAGCTTGCGAGCCACCCTGTGGATTCTGGGTACTCGATCTAGGTCTTCTGGAAGAGCTGACAGGGCTCTTAACCACTGAGCACTCTCTCCAGTCCCAGAAAAGATTTTTTTTTTTTGCTTTTTGTTTTGGTTTAGTTTTTCGAGACAGGGTTTCTCTGTGTAACAGTCCTGACTATCCTGGAACTGGCTTTGTAGACCTGGCTGGCCTCGAACTCACAGAGATCCGCCTGCCTCTGCCTCCGGAGTGTGCTTGTTTTAAGTAGCCATCTTGTCTTTCCTCTCAGTTTCTGATCTTTAGATCCAGGCCAGGTGGGCAGGGTCAGTTTGAGACCAGATGGATAAGGAGGAAACCAGAGGCATCTGCGTGTGGTTTTTGCTTTCATTTCCTGAAGTCATTTAACAAAAACCAGAGGAGAGCACTCACATCTGTGGCTGCTCACTAGTTAGGAGCCAGGCCCAGGGGATGGAACGCAGGCGCCGTGAGGCAAGCCGAGCGATACCATGGCTTCTATGAGTCACCTACACTTCTATGGCAATTGGGTAAGGCAGGCACCATTTCAGATCCTTAATTCAAAAGGAACCATGTCGTTACATCGAAAGCTGTGGTACATCAGTTTGGCTGTCTTCCATCGCCCTCTAGTATGATCAAGAAGGCAAATGCTTCAATCCTAGCACCGATGGAATACAGAATGGTCACCATTTTACAGATGGGGAAACTGAGGCACGGAGAAGGCAAGTCACTTGTCCAAGGCCACATAGCTAGGGAATGGTGAACACTGGGTTCTAATAAAGACCCCCTCAGGCTCTGGTGAGCTGCACCAGGAGGCCCCCCCATATCTACAACAGACACGCCCATCCCTTGTCCCCACCACCTACCACATAATCCAGGAGACCAGGACCATGGTGGCGTCGTTGAAGGAGTTGAAGAAACGAATGAGCAGTTCTCCGTCAGGCCCCAGCTTCCTCAGGGCCACACCGAAGACGATGGCGAACACCACCAGGCCCAGGATGTTCATGCCCTCTACCTCACACCCCAGCTTTGGGAAAGGAACAGAGCGGGGTGGAGAAGAGAGCGCGTTAACCCAGCTACACTGCACTTGTCCTAGGTCCTGCCGAGGCCCAGGAAACCAGATCAGGGGTCACCTGGAGAGAGCAGGGCTGGAACTGATGAGTCCTGGTTATTTTTTTTTTATCAGTTTTACACAAGCCAGACTCATCTGGGAAGAGGGAACAACCTCAGCTGAGAAAAAGCCTCGTCTATCAGATTGGCCCGTAGGCAGATCTGTGCAGTGTTTTCTTGATCTGATTGGCCCGTAGGCAGATCTGTGCAGCATTTTCTTGACTAACAATTAATGAGGGAGGGACCAGGCCACTGTGGTAGGTGCTGCCACTGCTGGGCAGGTGGTTCTGGATTCTCTAAGAAAGCAGCTGAGCAAGCCATGGAGAGCAAGCCAGTAAGCAGCCTTTCTCCTTGACCCCTGCCTGCTTCAGTTCCTGCCCCCGAGGCCCTTCATGATAGATGCATAGAGCCAAGGGAACACAAACCCTTTCCTTCCTACGTTGTGTTTGGTCATGGTGTTTCTCACAGCACACACAATCTCCAAAAGCAATAGAAGGTGAGCATTCAGAGAACGAGAAGAAACCTACCCACTCTGGCCAACAGGAAATGAACTAGGCAGACGAAGTTTCAAGGAAGCTGAGGGGGTGGAGAAAGTATGCATTCTAGAGAGACGGGGGTCATGGAGGGTGGGGACTCTGGCCAATGAACAGGATGAGATTTGCACTGTGTAAAGGTGGGGGAGATGATGGGATCAGGTAGTGGGAGGGTGAGGAAGGACTGAATCCACCTGTGAGGGGGCTGGAGGTTGATCCTCAGAACCTCAGGAGACATTAAGGACAATGGAATTTCATAGGGTCTCTTCTGTATGTATACAGAGATAACCTTGAACTTTTTTTTGGAGGGGGGGATTCTCTGTGTAGTTTTGGTGCCTATCCTGGAACTCACTCTGTAGCCCAGGCTGGCCTTGAACTCACAGAGATCCGCCTGGCTCTGCCTCCCTAGTGCTGGGATTAAAGACGTGCGCCACCACCGCCCAGCTAACCTTGAACTTTTGATCCTCCTGCCTCTACATCCCTAATGTGGGATCACAAGCACACACCACCACTCCTGGTTTACTGGTGCTAGGGACCAAGCCCGGGGTTGGTCACAAGTTCACACCAAACACTCCACCTGCTGAGCTCTATCTTCCCAGCTACGAGGACCGCAGACTTTAGATCAAATTTCACACTGTACATTTTTTTGGGGGGGAAAGACTCGGACAGCAAAGGGTGGGAGGCAAACTGAAAAGCCACAGTGGGCCTGTGGTGCAGCTTCCTCAGCCCTTGTCCTGCTCACCTGGACCATGGTTCCGTTGATCTCTCTTTGTGTACAGGCAGGTGGCTGCAAACAGGGTTGGAAGGATTAGTGACATGTCAGCGGTCAGCATGGCTCCCCGCTACCACGCTGGGAACAGAATGCCCAAAACTAGCTCCACCACCGCCCCAGGCCCGGCCCCACGCAGCGCCCCCCAGCTTTTGAGACAGTCTCATATAGCCCATGCTGGCCTAGAGCTCCCTCTGTAGCCAAGGATGACCCTGAAATTTCCGTACTCTTTTTTTTTTTTTTGTTTTTTTTTTTTTTTGTTTTTCGAGACAGGGTTTCTCTGTGTAGCTTTGCGCCTTTCCTGGAGCTCACTTGGTAGCCCAGGCTGGCCTGGAACTCACAGAGATCCGCCTGGCTCTGCCTCCCGAGTGCTGGGATTAAAGGCGTGCGCCACCGACGCCCGGCCCGTACTCTTATTTATTACTGGGCTCAGAGGTGTGTGCCACCGTGCTTAGCTTACACAATGCTGGGGAATGAAACCCCAAGGAATGCTGGAAATGCGAGGTAGGGACTCGGCGACTGAACCACAACGCCAGTCTCAAGGATTGCAGAGTTTAAATCTAAAATCACACTAAACTTCTGGAAGATTCCAAAGACAAAGGAGAAGGAAGGCGGCGACACGGAAAAAGCTACCCTGGGCCAGCAGCGAGGCTCTGCAGGACCCCACCCTTCAGCTCACCTGTACTGCACAGGTGTTGGCGTCTTTGGGTGCATACGAGGTAGCGTACTGCAGAAAAAAAGTCAGTGTCAATTGTCACCAAAACTACCACACACCATCCTGGGAACAAAGCCACACACCGGGCCCGAGCATCTCTCATTCCTCCCTCCCTCCCCTCCTCTTTCCAAAGACAAGGTCTCTTGTAGCCCAGGCTGACTCCTAACTCCCTGTGTAGCCAAGGATAACCCTGAGCTCTCGGTCCCTCCCCATCCACGTCCCACGTGCTGGGATTATAGGTAAGGGCCATCGTGCCCAGCTTCATTTATTAAGATGGTACCTTCTTGTGTGGCCTGAACTCTCCATTCTCTTACCTCAGCCTTCCTGAGCCAGTATTACAGGCTCTACCAAGCCTCCCCAACATCCTCATTTCTTTCTTCTTAAAATTTAATTTATTGTGTGTATGTGTACCCAACATGTGCACCACCACCCCCCACCACGTTTGGAGGTCAGAGGATCACTGTGTGTTCCGGGAATCAAAATCAGGCTGTCAACCTCCCACAGGAAGCACCTCTACCTGCTATCTGGCCAGCTCTCGTCACCCCCCCCCCAATGGCCCCCAGTCTCATTTCTTAATGGGAAAGGCATGGATGAGTCTCCATGGCAAACCGCTGGCAAGTTGCTACATGCCTTTTCCTCTTCTCTGCCCATCCCCACCCCACCCCCAGTCCCGCAGCACACCCGGGAAGACTCACAGAGCGGAATGCAGCAGACACCAGATTGGAGGGGAAAACATTCCTGCAGAAATAGACACTGTTGTTAGGTACTGTCGTGGGGGGGGGGGGGATAGGGGGACAGGAGAGGGATGGGCTGGCCTCTTGGGGGGTGGTGATGGGAGTCTCTCCTTTCTTGTTCTTGGCTGTTTAAGAAAGGGTCTCCATGTAGCTCAGGCTGGCCTCAAACTTAAAATGCAGCTGAAGGTGACCTCTTAACCTTCTGTTTCTCCTGCATCTACCTCCTGAGCACTGGGATTACAATCACACTCTTTATAACACACACACACACACACACACACACACACACACACACACACCACACCACACCACACCATATATTCAGATAGTGTCTCATCATGTAACCCTGGCTGCCCTTGAACTCAGAGATCCAACTCCCACTGTCAGTGTGCTGGGACTGAAGGTGTACACCACCATGCCAGGCCATAAACACTTATTTATTGGGGGGGGGGTATGTGTGCCCCCACTGCTCTTGTGTGAAGTCAGTTTTCTCCATCTGTTGTGTGGGTCTCAGAAATCAAACCCAGGTCATCAGGCTTGGCAGCGAAAGTACCTTAAGCCCTTGAGCTGCACTCCCAGCATCCTTTTATTTTGCCATACTCGAGACTGAACCCAAGGACCTTGCCCACTCTACCACTGAACTACATTCTCAGCCCTCTTTTTATTTTTCAAGACAGGGTCTTGCTAAGTTGCCCAGGCTGGCCTCTAGCTGCATCAGCCCAGGGCTTGCCTCAGACTTGTGATCTTTCAGCCCCCAGAGTAGCTGGAGGAATTAGTCCACCACCAGCAGCAGCACACCTTTCCAGGATGTGGGAGTCTCAACTGGCCTCTTCTGGCCCCGGGAAGCTGGTGTTTCAGAACCAAGGGATTGTGGGTTGGAAATAAAAAAAAAAAATAAACAAAAACCTGGGCTTTTGAGAGGCAGGCAATGGCAGGGTCATACCAGGCCTCAGCTCCACCCCCTACAACCATTTAATACCCTGGGTGTCTTGCATCAGCTACTTCCTGGAGGGGTGAGGACAGGGTGATCCCTAAGGGGCAGGCTGGTGGGTCGGAGAGCATGGGAGGAGTGGGGGGGGGGGATCTGGGCCTGAGGAATCATGGCAGAGAGAGGGGACGGCTGTTCCCTTCATGAATCTGCATCTGTCCTTGCAAGGCCACTTGCGGGTGTCTGCCGCAGGCCAGGTGGCAACTGCTACTGCTTCACACAGCCAACTCCTTCTTAACCGACTGCAGGTGTGTTGATGCAGGCGTGGGGACCGCTTCAAAGACAAGGCTACACAGGGTGACCCTGCCTTAAAGACAAAGACACACACACACACACACACACACACACACACACACACACACAGAGGAAACTGAGGCACAGGAAGGCAAGAAACTTTGCCCAAGGATTTTTGCTTGTCCTTGTTCTTGGGGGTGGGGTGGGGAGGTGAGAGTCTCATGCAGCCCAGGGCAGCCTAGAACTCCGGATCCTCCTGCCTCCCATCTCACCAGCGGTGAGTCTTAGCAGTGTGGCCACCATGTCTGACTTGTACTGCCCTCTAGAACAGAGGGCTTCAAGCTTCTACACAGCTAGGGGCATCATTAAAAGTGGCTCCAGGCCGGGCCACGGTGGTGGCGCACGCCGTTGATCCCAGGACTCAGGAGGCAAAAGCAGGCGGATCTGAGTTCAAGGCCAGCCTGGTCTACAGAGCGAGTTCCAGGACAGCCAGGGCTGCACAGAGAAACCCTGTCTGGAAAAACAAAACACACACACAAAAGTGGCTCTTTAAGAGTGCTAGTGGTGGGGGAAATGTAGATAATAAGGTCCCAGCACACACATTGCAGCTGGCAACCACCTGTAACTACAGTCCCAGGGAATCCAGTCACTTCTTTCGGCATCTGTGGGCACCAGGCACACATGTGGTGCACAGACACACACGCAGGCAAGACATTCGTGCATATAATAATAAAAATGTAGTCAGAGTGCCTAGAACCCTCCCTGTACGCCTACCTCACAGCTAGCTTAAGGCCACGTGTGCGTCTGTGTGTTTACCTGAGTGCCAGCTGGCCATCACCAAGCGTCCTGGCTGAGACGGAGGGTGGGTGGCCAGCCAGCCAAGGGAGTCCCAGCTGTTCTGAGTTTGGGCGGGAGGGTGTGTCTGCTCACAGCCCAGGGCAGGGCCCGAGACCCAGCTAATCTGCACCAGCCAGGAGGCAATACTCAGTATGGACAAGAAGAGCCCTGTCCTCCATCTCAGCTCCTGCTACGGCCCCGGCCACAGAAGATGCCCTGTTTTCTGACTCACTTTTTCCTCCACCCCTTCTCGTTTCCTTCCAGGAAGTCCCCAATCTGAAGACACTGAATCAGAGGGCCTCATGGCAAGGCCACGTGGAGCCAGAGTCTAGAGTCCTCCAAAGTGGGTTGGGTAGAGAAGGGTAAGTGGGGAGGGGGGCACTGAAGGGTAGCACGCAGGAGGAAGTGAGAGGGTAAGGCAGAGAGAAGGCACCGGAAAGCTGACTGGCTGCTTGGGGTTAGAGAGAGTGAGCGGGAAGCTGGGTCTGGGTGACGTGCGAGGACACTTGTCACTGGGGATCAGGAAGCTCCTCACATCCCCACTGCACCTCCAATGGCTCCTGACAGAGTACAAGGGCCTTAGACCTTGAGTCCAAATCTTTTCCCAGAAACTCCTTCTCTGTGCCCTTTGCCACCCAAAAATTCCCGCCCAGTAGTTTGCACAGCTGTTCTCTGTGGAGCTGCAAACTTTTTTATTTCTGAGGGGGCGCTTGGCTCTGGCTCTTTTCCTTAGATCAGACCTTGAATCTCTTTAGACACGCCACCCCTGCAAACCGAGTTAAGAGGCTTGAGGCAGGACTGCTGGGAGAGCAGCCTGAGCGATGTAGCAGACTTGTTTTCAATAAGCAAAATGATGCTGTTATCCCAGCCACTTGGGAGATGAAGTCAGGAAGATCAGGAGTTCAAGGCCATGCGTGGCTGTGGGAAACCCTGCAACCTGTCTCCAAAAACAAGACTAGGAAGGGTTACTCCTTCTTCCTCTACAAGCCCTCCACATCTAGATCCGCGCCCAAATTTGGGGAACTTCCGTAAAAATTCACCCTTCCAAAGAGTTCGAGGTCCTGTTAACATTACCTTGGGTTTTCCTAGACTCTAGGAGGCGTGTCTTACTCTGGGGGATCTGAAGTCCCATCACTAGTGGTGGCACACATGTGTGAGATCCCTGCACTTGAGAGGATGAAGCAGAAAGATTGCCATGAGTTCAGGGCCATCCTGAGCAACAGAGGCTCAAGAGTCCTTCCTCCCTCGAACGGTCATTGTCGTTTGTACCGGGCCCTTCCCACCCACCCCAATCCCCGGTGGGAACACACCTCGCGAGATCCAGGAAGGAATCCAGCACCTCCTTGGTGGGTACATTGTGGTCACAGGAGTCTCCCACCGAGCCGTTGATAGCGGTAAAGGCGGCGCCCGGCTTCAGCGCCAAAGCCAAGCCCACGCCGAGCGCGGACGCGAGCAGTGTGGTAACCAGGAAAAAGAGCAGCGCCCAGGCGCCTACACGGCCGAGGGCGCTAGGGTCCAGGCTGGCTGCACCCCCGATCAGGCTGCACACCACAAGCGGCAGGATGATCATCTTCAGCAGACGCAGCAGCAGCTCTCCCGGGAAGGCGAAGGCGGCCAAGCGCGCGGGGCCGAGCGCTTCAGCACCGCCCGCCGCCGAGACCCCCAGCCCAATCACCACGCCGGCCACCACCGCCGCCACCGTGAGCAACACCAGCAGGTTGGCGCGAAGACAGCGGCGCACCTGGTCCCAGGAACCGCAGCAGCCACCTGCTTTCCCGCCTTGGTCCTCTCTGGAGCCCAACGCCGGGCCACCGTTCGCGGTGGGATCCACCGCCACCACCCCTTTGGGGTCGGCCTTAGGGGGATCCACTGCCATGCTGAGCCGAAATTGGGGGTCCCTTGTGCGCCTAGAGACTGGGTGCAATGTTCTTGGGACGGAGAGTCGAGGCTGGAACTTTGCAGGAGTCCTTGAAGTGGTGTGTCCACAGGCTCTCGGAGGGTGGAGTGTCCTAAGCTCCCTGGACTGTGCGCCGAGACCCCTTTACTTTTCCCAGTGGTGAAGGACCCCCAAAAACAGAGTTGAGAGAGCCTGAGTTGGTTTTTCTTCTTTTGGGGTGGGGGAGGCAGTTCTTCACACTAGGACGTGGGATTCTTTGACTCCGGGAAGGCTTTAGGGCGCCCAAGTGGCCGAGGTCTTCAAGAAGTTCAACCCAGGTGGCGTAGATCCGGGATGCCTGGCTCCGGGAAACCAGGATGCGGGTTCCCAGGGCTAGGGCGCCTGGCTCTCGAACCCTGGGTACTGGAGCCCTGGGAGGAGTGGACTGAGGGTCGCCGGTCCTGAAGAGGAAATCAGATTCCCAAATGCAAATAGGCAGAGGCCCGAGGATGTGGAAAGTGGCGCCAAAGAGCGAAGAAAACACCTCCCAGGCTGCGCCGCGTGGCTCTGAGACTGCTAGACGGAAGCGATTAGGATTAAAGGCGGAGGGCGGGGCCTGAGAAGGCGGAGGCCAGCCCGCGAGCGCTGATTGGCTACGGAGCGTTCGGCGCCAGGTGGTGAGCGAGGGGTGGGACCCAGATCAAAGAGGGGCTGGTCACCCAACCAAGGCTGAATAACAATGCCTGGACAGGGGCGGGGCCGGAGAGGGGGCGGGGCCAGAGCAAAGGCGTCCAAAAGGGGCGGGGCGTTGGGAAACTGTACCAAGCCACATCCATCCACCCGGACCTCACCCCGACCCCGCTAAGGGAATCTAGCTGTGGGTTGTAGTTGATTAACCACAGCAGGACTTCTAGAAAGGGCAGGCAGACATTGAAAGGTTAGTTTTCTTTTTCGTTGTTTTTATTTTTATTTTTGAGATAGGGTTTCACGTAGCCCAGGCTGACCTTGAAGTGTTCTTGCCTCAAACTCCCAAATCCTGGGATTACAGGCCTGGACCATCATGTTCCTCTCCATTTAAAAAGTACTTCAGGAGGATAAACCAGGTGGTGGTGGATGGCGCACGCCTTTAAGTCCAGCACTCAGGAGGCAGAGGCAGGCAGATCTCTTGAGCTTGAGTCCAGCCTGGTCTACACAGTGAGTTCCTGAACAGTCGAGGCTACCCAGAGAAACCTAGTCTCGAAAAACAAACAAAAGAAGAAAGGAGGAAAGAAGGAAATAATTCCAGGAGGCTAATATTGAAAGATGGCTCAGCTGTTAAGAGCACTTGCTGCTCCTGCAGAAGACCGGAATTGCGTTCCCAGGAGCTCCACGCTCTTCTGGCTGCTGCAGCCACTGCATGAATGTGGCATGCATACATACATGTAGACAAACATACACGTAAAATAAAAATAAACCTTTTTTAAATTCTGGGGACCCTGGGCTGGAACATTTTTCATTCCCAGCACTCAGGAGACAGAGGCAGGAGGTTGACATGGGGAGGAACAGTAATTGAAGGTCAGCTTCAGCAAGTTTGATACCACCCTGACACACAAGACCTTGTGTGTGTGTGTGTGTGTGTGTGTGTGTGTGTGTGTGTGTGTGTGTGTAATCCATTTGTGTGCCAATAGGTCCATCCGCCCTCAAGTGGGTGTGTGCAGGTGGACATTGGGTGTCATCCTCGATTGCTCTCCCCTTTCACAGAATCTGAGCTCATCAATTTTGGCTAGGCTTGGGGCTAGGTAGACCCTGAGGTCCTCCAGCCTGTGTCTGCTAGCACTAGGGTTACGGGCATTCACTGTTGTGCCACGCTGTTACATGAATGTTGAGGATTTGAACTCCGGTCATCATGCTCGAGCAGCAAACCATCTCCCTAGCTAGGAAAAATGACCTTTTGCAGTCTGTTTCCTTAGACAGTCACAGATTGGGTGCTCCCCACAGGTGCATGGCAGATACAACACACACACACACACACACACACACACACACACACACACACGGGCGCGCGCGCACGCACGCACACACACACACACACACACACACACACACACACAAATGTAACAATATTTTTAAAAATTAGCCTCAGGCCAATTCACCACAAAGTCCATTCTTAGTCTAGACAATGTCATTCTTCCTAGGGTAAGAACAACAGACTCAGAAGAAGGAGGAAAGAGGCCTCCCGAACGCAGAATCTCAGGGGGACGCGTAGAGTGAGTCTCAGCCAGGAAAATGAGGTTGAAGGGTGGGGGTTAGGATTGGCTGGGAGTGTTCTGCCCCAGTGCCTGCCCCTTGTAAGAGAAGAAACTCACAAACTGGTTCCAGCTAGCTCTCTTCACTGTGGCCCAACCTCCTACCCGGATTCCTTCAGATTTCATCAGTGGGAGAAAGGCCTGGGGCTTCCTGGAGGGTAAAGGGGGGCAGTGAGAGGCTGGGCTGAGCCATGGGAGCCTGCCTGGGCTCTGTGGACCACCTGGGAAATGCCCCAAGGGGTGGCTCTTCTAGAAAGTCTGGTGTCTGCCTGCAGGAGGGACAGAGGACCTTCAGGGCTCAGTCTGTCCCACCAGCCGTCTGGGCAGGCGCTCACCCACAGCTCTTGTTCAGGTCTGCATTCCTAACTATGGGAGATTCCAAGTTCATGACCAGCCTGGCCACAGCCAGTGACACCAGGAGTAAACATGGGCATGAGGGGAAGACTAGCCCGAGAGACAGAGAGAGGGCAGGGAGGGCTTGTTGGAGGAGGAGGCATCCACATCAGCTTTTGAAGGATGGTGCCATCCAATTGGAATCCCAGCACTCAGGAGGCTGAGGCAGGGGGATTGCTGTAACTCTGAAGAGGCTACCTTGGGCTATCAGTAGTGGGTGCCAGGCCAATCTGGGTCACACTGTGACACCCCGTCTCAAATAAAAAAAGGATGTATATAGGTTTGATGAAAATACTACACCATCTTCTCATAATATGGTGTAATACTACACCATATTAAAGCGTTTTTAAAATTGCATTTCATTATTTACCGTGTGTGAGTCCATGCTCATAAAAGTGTTGAAGCCAGAGGACACCTTGCATTATTAGTAACTTCTCTTGTTCTACCATGTGGGGCCCGGAGATTGAACTCAAGTCTTCATTCAGGTTTGGCAGCAAGTCCCTGAGCCTTCTCCACCACCTTGCTCCTGTATTCTCTTCCCAGCAGCCATGTTTTCCCGGCTTCGTAAGATAGGCAAGCCCTCACCGCGCATGGTCCGACGTCCTGTTGTGCGTTTGCTTCAGTCCCCGTAATTCATTAGATTAAACTCAAATCCAGGACTGTACACATTTCAGCTGCCCGGAGGCTCAGGAGCTGGGAGTTAATTACATAAATTATCCATTTCCTGCTGGCCTTTCAAACCTGCCTCCTCACTGGAAGGTGATTTCAGCAAGGTCAATAGCCCCTGCTGGGAGACAGGATGCCCCTGTAGACGCGGGGTTCTTGCAGAATTTGTAGGTGACTTTGCATACGAACAGGGCTTTTGGATTCTGCCACAGACAGAAGCCAAGGAGTGAAAAATGAGGCTGAAAGGTGGAATCAAAAGGGACCCATTTTTACCAATATTGAACTTTTTAGGAATTTAACTGCACATGCTGTAAAGGGAAAAGTCAAGGAATGGGGAGAGAGAGGAAGGGCAGAAGTGACTGGGAGGGAGGTGGGACAAATCTATTAGAATCGGGACAGGTAACGTCCCTGAGCAACAGACTTCTGTTGTATTTTATTCAAATATTTTGCCGGGCGGTGGTGGCACACGCCTTTAATCCCAGCACTTGGGAGGCAGAGGCAGAGGCAGGCGGATCTCTGTGAGTTTGAGGCCAGCCTGGGCTACAGAGTGAGTTCCAGGACAGCCAGGACTGTTACACAAAGAAACCCTGTCTCAAAAAACAAAGAACAACACCAAAGCCAGCGTCTTTCTATATAGCCCTAGCTGTCCTAACTCAATGTGCAGGCTGACTTTGAACTTGCAATCCTCCTGCCTCTGCCTCCTGACTGCTGAGATTACAGATGTGTACCACCAGGCCCAGTCTGCAGCCCAGTGCCCAGGTTAAGTGAGCTGTTGTTAACAACAGCCTCCTGATTCCAACCTGTGTGCCCCGAGCCGGTGCGACCGAGTCTCGTCTCTTCCCTTGACATTCATCTATACGGGTGTGTATTTCATTCTCTAAACATTACAAACTTGGCACGACTATCACCAGGCACTTGGGAGGCTGAGGTAGGAGGACTGACAAAGTCTAGCCTGGGCTACGCAGGGAGCCTCTGTTCCCAAAAATAAATAAACAAATAAAATGGGGCTCAGAAATACAGCTCAATGACAGGCTGAACATTTAACATGCACAAGGCCCTGGGATCCATATCGTCCTCAGTACCAGCTAAAGAAACAACTAACAAAGAACCTAAATAAATAAAGAGGCTATTGTTTTGGACCGGGCTGCTGCCCTGGGCCCCAAAGACCTACAGATGAAGATGCAGTGGTAAGGCGGGTACAATGTTTGCTGCGTGCTTGCGTGAGGACCTGGGTTCTATGCCCAGTGCCCAGACAACACATCGTATAACATTACTGGTGGTGCACACTCGTAATCCCAGCACTGGGGAGGCAGAAAACCCATTCTGGCCAAAGCAATGGTTTCAGGCCAGTGAGGTGAGGTGCTCTCCCAGCCTGCCTTCAGCGACTCAATGCCCTGGGCTACGTCATCACCAGCCACCAGTCACTAAATTCCTTCAATGTGTGTACCCTTTAAAAGGTCTCCGCCATCTCAGACTGCTCTCTCGCTCTCTGCTCTGTCTCCGTCTGTCTGTCTGTCTGTCCGTCTGTCTATCTGTCTGTCTCTCTCTTTCTCCAGCTCTGAGATGGCCTTTCATGCCCCCTCCCCCGTAAACCTCTTACATGAGATGTGTTTTGTGGTGTGATCTTTGTCTTTAGCCCTGCTGCGCAGGGTACTCCGCTAAACCCTAACAGGTACCCTGTCCCCCAAACCAAGATGGATGCCTCCTGAGGAACAACACACAAGTTTGACCTCTGGCCTCCATGTTCAAACACACACACACACACACACACACACACACACACACACACACACACACACGCGCGCGCGCGCTCTCATGCAAACAGCACATACACTCTGTGACACATCTGGCGTGCCAATCCTACACAGACTACTCCCCCCACCCCGGCCTGTCTTATCACACCCCTTTCTGTCACCCCATCGTCTTCAGATTCCGCTCAGGGATCCTGAGTCTCCTGACCCCCAGCCTACAGGCCCCTCAGTAAGCTGGACTCTCCCATCCCTACATGGCTCTCCCTGGGTTGCTCCTCTCAGAGGCTGCACCTGCCCCTTCTGCAAGATGGAGGGGATGGGGTGGGGGCTCTTCCTAGCTCTTCTGTGTCCCCGACATGGGTCTGCATTGGGACAGGTACACAGACAGCAGGGAC
Organism: Peromyscus maniculatus bairdii; assembly: GCF_049852395.1. NCBI lineage: Eukaryota > Metazoa > Chordata > Mammalia > Rodentia > Cricetidae > Peromyscus > Peromyscus maniculatus. The sequence continues at coordinate 25,578,631 of NC_134852.1, read as the reverse complement.
TCCTGGGATATGTGATTCACCAGTAAGGAAGGTCGGGTGTGGTGGTTCAGAACTGGAATCCCAGGACTCCGGCTGGAGGCTGAAGCAGGAGAATGACTGTCAATTCAAGGCCAGGCTGGGCTGCACGGTAAGACCGTCTTTTCTTTTTCTTTTTAAAGCTGCTGGTTATGGTGGTGACATACTATAATCTCAGCACTTGGGAGGTGAAAGCAGGAGGATCAGAAGTTCAAGGCCAGCCTCGGCTACATGGTGAGTTTGAATCCAGTCTGTGTTACATGAGATCCCGTCTCAAACAAAACAAAACAAACACAAACAGAAACAGGTGTGGGGCCATAGCTCAGTTGGTAGAGCGCTTGCCCGGCACAGTCAACGTCCTGGGTTCTGTATACAGCACCCCCAGTACTGTCTAAAACTGGCATGGTGGTGCACCCCTTTTAACCCGGCACTTGGGAGGTGGAAGCAGGCAGATGAGGAGTTCAAGGTCATCCTTGGCCCCAGAGCAAGCTGAAGGTCATGAGAACGGGGTGGGGGTGGGGGAGTAAAGGAGGTGGTAGGTGTAGTGAGAGTTCCTGCAGCGCTCCGCAACCCACACACCGGGTAGGACCTTTGGCTTGCTTGAGTTGAAGGCCCGGAGCTTCCTGCCCCTGTCCTGGCTGGCCTCTGAGCCTGGGAACTGGAGCCGGCCCACCCTGCCTTTTCTACCTGCCTCCTTACTTATTTACAAGCTGGCCTGTAAAGCGCCCTGCGGGCCTCTCCCAGCCGTAGCCTGTCAGGCCCTGCGGTCTGTGGCACACTACGCCTGTCACTCCTTTCTAGGCCTAGAGGCCCAGCGCTGGGGTGTCAGGTGTTGCCCTATCTCCTCCCCGGCCGTCCAGCATAGGCTGCCGGGGGAGAGTTTCCTAGGGCATGTGTCCTTGCCACCACTGCAGGCCCAGGATTGGACCCCATGGTCTCTGGGCTCAGGTGACCTGGATAGGGAGACATTTGATGCTTCTGTGAGACAAGGCATGATAATGGCAGAGAAGCGAGGGTCAGTCAGGCACAGGGATGGGCCCTCAGTCACACTGGGGATCTTGGTCGAGAGGGATTCACCTGAGCCTCAGGTCCTTAAATGTGTGGCTCAGGAGACAGCAGTAACTGCCCCAGGTCGCAGAAGGACAAAACCACTGCTAGCCGGGTGTGGTGGTAGACCCCAGTAATCCCAGCACTCAGGAGGCTGAGGCAGGAGGATTGCTGGGAGTGTTAGAGCAGCTTAGGCTATGGTGAGATGCTTTTGTCTTCAAAAGAAAACAACAAAACCAGGGGCTGGCTGGAGAGATGGCTCAGTGGCTAAGAGCACTGGCTGCTCTTCCCAGAGGACCGTGGTTTGACTCCCAGCTCCCACATGGTGACTCACAATTGTCTGTTAACTCCAGTTCCATGGGATCTAACACTCTCTTCTGACCTTCAGGGTCACCAGGCATGCGAGTGGTACTCAGACATCCACGCAGGCAAACACCCATGCCTGTGACATCAAACGAACATGGAAATAAAATTAAAGACAAAACAACAACAGAAAAAAGCCAGAGAGTTGGCGTGGGGATTTCAAGCTTATGTTGCTCTTGCAGAGGTCCTGAGTTCAGTTTCCAGCACCAAATCAGGAAGCTCACAAACGCCTGTAACTCCAGCGCCAAGGGATCCGATGCCTCTACCCTCTAAGGGCACCTACACTCGTGTGTGTGTGTGTGTGTGTGTGTGTGTGTGTGTGTGTGTGTGTGTGTAACCCCCCACACACACATACATGCACACACATACATGTACATAATTAAAATGAAAATCTCTGTAAGCCTGTAATTAAGACTTCCTACCCTCTTCAAGAAATGACATTCGACATTTAAAATTAAATATATATATATATATATATAATTGAATGAATACTGTGGAATGTAATCTATGAATACCACAAATGTGATTAATATCATGAGTGTAATTTAAAAAATAAAGAAAGAAAGAAAAAAATGAAAATCTTTAAAACAAAACAAAAAGCAAAACAAAACAAACAAAAACAATTACAAATCCCCCAGCCTCCAGGCCGATCACATGGTTTAGTAGGTAAAAGGGGCTTTGCTGCCAAGCCTGAGGACCCGAGTTCGATCCTCAGGACCCACATGGCAAAAGCAGAGAACCAGCTCCAGCAAGTTGTCGTCTGATCTAACATCTTACACTTCGGCGTGCATGTGAGGACAGACGGACACATATAAACTAAATAAACAAAAGTTCGAGACCCGCCTAGCACTTTCTCTTAGCGCCTCACTCCGGCGGAGTCGGAGCGCTGGTGAAAGCTGTTGCCGTGCTTTTGGATAGAGATGTGCTCCACCTGTCATTGGAAGAGGAAAAGGAAAAGCACAGGAAGCCGCAGCTAGCTCAAAGTCCAAAGGCTTGCTTCGTGGATGTAAAATGGCCAGGTTGCTGCGGGAGTGCCAGAGTTTCCAGCCATGGGCAGACAGTGGTTCTTTGAGGAGGTGGTGCCGGCCCAGAGGAGGGAAAGCTGGACTCACAGGAGGCTGTGTAGGCAGCTCACAAACACCTGGGAACTCCAGCTCCGGGGAATCCCATGCCTCTGGCCTCTGTGGGAAACTGCTCTCGCGGGTATACACCCCCCACATATACATAATTAAAACTGGAAATCCTTAAAACAAAAACCAGTGTAAAGCAACACTAATGATCCATACAGCCTCCCGAATTTGTGTTTTCTCACAGAAAGCCTATCTTCAAGTTCAGCTACTCTACCAACATGATTATTATGTTTTATTTTAACATGCACACGCGCACATGTGCACACACACACACACACACACATACACACGCACACGCACATACACACACACAAATACAAATAAATAGCTGTAATAAAAACAATGTGTGTGTGTGTGTGTGTTTTTCTTTTACAAAGTTCAATAGTTTCTCGGTGAGGTGGCTGCTGGCAAGGGAAAATAGGCTTCAGCCTCCACCATGGCTACGGCCCCACCCACTCAGTACTGTGGCGAGAAGAAACTGAAAAGAAGGAGCGGAAATCACTGCTCAACTTTCCCTTTGGAAGACAGGGCATGGTGGCACATGCCTGTGATCCTGGCACTCAGGAGGTGGCGTCAACCTGGGCTATGTAACGGTTTGAAACCAGCCTGACTCAAAAACCCCAAAACCGGGGCTGGAGAGATGGCTCAGAGGCTAAGAGCACTGGCTGCTCTTCCAGAGGTCCTGAGTTCAATTCCTAGCAACCACATGGTGGCTCACAACCATCCATAAGGAGATCTGGTGCCCTCTTCTGACCTGCAGGTGTATATGGAGACAGAATACTGTATATATAATAAATAAATAAATAAATCTTTAAAAAAAAAAAAACAAAACCAACCAACCAATCAAACTAAGAAGAACAAATTTGCTTCCCAAAGCCTGGTCCCGAAGCCAGTCAGGCTACGCTGGAGGGACTCTGGGAGGGCACAGCCCTGTGTCAGGTGTTGGGTGGGAGCTGAGGGGAACATGGGGGTTCTGGGGGAACTCAGGCCCATGACCTTGTTAGCAGTTGATTCAGGGAGTAAACAGCAAACCCATTCAAAGCAGCTCTGTGGGTGTTTTCCCTGAGGGCAGCAAGTCTGGAGAACCAGGACATCTTCTGTCTGGGAGACACTTGCCTCTGACTGCCACAGGACCCCAGAGGAAGATGTGGCTGCCATTGTCTCCTTCTCTCTCCCTCTCTCCCTCCCTCCCTCCTTCCCCCATTTCGTGTGTGTGTGTGTGTGTGTGTGTGTGTGTGTGTGTGTGTGTGTGTAAGTGTGGTATATGTGTCCACGTATGTGGGTGGGTATGCCTCTAGGTGCGTAAGAGGAGTCTGGGGGAGAGCATTCTGTGTCTTCTTTTACTCCATAGTTTTTCTTTGAGGCAGAGTCTCTCCCTGAGCCTGGAGTTCACATTTTTCCTGCTAGGTTGGCAGACAGCAAGCCCCAGTGGTTAAAGTTTCTCCACCACCCCACACAGTGCTGGGTTATAGAGGGGAGTGAGACCACCCCACCTTGCTATATGGGTCCTGGGAACGAAACTCTAGGCTTCAGGGTTGCTCAGCAAGTGCTCTTAACCATCAAGCCATCTCTGTCAATTCTCTCTCTCTCTCTCTCTCTCTCTCTCTCTCTCTCTCTCTCTCTCTCTTCATTTATTTTGGGGAGAGGGCCAACAGGTCACAGCATACCTGTGACTGACTTGTGAGAGTCAGTTCTTTCTTTTCACTGTGTGGGTCCCAGGGATTGGGCTTGGGTTGTCAGGCTTAATGGCAAGCACCGTTACCTGATGAGCCCTCTCACTTCTTTTGAGATTTTTTTTTAAATTGTATTTTTATGTTATAGTGGTTTGAATAAGAATGCCCCCCCATGGGCCTATATATTTGAATGTTAGGTCATTAGGGAGTGGAGCTATTTAAGAGGGATTAGGGGTGTGAATTGTGGGAATAGGCATGGCCTTGTTGGAGGAAGGGTGTCACTAGGGGTGGGCTTTGGGATTTCAGAAGCCCAGGCCAGACCCAGTCTCTCTCTCTCTCTCTCTCTCTCTCTCTCTCTCTCTCTCTCTCTCTCTCTCTCTCTCTTCTGTCTGGGGATCAGGGTGTAGAACTTTCAGCTCCTTTTCCAGCACCATGCCTGCCTTCAGACACCATGCTTCCTGCCATGCCAACAATTGACTAAACCCCTGAAACTGTAAGCGAGCCCCAATTAAATGCTTTCCACGTGGTCATGTGCATCACGTGGGAGGCCAAATCCCCTGGAACTGGAGTTACAGTTGTGAGCTGCCGTGGATGCTGAACACTGAGCCCTGGTCCTCTGTAAGGGCAGCCAGGGCTGGCAGCCACGGGAGTCATCTCCCCTGCTTCCTCTTTCTTTTTTTGAGACAAAGTTTCATGTAGCTCAGACTGGTCTGTAATTTGAACTCTGTGTAGCCGAAGATGACCTTGGATTTCTGATTCTTCTGCATTACTCATCAAGGCATCAAATGCTGGACAGGTGTGAATCACCATACCTGGTGTGATGGCTATTCTTGTTTTTCAATTTGACTATGTCTAGAATGCACTAAAACCCCAAAATGTGAAAGATTTTTGTTTAATTTGAAGTAGGAAAATCCACTTCTTTTGTTTGTTTGTTTTTTGAGACAGGGTTTCTCTGTGTAGCTTTGTGCCTTTCCTGGATCTTGCTCTGTAGACCAGGCTGGCCTCGAACTCACAAAGATCCACCTGCCTCTGCCTCCCAACTGCTGGGATTTAAGGCATGCGCCACTACTGCCCAGCAGAAAATCCACTTCTAATCCAGATCTTTTGAGATCATTTGAGTTGGGGAAACTTGCCTCTAATCTGGGCCCCTTCTGCTGGAAGCCTATTTAAGGGCAAGATGGAAGCTTTTCTCTTTGTCTCCTTGCTTTCTCCTTGTTAGCAAGTCCATTCCTTCACTGGCATTAGAACCTACTTCTTCAGGATTCCAGCATCTACTGGAGACCAGATGAGACATCCAGCCTCATCATAGACTGAGCAACTACTGGATTCTTGGACCTTCCATTCATAGGCAGCTATTGTTGGATTAGCTGGACCACAACCTGGATGTCATTCTAATAAATCCCCTTTCTGTATATAGAGAGATTCATTCTGTAAGTTGTTACTCTAGAGAACTCTGACTAATACACCTGGTTTATGAAGGGCTGGAACTGGAAATCAGAGTTTCATGCATGCTAGGCAAGCTCTCCACCAACTAAGTTACAATCTCAGCAAATTCTCTCTCTCTCTCTCTCTCTCTCTCTCTCTCTCTCTCTCTCTCTCTCTCTCTCTCTCTCTCTGAGACAGGGAGACAGGATGTCATGTATCCCTGTCTGGCCTCCACTTTTTTTTTTTTTTTTTTTGAGTTAAGATCTCATTCTGTAGTCTTGGCTGACAGGAAACTCACGATGTAGACCAGAATGAACTTGAAATTTTGACAATCCTTAGCCTCCCAAGTGCTGGCCCAGGACAGTAAGACAGGCTCCCATCTTGCTTTCTATGGGGGAGGAAGGCTAAGTAGAAGGTGGGAGTAGATTTGAGGGGTTATAATTTGAACCTCAGCCATTGCCAGCGGAGGGTGCAACCCAGTGCAGACTGACAGCCTAAGAAAGGTCCTCCGGGTCCTCAGGGGACAAGTGCTAGCATTTTGACATAGGGAGGGGATAGGAAGTAGAAGCTTCAGGTTCAGGCTTAAGCCCGAGGATGTGTGACCTGGGGCCACATACAAACCAGTGGACCAAGAATCCGTTTTCATACAAAGGAGGAAACCGAGTCCCAAAATTCCCACAGCAAATTCAGAAAGAGACCCAGGAGAAGCCATGAGTCCTGAAGGCTTTCGGCTTCAGCCTGCTCAAGTCCTGGTGATGAGGGGACACTCGGAAGGGGCACAAACTCCTCAGAATAACAGAGAAGTCTCACCATGGGAGCAGGACATCGATCGACATGCCACACTATTGTTATTATTGTAGATTTATTTTACTTTGCATGTGAAGGTTTTGTTTGAATGTATATGTTGCACTACAAGTGTGCCTGGTGCCTGCAGAGGTCAGAGGAGTGTCAGATCACCTGGCACTGGAGTTACAGAAGATTGTGAGTTGATACTGGGTGCTGGGAAGAACAGCAGTGCTCTAACCACTGAGCTATCTCTCCAGCCATCTCATCATCACCTCCATCATCATTATTTTGAAAGAATGTCTTGCCAAGTTGCCTATCCTGGGCACTGAAGCGATTCTCCCACTTCAGCCTACCAAGTAGCTGGAGCCACAGGCCCCTGACTAATGTATCATATTGTATTTTCTCTCTCTCTCTTCACAATGATTTTTATTTTATTATTTGTGTGTGTGTGTGTGTGTGTGTGTGTGTGTGTGTGTGTGTGTGTGTGTGTGTGTGTTGGCAAACACGCATGTACGGTCCTCAGAGGACAACTTCTGGGAGTTGGTATCACCAAGTGGGTTCCAGGGATTGAACTCACATTACCAGGCTTGGACAGCAGTGTCTTTACCTGCTGAACCCTCTGTCTGGCCATCTCTCTTTGTGTGTGTGTGTGTGTGTGTGTGTGTAGTATGTGCGTGTGTTCTTCTTGTTACACATATGGGTGCAGGTGCATGTGAAAACTAGAGGTCAGCCTTGTCTTCCTCAGTCACTCTCCAAATTATTTTTGAGGCAGGGTCTCTTCCTGAACCTGAAGCTTACTGCTTGGCCAGGCCTGTCTCTGTCTGATCAACACTTGGATTACAGGTGCATGCTGCCACACCTAGCTTTTCTTTTCTTTTTTGGTTTTTCAAGACAGGGTTTCTCTGTGTAGCCCTGGCTGTCATGGAACTCACTTGGGAGGCAGAGGCGGACAGATCTCTGTGAGTTCAAAGCCATCCTGGTCTACAGAGTGAGTTCCAGGACAGGGAAACCCTGTCTCAACAAAACAAAATAAAACAAAAAGAGTACTGGCCTCTCTTCCAGAGGATCCAGGTTCAATTCCCAGCACCCACATGGCAGCTCACAACTGTCTGTAATTCCAGTTTCAAGGGATCTGATGCCCTCACACAGACATACATGCAGTCAAAACTCCAATGCACATAAAAGTAAATAAATCTTTTTTAAAAAGATATTGTATTACACATGTGTATGTGTATGTGTGTTTGTCTGTCTGTCTGTCTGGGTTTGAACTTGCTGTGTAGTCAAGGTCACTGTGAACTTCTGATTCTCCTGCCTTCGTCTTCGAAGTGCTAGGATTACAGGAGCATACCACCATGCCCGGTGTTCTGTGCGCTGAGGGTCCTGCTCAGGGCTTTGCTTGACAGGAAGGTGCTCTACCAGCGGAGCCGCATCCCCAGACATGCACCACGATTTTCCACTGAGGCGAACCACTCAGTTCCCGAGTCTGTTGGCCACGGTGACAAGGACATTTTCAGCCTCATGAACAGGTCCAAGTGTAACAGGGTTAAATGAATTTAACCTGCTGAGAGGTCACAGGAAGTAAGGTCCTGTACCTCCTGCCCCTGGAGAAGGACAGGAGCAGCCAGAGTGGCGGGGACACCACCCATTTCTGAGAGCAGACAGCTGGTCTTCTGGCGCTGTCGTGTGGAATTTATAAGGAGTCATGATGAGGTCTTAATGTAACCTCACAAGAGAAAAGGACAAGGCGAGACTGTGAAAGCCTCTCTAAGGGCTTAGGCCCAGGAACCATCAAAGGGTCTGGGCGGTGAGGTTGGCCTCAGTAGACGCCTGTGTCCTCTGACACACTTGCTGGCGGGCGTGGAAACGGGTCCAGCCTCCTTGGAACGCTGCAGGCTGCCTGGCGGGCGTTCCCAGCAGGGCCGCCCACACCCTTTGACACAGCAGCTCTTTGAAGGATGGATGTTACAGCTGTAGTCTGTCCTGTGGGCCATTCCCTGAAGCCCCGAGGCATGAGCGGAGGTCTGGAAACAAGGGAAGTCAGAAAGGGACCAACCACCGGGTGTGGTGACACACAGCTGTCATCCCAGCACTGGGGAAACTGAGGCAGGAGGGTGGTGAGCTCAAGGGAAGCCAGTCATGGCAGCTCATGCTTTTAATCCCAGCACTCGGGAGGTAAAGGCAGGTGAATCTGTGTGTTTGAGGCCAGCCTGGTAGTGAGTTCAGGCCAACCAGCGCTGCACAGTGAGACTCTGTCCCAAAATCAAAACCCAAAAAGAAAAGAGATTGATGAGCCAGGTGTGGTGGTGCATGCTTTTAAACCCAGCACTCGGGAGGCTGGGACAGGGGGATCTCTGTGAGTTCGAGGCCAGCCTGGTCTACAGAGCGAGTTCCAGGACAGCCAGGGATACACAGAGAAATCCTGTCTAGAAAAAGAGAGAGAGAGAGAGAGAGAGAGAGAGAGAGAGAGAGAGAGAGAGAGAGAGAGAGAGAGAGAGAGCATGTGAGCAAGCTCAGGGGGTAGAGGCTCTGCGATCTAAAGCTTTCCTACCTGAGTTCAATCCCCAGACCCCGTGTGAAGAGCTGGATGTGGGGGCTGAGGGAGCAGCTTAGTGGTGAGGGCTGTGGCCTCACAAGCCTGAGGCCTGGAGTTCGGAGCCCCAGAAACCACACAAATGTCAGTGTGGGTGTAGTGGCCCACCTCTGATTCTAGCTCCAGAAAACAGGGGTGGGGATCCCCATGGCAAAATGGCGAGACAGTGAGTTAGACTAGCCATAGAAGCAAACTCTGGGCTGTAAGGGAGACGCTGCCTACAATGAATAAGGTGATTCTCAGCGTCAGCCTCAGGTCACACACACACACACACACACACACACACACACACACACACACACACTCAAGTGCATGCATGCCCATGCATGTGTTCATACATATGCAAAGACATGCACTCACTGCACACACACACACACACACACACACACACACACACACACACACACACACACTCAAGTGCATGCATGCCCATGCATGTGTTCATACATATGCAAAGACATGCACTCACTGCACACACACACACACACACACACACTCAAGTGCATGCATGTCCATGCATGTGTTCATACATATGCAAAGACATGCACTCACTGCACACACACACACACACACACACTCAAGTGCATGCATGCCCATGCATGTGTTCATACATATGCAAAGACATGCACTCACTGCACACACACACACACACACACACACACACTCAAGTGCATGCATGCCCATGCATGTGTTCATACATATGCAAAGACATGCACTTACTACACACACACACACAAATGTAAAAAACAAAAAACAAACAAACAAAAAAAAAAACCAACCTGGATGCAGTGGTGTGCATCCAGATTCTCAGGATTCTTATCCCAAGCAGGGAGGCAGAGACAGGCGAATTGCCTAGAAGATGGGGTGGGGGTGGGGAGCAGGAGCCTGGAGTACACAGTACAGTAGCAGAATCAAGAGAGACCCAACTTCAATACAGTAGGGGCAGGACCTGACCTCCCCAGCTGTCCTCTGACCGCATGCATGCTGTGAAATAAATAGATGTAATAAAATAAATAATACATTTGAAAAAATGCATTGAAGCCACTTCATTGGAGCGGCTCCCTGCCGCCCTGGGAGTGGAGAGATGGCTCAGCAGTTAAGAGCACTCTGGCAGAGCATCTGAGTTTGATTCCCAGAACCCATGTCAGGTGGCTTACAGCTCCCTGTAACTCTAGCTCGGAGGGTCAGAGGTCTCCTTGGGCACTCACCTGCACGTACCCACCCCCCACATAATTAAAAATAACAATTAAAGGCATTTTCCTCAATCTTGACAATTTCATACATGTATTCATTGAAATATGATCCTATCTGCCCTCCTATTTCCCTCTCCAACTTTGCCCACGTCCCCTTAACATGTCCCCCTCCCAACTTTATATCTTCCTTTTTTAAAAATTTTTATTTTTATTTTATGTGCACCGGTGTTTTGCCTGCATGTGTGTCTGTGTGAGGGCATCAGGTCCCCTGGAACTGGAGTTACAGACAGTTGTGAGCTGCCATGTGGTTGCTGGGAATCAAACTCAGGTCCTCTGGAAGAGCAGCCAGTGCTCTTAACCACTGAGCCATCTCTCCAGCCCCTGTTTCTCTTTGTTCTTTTTTCTTATGACTAAGTTAGTGCCGTCCATATGTGCAGAGGTATAGCGAGTCTTTCTCTGTCCCGCCAGCCAGCTCCCAAAAACCACATGGAGACTTATTATTAATTATGAGAGCTTGGCCTATAGCTTAGGCTTGTCTCTAACTAGCTCCTATAACTTAAAATAAACCATTCCTATTAATTTACATGCAGCCACGTGGCTCATGGCTTGTTATCTCATCTCCTATAGGTCATACTTTCTCAGCATGCTCCAGACTCAGCTTTCTTCTTCCCAGCATTCTTTCTGCCCCCCCCCCCAAATCCTGCCTACCTATTGGCCATTCAGCTTTTTATCAAACCAGTCACAGTGACATATCTTCACACAGTGTAAAAGAATATCCCACAACACATGGGTGTGGGGCCATTCACTGGATCATGGGAATAGTACTAGTGGTCATATCCCCAAAAAGAATGATTCTCCCTCCCCACTGAGATGACTCAGTGGGTAAGGTACTTGCCTCCAAGCCTGAAGTCATGAGTTTGATTTCCCAAGTCCCACATGATGGAAGGAGAAAATGGGCTCCTGCTAGTTGTCTTTTGAGCTCCATGTAAGTGCTGGGCCATGCATTTAACCTGACATACACATGCACAAATAAATAAATATAATAAAGAATTTTAATCATCAATTAAAAAAAGCACACTCATGCACATGCACATGCACATACACACCAGACATACACACACGTACACACACAACACACACACACAAACACATACACTATATAGACACACACACACATTCACACACACCCCCACACACAGACACCCACATACACACACTACACACACTCACAACACAGACACACACTACACAGATATACATGTGCACACATGCACACACACCCCACACACAATACACACATACACACACACACACACACACTGTTGGATTATAGATCAGGTGGCCAGAAGAGTGGGTTTTTCTTCTTCTCTCTCTATTTTTCCAGTCAGGGTCTCATGTAGTCTAGGCTGAGCTTCCTGCCTCTGCCTCCAGAAGGCTGGGATTGCAGGTGTGCACCACCACAGCTGGATCGGAGCAGTGCTAGCCATTAGATAGAAATCTCAGTTTTTTTATTGAGTGGTCAGAGAAAGCTTAACCAAAGGGGACATATGAACAAAGGCCACAAGGAGGAGAGGAAGTGAGCCATGTGCTTATCCGGGATAAGGACAGGCACAAGGCCCATGGAGGAGCGCAAAGGCCCTGGGGCAGGAAAGGTGAGGAGCTTCTCTGTGGGTGGAGCAGGTGACACAGTCCTCAGACCACTCCTGGACTTGGTGTGGGGGCTGGGAACGGAGCTGGGAGGTAGGGGAAAACGCTTGCCTGGTATGCCTAAGACCCTGAGTTTAGCCGGGCGGTGGTGGTGCACACCTTTAATCCCAGCACTTAGGAGGCAGAGCCAGAAGGATCTCTGAGTTCAAGGCCAGCCTGGTCTATAGAGCGGGATCCAGGACAGGTACCAAAACTACACGGGGAAACCTTGTCTCGAAAAAACAAAAACAAAACAAAAAAGATCCTGAGTTTAATCCCCAGCAGCACAAACAAACCAGAATAAAAATGGTTGGCATTTGCTTTCTCACGCTGGAGTTCTCTCAGCATTCTTGGCATGTGCTGGGATCAACCCTCAGCTCTCTGGAGTGGATTGCTCAACTTTTAGGGATTTCACAGGCCAGTGGGTTGTTTTTCCTGCCCCCTTCCTCTTGTTATGTGACCCTGGCTGGCCTGAAACTTGCTGTAGCTCAGACTAACTCCAAACTCATGGGGGTCCTCCTGCCTCCGGCAACTGAGCGCTGGGATAAGGTGTGTACCACCGTGCTCATTTTACAAGCCAGTAGATACACACAGATCATTGTAGTTGCTGCTGTTGTTTTGAGACAGGTTCTCCTGTGGCCCAGGGTGGCCACAAACTCCCTCTGTGGCCGCCGTTGGCTTTGATCCCCTGATGCTCTTGCCTCCTTCATCTCCAAGGGCTGGGATGAAGGTTGGAGCCACCATACCTACATACTGAACTGGGGCAATGTGAAGGCTAAAGGTTCTGTGAGGCTGAGGTCTGAGGACAACTTGTCATAATCAGTTCTCTCCTTCCACCACGCGGACCAGACTGAAAGATCAGACTTGCGAGCTGTAGCTTTGCTCGCTCAGCCATCTCGCCCGCCCGTATTGTGTTGAAGGCAGGAACTCTTAACCGCTGAGCCATCTCTCCAGCCCATGAATCCACCCTGAAGTACAAAATCAGTAAGGCACGAGGGCCTGTGAGTGGTCTAAGGAAAACTTTCTCCAGCTGTGCTTGCATAACATCCACTTTGTTTGCGAGGAAACACACAGTGCTGGGACCCTGGACTGGGGGTCCAGTCCACATCTGCAGGCCCCACCCTTCCCCACTTGTGGCCCTCGGAGCATCCTGCAGGGAGGTCCAGCCTGAGGCAGCCAGGGGCCTCTGATGTGGCCACCTCAGAGCCTCCACCTCCAGCTCACAGTCTGTCCAGATGAGTCTTTGAGGACGGGATGAAAGAGGCTGGGGTACCTCCCGGGAAGGGACTGGGGATGGGAGAGGGGAAGCAGAGGCAGGTGGGTTTTCATCATCTCTTCCGGTCCGGTGCACGCCATGTGCCTTCAATTATCAAGTCCCATGTTTTTTTTTAAAGTGTTCTATAAAAAGTATCAGCCGAAGGGGGTTGTGTCAGAGAGCAGGAAGGAGGGAGGGAGGGAAGAAGGGAGAGAGAGAGAGAGAGAGAGAGAGAGAGAGAGAGAGAGAGAGAGAGAGAGAGAGAGAGAGAGAGGGAGGGAGGCTGGCCCTGAAGGAGGAGGCAGCTGGAGCAGTGACCCAGCAGCCAGGACTGCGGAGGCTGCCAAGCTTCAACTTGTTCCAGAAGGTCCAGCAATGGAATGTTCTCCGAACAGCCCATAGAAGGTTCTGGGAGGCGAGGGCTGAGCCTCAGGCTGGGCCTCTGAAAACATGCTGACCCTCTCCGTCCCACAGACCCCCTCCGTCCCGAAGTAAAAAGATCCCCTAACATTCCAGCTGCCTCCAAGTGTCCTGCGGTGGATGAAGGCTGGAAAGCCTCAGGCTATGTGAGGGAGGCCCCGACTCCCTCCAACTCTCTCTCCCTCTCTTGTCTTCCCCTTCCACCCTCTCTCCTTCCTCCCCCCATTTTCTCTCTTTCTCAAATCTTTTTTTTTTGGGGGGGGTGAGGTGGGAGGGTGGGAGGGGAGAAGCAGACGGATCTCCGTGAGTTTGAGCCAGCCTGATCTCTGGCCAGCCAGAGCTACATAATGAGGCTCCGTTATTAAAATATGATTATATATTTATTATAAATAACGTAACATACATAAAATATGGTCTCCCTACACAGTCCGAGCTAGCCTGGGACTTCCTATGCAGCCATAGGTGACCTCTGATTTCTCATCTTCCTGACTCCATCTCCCCAGGGCTTGGGACACAGACACGAGCCACCATGCCCAGCTCTATGAGGGGCTGCAGAGCCAACCCGGGGCTTCACACGCATCAAGCAAGTGTTCTGCCCACTGAGATACACCCCCAGCGCTTTCCTGACAAAAGGTCTTGTGGCATCCAGGCTGGCCTCAGATTTGAAGCCATATTCCCAGCTTCCCAGGGGCCGGGGACTGCCAAATATGCACCACCACCCAGCCCAGATTCCTTCCCCTCTCCAATCTGTTCCTCCTTCTTCCAGCAGCCGGACCTCCCTCCCCACCTGGGCAGGGTGCTCCTGTCCTGAGCAGCACACACTGACCCTGCCAGGCCTCCCTCCCCACCTGCTTGCTGTCCCGCCGTGATTGCTTCTGCACGCTTCCCCTCTGTGGCCTGACATCCGCTCTCCTCAGGCACCTCGCCAAGGCTGGAGCAGAGGGAAAGCAGAGCCCACATCCTACCGGGAAGGCTAGAAACAAACGGGTGGTTGTGAAAAACTTCTGCTGCAGGGGGTCATGGTCTGTGCCCCGAGAGAGGCCCCAGGGCTGGGAAGGGAGAGGCAGAGGATCAGGAGTTCAAAGCCAACCTCAGCTGTGTAGAATGCTTGAGACCAACTCGGGCTGGCTACATGAGACCCTGTTTCAAAAAACCAGAGAGAGAGAGAGAGAGAGAGAGAGAGAGAGAGAGAGAGAGAGAGAGAGAGAGAGAGAGAGAGGTGGAAAGGTTTGGAAGTGTGAGGGACAGAGGTGGGGGCTCTCTGACGTCAACAAGCCCACCCAGCAGGTGCTCCAGAGAGGCTGAGGAGCCTCCAGGCTAGGGGCTTAGTTCCTCTCTGCACTTCTATTTTTATCTCACATCATTTTAGTGCTGCCCAATGGGCATCGGGCTGGTCCAGACCACACCACCATGAGGATGTGGGGTTGCCATGGCAACCACATGTCCATCCCTTGGGGCTGAAGGATGACGCCTAGCATCCATCTCCATAGAAACGGGCAGATCACATGGCAGATCTCCATGTAGATGAGGATTGTCTTTTCCTTCCTTCCTTCCTTCCTTCCTTCCTTCCTTCCTTCCTTCCTTCCTTCCTTCCTTCCTTCCTTCCTTCCTTCCTTCCTTTTCTTCCTTTCTTTCAGTGTATGTTTGTGATACATGTAAATGTTCATGTGTTCATGTGGGCACACATTCACCCAAGTGCACATGCTTGTGGAGGTCAGAGGTTAACATTGAGCATTTTCCTCAATCACTACCTTACTTTTCAATTAAAAATTATTATTTATCAAAAAAAAAAAACCCAAAATTTACTATAAGGCCAGGTGGTGGTGGTGGTGCATGGAAGCAGAGGCAGGCTGATCTCTGAGTTCAAGGTCAGCCTAGTTTACAGAGTGAGTTCCAGGACAGCCAGAACTATTACACAGAGAAACCCTGTCTTAACCCCCACCCCCAAAAAAAATTATTATGAGTATGTGTGTCCATCATGTGTATATGGAGGTCAGAGGAAATTTTTTTTTTTTTTTTTGGTTTTTCTAGACAGGGTTTCTCTGTGTAGCTTTGCACCTTTCCTGGAACTCACTCTGTAGACCAGGCTGGCCTCGAACTCACAGAGATCCGCCTGCCTCTGCCTCCCGAGTGCTGGGATTAAAGGCATGCGTCACCACCGCCCAGCTCAGAGGACAATTTTGTAGAGCCTCTTTTTCTACCTCTCCAGGGATTCTGAGGACCAAACTCAGATTGCCAGGTTATGTAGAAGTGCTCTGTGCTGGCTGGTTTTTGTTTTGTTTTGTTTTGTTTTGTTTTGTTTTGTTAACTTGCCATAAGCTAAAGTCATCTGGGAAGAAGAAACCTCAATTGAGGAATTGCCTATAGCAGACTGTCTAGTCTGTGGGGCATTTTCTTGACTGATGTGGGAAGGCCCAGCCCACTGGGGATGGTGCTAACCCTGGACAGGTGGTCCCGGGTGAGATAAGGAAGCAGGCTAAAGCCAGGTGGCGGCCGGCAGCAGCACACACCTTTAATCCTAGCACTCGGGAGGCAGAGGCAGTCGGATCTCTGAGTTCGAGGCCAGCCTGAGCTACAGAGTGAGTTCCAGGACAGCCAGAGCTGTTACATGGAGAAATCCTGTCTCAAAAAAATAAAACAAAACAAACAAACAAACAAACAAAAGAGTTGCCATGGTCATGGTGTTTCTTCACAGCAATAGAAACCCTAAGACAAAACTCATAGTGATTGCACAGTGTGCATACAGAAACAGAATGAAAGTGAACTTGAGGTGTGGCTCAGTGGTAGAGCCCCTGCCTAGAATCCCCCAGTGAGAGGCTGGGGGTGTGGCTTAGTGGTAGAGCCCCTGCCTAGAATCCCCCAGTGAGGGGCTGGGGTGTGGCTCAGTGGTAGAGCCTCTGCCTGGAATCCCCCAGTGAGGGGCTGGGGTGTGGCTGGGGCAGAGCACTTTGCTTGGTATGTAGAAGGTTCTCATTTTAATATAGCAACAAGAAAATATAAGCATAAAGGCAACTTTTATGCTTTATTTTGACACTGGGATGGAACACCAGGTGTGTGCATTTTCGGCACACACTGAGTTGCACCCTTGCCCACATAGGCAATTAAAAGGATATATATTATTTATTTTTGTCTTTTCCTTCCTTCCTTTTGTTTGTTTTTTGAGACAGGGTTTCCCTGTGTGTGGCCCTGGCTGTCCTAGAACCCCGAGATCTTCCCTCTGCCTCCCGAGTGTTGGGATTAAAGGCATGTGCTATTACCACATGGCAGTTTTTTGGTTTTTGTTTGCTTGTTTATTTGTTTTCAAGACAGGGTTTCTCTGTGTAGCCCTGGCTGTCCTGCTCTGTAGATCAGGCTGGCCTCAAACTCACAAAGATCCCCTGCCTCTGCCTTCAAGTGCTGGAATCAAAGGCGTGTGCCACCATTGCCCTGCAGTTATTTTTAATTGTGTGTATATGTGAGTATCTGTGTGTGTGTGTGTGTGTGTGTGTGTGTGTGTGTGTGTGTGTGTGTGCCTGAGTGCTGGTACCTGTAAAAACCTGAAGAGAGTGTCAGATTCCCTGAAGCTGGAGTCATAGGGCACTGTAAATCATCTGATGTGGGTGCTGGGAATCAAACTTGGGTCCTCTGCAAGGGTAGTGTGATCTAACTGTTGAACTATTTCTCCAGCCCCCACATAGGTAATTTTAAATTTTCTGATAGTGCATTGAAAATATAGGAAGCAGCACTCGGGAGGCAGAGGCAGGCGGATCTCTGTGAGTTCGAGGTCAGCCTGGTCTACAGAGTGAGTTCCAGGAAAGGCGCAAAGCTACACAGGCAAACCCTGTCTCGAAAAACAACAACAACAATATATATATATAAAGAAACAGGTGAAAGTGATTTTTTTTAAATATTTTTTTTTGTTTTTGTTTTTTTTTCGAGACAGGGTTTCTCTGTGTAGCTTTGTGCCTTTCTTTGAACTCGCTTTGTAGACCAGGCTGGCCTTGAACTCATGGAGATCGCCTGCCTCTGCCTTCCAAGTGCTGGGATTAAAGGCGTGCGCCACACCGCCAGGCGAAAGTGATTTTTGATAGTACTTTTTATATAATTTAACTTTGGTAGACAGAAAAATGGCTTTAAAAAAAATCAGCTTACACCAAAAGGGGAACGGTGAGAAGTTAAGAGCTCAGTGGAGGTTGTCTTGGATCACTTAGGGGTATGTAGGGGTGTCATCCCATTGCAGTAACAGAGCTGACTCCCTCATCCACCACAGCCTGAAGAGGTCACTTTCCACACAGGAACCTCCAATCTGGCCAACCTGGGACTCATCTTCAGTAAAGAAAAGAATTTCAGAGGGAGCAACCATGGAGCAAAGCTGGGTTTTTGAAAGACAGAGTCAGTTGTGGTGGTTTAGGACCACAGGATGTGCTGAAGAGGAGGCAGGGGGATCACGAGTTGGAAGCCACCAGGGCTGTAACTTTCCCTTCGGGAATGGAAAGATGGTTCAGGGGTTAAGAGCTGTCTTGTTCTTACAGAGGTTTCCAGCACTCAGGTAGCTCACCATGTCTGTAATTCTAGTTCCAGGGGACCTGACCCTCTTTTCTGGCCTCCTTCTCCCAAGTTTACCAGGCCTGGGGGTGTGAGGACCTTTCTGTTGGCAGCTGGCGGGAAGCGTTAAGGAGGTTGACTCTATTAATCCGGCAGATGGTGGTGCTGGAGGAGATGTAGGGGCCTCTGTGTTTCCAAGGCTGAATCAACAGGATTTCCTGCAGGATGGGATGTGGAATGTGAGAGTCAGGAATCCCCTCAGAGACTCCAGGCTGAGGGCCAGGAAGGATGGTGGCTCCTCTTTAGTTCGGGAAAGTAGGCTCCGCCCCACCCCGGCTGGGCAGCTGGCAGAGGGAGCGCCCTACCTGTGTGAGCTGTGTCAATTCTGGTGGATGCTGCCGCCAGTTTGGGGATTGCATCATGGGCAGGAGCCCTTGGCTGACCCTAGTTAACCTTGACAAGGCTCCAGCAGGTGTCTCGCCTGAGGCCAGCCTTATCTCCCCTGACACATTCCCCTTCTGGGCTGGGCCTGATTCTCTCTTCCCAAGGCCCAGAGGAAAGTAATCTTCCCCATCTTCACCGTGGATTCCTTTTCGCCATATCAAAGCACTTCTGGGCCTTTCTGCTAGGTCAGCTCTTTTGTTGTTCTAAAGGACAGAGCCCAGACTTCTATATTGTAGATGTGAGCCTTATCCCCAGCCCTTCACCAGTGGAGCCTAGACAAGCATTCAACTGCACCTCTGCCTCAAGAACAGGGGTGGCGTGGTGGGTTGGGGTGGGGGTGTAGCAATGGCTCAGTGGTTAAGTGCACTGACTGCTCTTCCTGAGGACCCGGATTCAGTTCCCAGCACTTACATGGCAGCTCACAACTGTCTGTAACTCCAGTTGCAGGGGATCTGACATCCTTACACAGAAACACATGCAGGCAAGACACCAAGGCACAGAAAATAAAAATAAATCGTTAAAAAGTATTATTATTATTTCAAGACAGGGTTTCTCTGTAGCCCTGGCTATCCTGGAACTCATTCTGTAGACCGGACTGGCCTCAAATGCAGAGATCCACCTGCCTCTGCCTCCTGAGTGCTGGGATTAAAGGCGTGCACCACCACCGCCTGGCAAGATTTTATTTTATTTTTTATTTTTTTGGTTTTTCAAGACTGGGTTTCTCTGTGTAGTTTTGCGCCTTTCCTGGAACTCACTCTGTAGCCCAGGCTGGCCTGGAACTCACAGAGATTTGCCTGGCTCTGCCTCCCGAGTGCAGGGATTAAAGGCGTGTGCCACCACCGCCCAGCAAGATTTTATTTTTAATGTATGTGTGTGTTCACGTACCAGCCTCCTGCCATGCCATACAAACACCACTTTCTCTTGGTTAGGAAGGCTGAATCTTACTTTCTGGTTGGGCAATCTGTCTCGGATTTGGCCTTAGAATGACGGCTCCTTTCCCTGAGGCTTAGTATTCCCACAGGCCTGTTTCCCTGGAATGCTGTAACAGTCCTCAGCAACACGTGGCTTTGACCACGGAACGTACTGCCTCCCTGTTCTGAAGGCTACAAGTCCAACATCCACAGGGCCATGCGGTCACCACCCCAAAGAAATCCTGTGAGGCAGATGTAGTGGGTCAGGCTCTGAATCCCAGCACTCTGGAAAGCTGAGGCAGGAGAATGATGAATTTGAGGTCAGTATGGTCTACACAGCAAAACCCAGTCTCAGAACAAACTAGTAAGCCTGGTGGTACAGGCCCAGGATCTGCATTTGAGAGGTTGAGGCTAAGGATCCCAAAGTCAAGGCCAGCCAGAGCTACAAAGTGAGTTGAAGGCCAGCCTGGATATACAGTGAAACTTGTCTCTAAAAATAAAAATGAATAAAAAGAAGGAAAATAAAAGGGCTGGGTATATATAAGAGAGTTGGGGGCTGGAGAGATGGCTCAGAGGTTAGGAGCACTGGCTGCTCTTCCAGAGGTCCTGAGTTCAATCCCCAGCAACCACATGGTGGCTCACAACCATCTGTAATGAGATCTGGTGCCCTCTTCAGGTGTGCAGGAATACTTGCAGATAGAACACTACGTACATAATAAATAAATCTTAAAAAAAAAAAAAAAAAGGTTGGGTATAAAGCTTAGTTTAGGGCATCTGCCTGAAATCCCCAGTGAGGGGCTGGGGACTCTATGAAGCTCACTTATTAGAAGGTATTATCAATGGTAGAGCTTTTACTCAGCCCACGTAGGGCTGTGTTTAATCCCTATTACCGAAAACACAAAATACCCCCGTGCATTAAGCGGTACCCCGTTACCCTTTTTCCCTCCCTCGGCCTTAGGGCCCTGCTAATCGGCTTTCCTTGTTAATGGATTTTTCTGTTCTGGACATTTGGGCATTTCATAGACTTGGAGCAGGCACTACTACGTAGTTTTGCTTGGAGACAGGGTGTCATGTAGCTCAAGATGACCTGGATCTTCCTCCTGCCTCCACCCACACCTTTCTCCCCTCCCATCAGGTGCCCTGTCCATGCCGTGTTGTGTGTCAAAGCTTCATCTCTTTTTATGGCCGGATGACTTCTGCCTGTGTGGACTGACGCTTTCCTTCATCGGTGGACTGGCATCCGGGTTGGCTCTGCCTTTTGGCTTCTGTGAACAAGGCTGCCATGGACACATGTACACAGTGTGTGGACACACGTTTTTTTATTTCTTTTGGGTCAATCAATAGGAAGAGCTTTGCTGAGTCACAGGGTGTGTGTTTACCTCCACAGCAGCGCCTTGGCTGCTGTCCAAGCCTGGCTCCTCCATTCTGCACTCCCACCTTAGAGGAGGCAGAGGGGTTGAGATGCTCAGGCCACGTGAGGTCACTGGGCTTGCTGGTGTGCGTGCGTGCGTGCGTGCGTGCGTGCGTGCGTGCGTGCGTGCGTGTGTGTGTGTGTTATGTACATATGTGTGTGTTTGCACGTGTGGAGGTCAGAGGTCAGCTTTGGGGAGTCAGTTCTCTCCTTCCACCTTGCTGAGGCAGGGTTTGTCTTGTTTCTGCGTACATACTCTGGGCTAGCTGGCCCGTGAGCTTCCTGGAGATTCTCCTGTCTCTGGCTCCCACCTTGCCATAGGATTACAGATGCAGACTGCATCAGACCCACTGTATCAGACTTTTTTTCCCCTAGGGATCCAACTCAAGACTTGCTTAGGAAGGCCGAAGTCTGGCTGGCCTGGTTTTGTTCTGGTCATCTCAACAGCACTTCTAAAAAAGCTTCGATTTCTAGGCAGGGCTTCACACATCCCAGGCTGGTCTTGCATCTGTCATGGAGAACTTGAACTCCTGATCCTCTTATCTCTACCTCCCGACTTAATGCTGGGGTTACAGATGTGGGCCATCATGCCCACTTTATGTGGTGCTGGGTATCGAACCCAGGGCCTTCTGCAGGCTAGGCAAGCACTCTACCAACCAAGCTACATCCCCAGTCCACTCTGTCTATAATTTAGTTACCTCTGGGGTCTCTGGTGACGCCCGGCACACTGCAGTCACTGAACATCTACAAAATAATGTGTGTTTACTTATAATTAGTTAATGGAAGACTCACACAAACACAGAAGAGGAAAGACTGTGATCACCAGCTGAGTATGTCCATCCCAGCTCTGGGGAAGCTGAGGCAGGAGGATGGTAATGAGTGCAAGGTCAGCTTGGGTTACATAGTGAGAGAGACCTTGGGCTCAAAACACCAAAAATAAAACTAAAAACGAACCGTCACCCACACGTTTTCCCAATGAAGAGTCTGAGGCAAGCCAGGCTGAGTGAATTTCCTGAAGGCTACGCTGCTCAGTGGCCATGCTGGGGCATAGCTGTTTCTTGCAGTGGTTAAGCCTGAAAGAAAGCGGTGGCATACCAGAGCTGTCCCTGCTTGCCCATGGTGCCTGTCAGAGGTGGAATGGTGGCCATCACACTACGCTCTCAGAGGGCACGGGGTGGACACATTGTTCAGAGATTAGCACACAGGGCCCTGTTTCTCCTCCATGCTTTTAAGTACATTTTTTTTAAACTTACTTATTGGGCAGGGACAGGGCAGGGGCACATGTGCATAATATGCTTGTGGGAGTCAGAGGACAACTTGTGGTTGCTGGTTCTTTCCACGGGTGGGTCTGGGGCTCACACTTGGGACACCAGGATTGGCAGCAAGCGTCTTTATATGCTGCCCCCTCAACTGCTTGGTTTTCCAGTTTTTCCTTCCTCTTCCTCCTCTTCTTAAGAATTAAACTCAAGGTCTCACACATGCTCAGCAAACTATCTCTGGGCCACCCCCCAGCCCCTCACTGGGGGATTCTAGGCAGGGGCTCCACCACTGAGCCACACCCCAGCCCCTCACTGGGGGATTCTAGGCAGGGGCTCTACCACTGAGCCACACCCCCAGCCCCTCACTGGGGGATTCTAGGCAGGGGCTCTACCACTGAGCCACACCCCAGCCCCTCACTGGGGGATTCTAGGCA
Organism: Peromyscus maniculatus bairdii; assembly: GCF_049852395.1. NCBI lineage: Eukaryota > Metazoa > Chordata > Mammalia > Rodentia > Cricetidae > Peromyscus > Peromyscus maniculatus. Next base: position 25,556,065 of record NC_134852.1, on the reverse strand, counting down.
GGGGCTCTACCACTGAGCTACACCCCCAGCCCCTCACTGGGGGATTCTAGGCAGGGGCTCTACCACTGAGCCACACCCCCAGCCCCTCACTGGAGGATTCTAGGCAGGGGCTCTACCACTGAGCCACACCCCCAGCCCCTCACTGGGGGATTCTAGGCAGGGGCTCTACCACTGAGCCATGCCACAGTCCTTTTTGACTTTTGAAATCTGGTCTCACCTATTTCCTTAGACTGACCTTGAACTCATTCTCTAGCACAGGCAAGCTTTCAATTTGTGATCCTTCTGCCTCAGTCTCTGAAGTATCTGGCATTAGAGTCATGTGCCTCCCAGGCCAGGTTTTAGGGCCATCTTCTGTTGTCACACTGGCCAGAGGGTCTACTGTGATACTCAGTGGGTAGAAGCTGGAGTCGGCCCAGGCTAAGGATAGTCACACCAGGAATTGTCCCAGCTCACTTGGCAGCAGGGCTGTTGATGAGAAACTAAACAGTACGCATAGCTCCTACATTCTCAGCGACCACAGGGTCTAGTAGGTAGAAACACGCATCCTGGAACCACCTGCCAGCTCTCAAGAGCAGCTCCATGTCAACCTAACACAGGCAATGAACTTTGGTAAATCCTGTCACCTTCCTGGGTTATGCACGTCCCTTGGAAAAAGGGACAACTAGGGTCCCTTCCTCATAATCTTGTAAGCACAAATTGCTCAGAAGCTGGGTGTGGAGAGACACTGCCATCCCTGACCTCGGGGGCCGGAGGCAAGGCTCCTCTCGATAAGAATCCAGGGGCTGAGCTGGCCCTGTGGCTCACATCTTAATCTCAGCACTTGGGAGGGAGAGGCAGGTGAGTGAAGCTAATAGCAAGGGCATCTCTCAAACAAAACATAATCCAGGGCTGGCTATGAAGCCTGGCACTGCTTGCAGATTCTCGGTGCTGTCAGGTCCGAGGAACTGTGGACTTTGGGCAAGTGTTTCGTGTCCACACCAGTTACCCCTCAATCTTGGGGGCCCTCTGTGGGCAGAAGCATGTCTAAAGTATGCTTAGGTGTCCCTGCTTTTCTTAGCCCAATGAGATGTGTTGTTGACTGACTCATTGATGGACCAAGGCTTCCTGAGGGAAGATGGACAAGGGCTCAGAGACAGCCGGGCCAGGCAGGACCATAGATTTATTGGGGGCTGCACACACGCACGCTCACAGCATCACACAACAATGGCACAGTTACTCGGGACATCACGATGGCCTCGGCCATCAAAGGAGGGCCCAGAGGCAGTGGGTGGCAGCCTCCTCCCATGCGGCCTAGACCCTGCTGGGTCCTTCCTCTGGGGCAGCTGAGGAAGGGAGGGGCTGCTGGGGTGAGCCTCGGGCCTGGCAGGGGGTGAGCAGGCAGGTTGGTCCAGCAGGCCGGGCTGGGCGGAGGCCGCCTCACTCCAGGGACTGCAGCATCAACAGCTGCTTCAGCACCTTCGTCTGGCTGGTCTCCCGGATTTCACCTGCCAGGAACATCTCATCTACCACCGTGTAAACCTGGGCAAGGAAGGGAGGCCGGGAGAGCTGGGGTCAGGGAAGGAAGGGCTGGCTGCTGCAGTAGCCAGCCCTCGGGAGTCAAGTGGTTACGCCCTGAGCAGGGAAATAGTATCAGGGGGGCCCGGCAGATCTCTGGTGGCTCCACCCCCGCGCCCCCCCCCCCCATGGCTGCCTCTTGCCCACTTCCCCAAGAGCCTACCTTGTAGAAGTTGAACACCAGGTCCAATTCACAGACATTGTGGAAATATTCATTTAACACCTGAGAGAGGAAGATGAAGGCCAGGGATGAGAGACAGGCCTGACGGGCTGGTGAGATGGCTAACCTGCTGGGTAACAGTGCTTGCTGCGCAAACCTGAGTTCAAATCCTATATCCCACGGCAGGAGGAGAGAACCAGCTCCCAAAGCTGTTCTCTGACTTCCACGTGTGAGCTGTGGCACATGTGTGCCCGCGCACACATACCACAGACATTATACACACATGATACTAATAAATAAAGTATGAAATAAGACGGGCAGGGAGGCCTGAGGATGTAGCCCAGGGTTTGTCTGCATTCATGAATGGGTTCTGTCTCCAACACCACATAAAACCCACTTGGAGGACCACATCTGTAATCCTAGCATGTGGGAGGTAGAGGCAGGAGATCAGGAATTAAAAGTCACCCCCTAGCTATATGCCAAATGTGAGGCCAGCCAGGGCGATATGAGGGTGTGTGCAATGGAGAGACGGCTCAGTGGTTAAGAGCACAGGTTGCTCTTTTAGGACTCAAGTTTGGTTCCCAGCACCCACGTCAAGTGGCTCACAACTGCTTGTGACTCCAACACCAGGGGGTCCGGTGCCTTCTGGGTCCCTGGGAACCGGCATATATGTCACACTTGTACAAACACACACATACAAACAAAACCAAACCTCAGTGGATGGAGGAAGAGGCAGCTGTGCTAACTAGATCATCCGGGCCATCCTGAGCTACATAACAAGACGCTACCCCCCCCCACCCCCCACCCCCCACCCCCCACCCCCGGCCACACACACAGACCAGTTATCAGAGAGAGCGGACGGGCCCAGTGACAGAGCAGACAGCAGCGGAGGGCCAGCAGGAGGGCTCAGCTGGTAAGGCGCCTGCTGCCAAGCCCGGAGCAGGCCGGGGCACTGACTCTCACGTTGTCTCTGACCTCCGCACACCCACCACTGTGCAGACACACTCACTCACACCATGACTCGGGTCGGACGCAGAGCTGCTGGGGGACGGGCAGAGAAGTTGGCTGGAGTAGGTGAGAGAGGTGAGGAGGGGGAGGAAGACTGGAAGGACAGACCATGCACACAGAGGGAGGTGAGGAGGGGGCCAGTGGCCACCCCAGCACTCCGGGGGGTGACTTACTTCCACGAAGTTATGGATGGCCTCGAGATAGGCCAGATTGTTGTCGTTGACGTCCACGCAGATGCAGAAGTAGAGGCCAGCGTAGCGTCGGTAGATGATCTTGAAGTTCCGGAACTGTGGGCAGAAAGGAGTCAGGACTGAGCCTGGCAGAGGGGGCCAGATGCCAGCTGTTCCACTGTGTGTGTGACCCCAGGCACCCCTGTTCCTGGCTGGGGGAGGGGCAGCAGGGATGGAGCCGGCTTTGGCTCACGGTCCAGCAGAGGGCCACTCACTCAGGCAGTGGGACGGAAATCCCCAGGGTTGGCAGGATTGGGTTTGGGGGTTCAGGGTGGGGCCCTAGTCCCGTTCATCCTGGGAGTCAGAGAGGCTTCCTGACAGAGGGAACGGTGAGCTGAGGGCTGGAAGACAGGCAGGGGAGTTCCAGGCACAGGGAACAGACTGTGAAGGAGCCAGGGCAGCGACTGCACACAGCCTGGCTGCTGGGACCCCAGCACTGCGGGTGAGATGGGGTAGGGGGTGTGGCAGGAGGATCACAAGCTTAAAGAAAGTCTGGGCTGTGTAGTGGGCCCTATCTCAATGCAAAGCAGAAATGAAGTTCCAGATTTTTGTTTTTAAAGACAGGATCTATCATGTAGCCCAGGCTGAACTTGAACTGGCTGTGTAGCTGAGATGGCCTTGAACTCCTGATCCTCCTGCCTCCACTTCCCAAGTTCTGCAATTACTGAAGTGCAGCACTACACCTGGCCCAAAGTTGCAGATTCTGAACTGTGTGTAGCGGACTGTGTGTAGCGGACTGTGTGTAGTCGACTGTGTGTAGCGGTGCATCCCTGAAGTCCTAGCTACTCAGGAGGCGGAGTGGAAGGAGGATCCCTTCAGCCAGGCTTCAGATCAGCCTGGGCAACACAGACAGACAGACAGACAGACAAACACACAAGTTCCTTATTTGGGGCCATTTTGGATTTTAGAGTTTCAAGTAACAGAAGTTCAACCGACACATTGTAAATATTAGAACAATGCTCACAGGGCTCGCAGACTAGACACCCGTGCTAAGGGTGGACTTAATTCTGTGTACTAATTAGCATGTATACTAAATAAAGAGATGGACAGGGGCTGGGGGCGTGGCTCAATGGTAGAGCCCCTGCCTAGAATCCCCCAGTGAGGGGCTAGGGCGTGGCTCAGTGGTAGAGCCCCTGCCCAGAATCCCCCAGTGAGGGGCTGGGGTGTGGCTCAGTGGTAGAGCCCCTGCCTAGAATCCCCCAGTGAGGGGCTGGGGTGTGGCTCAGTGGTAGAGCCCCTGCCTAGAATCCCCCAGTGAGGGGCTGGGGTGTGGCTCAGTGGTAGAGCCCCTGCCTAGAATCCCCCAATGAAGGGCTGGGGGTGTAGCTCAGTGGTAGAGCCCCTGCCTAGAATCCCCCAGTGAGGGGCTGGGGTGTGGCTCAGTGGTGGAGCCCCTGCCTAGAATCCCCCAGTGAGGGGCTGGGGTGTGGCTCAGTGGTGGAGCCTCTGCCTAGAATCCCCCAGTGAGGGGTGGGGGTGTGGCTCAGTGGTGGAGCCCCTGCCTAGCATGCAGGAGGCCCTGGGTTCTGGCCTCAGCACAGTGAAAATACAAAAGGAGCAGTGCACTGCTCACAGACACACACAGATGTGGCTGGTTTAGGCAAACCCTGGTTCTCTTGGATGTGTGTGGAGCACCACCTGGTGGTAACTGTGGGGAACTACACATTTTGTGGGTCCTGGGATATTTACTCTTCAGCTCAACTCATCCTTTTTATGATTTATTTATTATTTTTTGAGACACAGTTTCTCTATATAACTCTGGCTATATCTTTATATACAGACAAGACTAGCTTCAACATTTTCCTGATCTTTCCACCTCAGCTTCCCAAGTGTGGGGAAAACCGTCAGCTTGGAGGCAAAGACAGGAGGATCGTCAGGGTTGGAGGTAGCCGGGGCTACAGTGAGACTATGTCTAAAGGGAAAAGGTGTTGGGAACAGCTCATCCCTAAAGGGCTCACTACACAATAAAAAAGGCACCACATGCTTTACTCCCAGTGCTGGTGAGGCTGAGACAGGTGGGATTAGACCAACCAGTGAGCCCCAGGCCTCAGTGAGATCCTATCTCAAGACACAAGGTAGACAGCTCCTGAGGAATGACACTCAAGGCTGACCTCAGCCTCCACACCCTGCCCTGCCGCAAATACGAACACACACAAGAATTCAGCGCCTGGGTCGCAGGCATGCAGCTCAGGGCTGGGGTCACAGGAATGCAGCTCAGGGCTAGGATCACAGGCATGCAGCTCAGGGCTAGGATCACAGGCATGCAGCTCAGGGCTGGGGTCACAGGAATGCGGCTCAGGGCTAGGATCACAGGCATGCAGCTCAGGGCTGGGGTCACAGGCATGCAGCTCAGGGCTGGGGTCGCGGGCATGCAGCTCACGGCTGGGGTCGCAGGCATGCAGCTCAGGGCTGGGGTCACAGGAATGCGGCTCAGGGCTAGGATCACAGGCATGCGGCTCAGGGCTGGGGTCACAGGCATGCAGCTCAGGGCTGGGGTCACAGGCATGCAGCTCAGGGCTGGGGTCGCAGGCATGCAGCTCAGGGCTGGGGTCACAGGCATGCAGCTCAGGGCTGGGGTCGCAGGCATGCAGCTCAGGGCTGGGGTCGCAGGCATGCAGCGCAGGGCTGGGATCACAGGCATGCAGCTCAGGGCTGGGGTCACAGGCATGCAGCTCAGGGCTGGGGTCACAGGCATGCAGCTCAGGGCTGGGGTCACAGGCATGCTCCACAGGGTTAGGGTTACAAGGCATGCATTTTGGGGGGGGGTCGGGGGAAGGACAAAGTGTCTACGTAGCCTATCTTGAACTTAAACTCACTATGTAGCTGAGGATGACTTCAGTCTCCTTAACCTCTGCCTCTGCTTCTCAAGTGCTAGGGTTACAGGCATATGTTACCACGCCCATGTCACGTGGTTCTGGTTTGAGCGCAGCACTTCACGCACTCTAGGCAAACACACTGAGCTATATCCTCAGGCTGCCGTGAAACTTTTTTTTTTTTTGAGACAGGGTTTCAATGTGTAGCTCTGGCCGGCCAGGAACTCTCTATGTGGACCAGGCTGGCCTTGAACTCACAGAGGTCTGCCTGCTCCTGCCTCCTCAGTGCTGGTATCAACGGTGTGAGCCACCAGGCCTAGTATCCACCAAGGCTCTTAAATTGATTGGCCATGTCCCCCTTGCCATGTAGTGTCACACACTCCTCTCAGGAATTAGGATGTGGGTGACCTCAATGCAGCTGCTCAGTGGTAGCCCAACACGAGGTAGCCCCGGGGACACCACGGGTCACGCTCAGCTTCTCTAACAGGCTCAACGTGCAATGGGCTCCTGAGCTGTCCCTAGACGTGAGGACTTGGAATGAGATGGAGTGGCACTGGTGTGGGGCCTCCTCACTGTCCCGGTGGTCCCTGAGCCCGGAGATCTCCAACGCCGGCACTTTATTTCTGTTCCCCTCCCCAGCCTCTCCCTTACTGGTGACTACCACACCCTCCCAACACCTCCCTCCTGCTCTGCACCCTCAACCTACTCTTTTTGGGGGGCTTGTATCTTGGAAGAACAAAGCTGTCCAGCTGGGAGCTCAAAGAGAGCCCCCCCCCCCCCTGTGATGCTGGCTCCTCACCAGCATCCCTCTGCAGTATCCCACTGCTACCACATCCAGGGGTACCACATCGAGGGGCTCCTGCCTCTGCTCTTGCTCCCTGAGGGGGACTCTAATCAGGTGTGCTGGTACAGGCCTGCAATCCCAGCACCAAGGAGAATGAGGCTGGAGGACTGCTTCAAGTTCAAAGCAAGCCTGGACCACACAGTGAGTTTCAGGCTAGCCTGCGCTACAGAGTGAGACCCTGTCTCAAAAAGCAAAACTAAGGTAATCCAAACATTTGGGAGGTAGAGGCAGGAGAATTAGAAATTCAAGGCCATTCTCAGCTAGACAGCGAGTTTGAGGCAGGCTGGAGGCACATGAGACCCTGTTTTAAAAAACAAACAAGCTCGGCGGCGGTGGTGCACACCTTTAATCCCAGCACTTGGGAGGCAGAGGCTAGCCTAGTCTACAGAATGAGTTCTAGAACAGGCTCCAAAGAGAAACCCTGTCTTGAAAAACCAAAACCAATCAACCAAACAAACGGAAAAACAACAGAAACTCATAGCTAAAACATGGCCAGCAGGTAAAGGCACTTCCAAAGCCTAGCTCCTCAGTCCATAAGGTGGAAGGAGAAATGACTTCACAAGTTGTCTTCGGACCTCCAAACACATATACTCCATGGCATTCCTGCTCTCTTCTACAATAATAAATAAACAATACCCAAACCCATGGGAGATCCTGGAAGCTTGTGCCAACCCATGTCCCGTGTCGAAACCCTTCTGTGGCTCAGGATCTCAGCCACACTGATTCTCCCTGTCAGCTCATTCTGGAACTCTCCACCTGTGCTTCTGCCTCAGGGCCTTCACACTGGCCATTCCCCCGCCTCCGCCCCTCGAGGCTTGGAATGTTCGTTGCTCTGAAAACATCTCCTTCTACTCCCTCAGCCCTTTCTATCTTGGCTGAAGTCACCTGAACGAAGTTTGTGGGTGTTAAGGGTCCAAATTCAACTCCTGGTGCTACGTAACAAACGCTTTACTCACTGAGCCATCCTCCCAACCCCTGAAAAAGAGAAGGAGCTAACGGCACGCGGAGTGGAAGAATGGAGGAGAGGAGGTCATGGGCTGTGCTGCTATTAGAGGCAGGAGGAGGCGGAGGGGCCAGGGAAGTAGGAAAGAGGAATGGGAAGGGTGTCAGTCACCTCCACAAAGTTGGTGTGCTTGGCATCCCTGACGGTGACCACGGCGTGTACCTCCTCGATCAGCTTCTGTTTCTCATCATCATCAAACTGCATGTACCACTTGGCCAGGCGTGTCTTGCCCGCCCGGTTCTGGATGAGGATGAAGCGGATCTAGAGCAAGGAGGGGAGGAAGTGAGAGAGGCTGGGGCGCGGCTCAGGGTGGGTACCACCAGACACCCTATAGGAAAGATGGCGGGTCTCCCCACAGCCAGCTTTCCATGACTGCCTCCCTGGGCCCTGCTGGGCCGGAAGGACATAGGCTTGATCCAGATCCCTGCAACCCTTCTTCCATTGAGCATCTGACCAAGTCTCAGGCTTCAGTTCATCTCACATGCATCTCAGAAGCTACTTCCTCACCCTCAAATCACATTTCCCAAGATGCCTCATCTTATCAGAGATGGGGGCTGGTTTACAGTGCTGGGGAAGCACCCCAGGCCTTGTGCAAGACAGGCAGGGGCTCTACCACTGAGCCACACCCCAGCCCCTCACAGGGGCTCTACCACTGAGCCACACCCCCAGCCCCTCATTGGGGGATTCTAGGCAAATGTTCTACCACTGAGCCACACCCCCAGCCCCTCACTGGGGGATTCTAGGCAGGGGCTCTACCACTGAGCCACACCCCCAGCCCCTCACTGGGGGAGTCTAGGCAGGGGCTCTACCACTGAGCCACACCCTAGCCCCTCACTGGGGGACTCTAGGCAGGGGCTCTACCACTGAGCCACACCCCAGCCCCTCACTGGGGGATTCTAGGCAGGGGCTCTACCACTGAGTCATGCCTCCAGCAGGGGATGATAGGCATTACCACTGAGCTACAAGTAATTAATGAAGCTCAATGATGGCTAAATAGGTACTGAATACATGCTTGTATTAAGACTTCGTGTGTCTGGGACCGGAGAAATGACTTAGTGGTTGAGAACACTGGCTGCTCCTCCAGGGGTCCTGAATTCAATTCCTCGGCAACCACATGGTGGCTCACAACCGTCTGTAATGGGATCTGATGCCCTCTTCTGTCATTCAGGCATACGTGCAAATAGAGCACTCCTATGCATAAATAAATAAATAAATCTTGAAAACAAAAGACTTCTTGTGTCTGAGTTCCTACTACATACGCTTTTTTTTTTTTCTTTTTTAAGACAGGGTCTTGCATAGCCCAGGCTAGCCTCAAACTTACTATAAAGTCAAGCAGACCTTGAACTCCTGCTCCTCTTACCGCCACTTCCCAAATACTGGGATTACAGGTGTGCAACAGAGCTCAGCTGGTTCTTGTTCTCTGTGTTCGTATGTCCGCTTGGGTGCAGGTGCCCACAGAGACCAGAAGCATCAGATCCTTTGGAGCTGGAGTTATAGGTAGTTGTGAGCCACCTGATGTGGGTGCTGGGAACCAAACTCGGATCCTCGGCAGGAGCAGTCGGTGCTCTTAGCCATTGGGCCATCCTTCCAGCCCTTGCTTTTCTGTTTGTTTGCTTGTTTGTTTTTGTTGTTGTTTTTTAAGACAGGGTCCCCTGTGCAGCCTAGGTTGACTTGGGACTTGCGGCAGCCCCCCAGTCTTAGCCTCTCAAAGTTCAGAGATTACCCGTGTGGGCCCCGGTGGCCGCTTGCTCACCTATTTGCATGTATATACGCCATACGTTCAAGGTTGTTCTCCACCTTGGACTAGAGAAACACTGTACGCGTCTCTAGGTGTGCATTCCTTGTCTTTCGGCTGCATACCTGGAGTCATTCACCGGACCTGTAGCTCTCCCACTTGGCTGGCCATAGCCCCAGGGTCCTTCTGACTCTGCCTTCCTGGTCCTGGGACTGCGGCTGAACTACCATGCTCAGCTTAGGATCACAATTTACCCCGTGGGTTTGGGCAGCAAATGCTCGCTCTATCCACCAGGCCACTTCTCCAGCCTACTTACTAAACACAATTCCACACACCAGCTAGCTTTACTGGTGCTTGATGGAATCCCAACACCCTGGAGGCAGAGGCAGCAGAAAAAGTGTAAGTATGAGTGAGGCAAGCCTGGTCTACATGCTGAGTTCCAGACCAGCCAAGGCTACATAACAAGACCTGGTCTCAAAAAACAAAACAAAACAAAACCAGATACCAGCAACTCCACCCCTTCAAATGCTCTGAGGATAATTTAGGGTAGTCCCTTAGTCCCTTCACAGCTGTACAACTGTTACCACTTTCTGCCTCTCATTTTGCCAAGAGTGGCCTGGAACTCACCGTTATCCAGGCAAACCTGGAACTTAAGGGAGAGCAAGTGAGCCTTGACGTTTAAATACAATAACTGCTCGGGGGTCCTCAGCGTAATGTGAGCAGTAAACTCTGTGTGACATCCACCCATGGCTCAAACCACACACACGCTCTGTGTCAGCCTATTTTCTGTCTGGCTCAGAAGTTGGTTACTAAGGTCCCAAAATGTTAGGTCACCAGTCACAGGGCAATTCTGAAAGGTAAGTCAGGTTGGACTTGGTGGCACAGGCCTGTCATCCCAGCTTTTTGGGAGGCTGAGGCAAGAGGATCACAAGTTCAAGTCCTGCCTAGGCTACTTGGTGAGACCCTGTCTGAAAATAAAGAGGATGGACTGCAGTGATAGAGTGCTTGCCTAGCATGCTCAAGGCCTGGGGCTCGATCCCCAGCACCACGGAAAACAAGACAACAACGGGGGGACTTGAAGCCACAAGTGCTTAGCACTGTGCCCAGTACCCACCGAGTAAAATTAGCATTCAGCCACATAGCTAAAAGCACACACTCCTGAGCTAGGAAGCATCCTAGTACTATCAGGCGGTGGCTGTATGCTCATGGGCGGACCACTTAACTACTGTGGGCCTCAGCTTCCCCTTCTGTGTAATGGGCATAATGGGATTCCCCCCCTTAGACTAATGAACAGCGTAACACCTATGAGAGGTGCAGCACACGGCTACCGTGTACCACGCATCATAAAACCCCAACCTCTTACTAGCATTAAAAGGCGTGTGGTCATTTCACTTTCAGGAACTCATGTCCAAGCCAGATAGTGATGTACATCTGTAATCGCAGCTACCGTGAAGGCTAGGTCAGGGAAGTTGGGAGTTCAAGGGCAGCCTCAGCTACATGTTAACACCTTGTCTCAAAATGAAAAATAAAAAAGGGGAGGAGAGCTGAGAGATGGCTCAGAGGTTAAGAGCACTGGCTGCCCCAGAGGTCCTGAGTTCAATTCCCAGCACCCACATGGTGGCTCACAACTGTCTGTAATGAGAGCTGGTGCCTTTTTCTGGTGTGCAGGCAGACATAATAAATTAATCTTTAAAAAAAGAAAAGAAGGGAGCCAGTGGGATGGTTCAGTGGGTACGGGTCTACAGGCCTGAAGACCTGAGTGTGATCCCTAGGACCCACATGGTAAAAGGAAAGATCTGCCTCCTGCAGGTTGCTTGTGACCTCCACACACATGATGTAAAGTAAATAGAGCACAAGAATGGGCTGAAGTGTAGCTCAGTGGCAGGGTACTTGACTACCATGCACAAGGCCCTGGGTTCCACCCTCAACTGAAAAAAAAGGATAGAGAATGAGCAGAGGGAGGAACAGAAACGAAGGAAGGAGGGAGAGAGAAACCACAAGGGTGTAGATTTAGCCGAGGGGAAAATATTTATGCAGCATGCCCAAGACCCTAGATTCAATCCTCAGCATGTTTCAAAGTTTCCCTGCTGGGAAGCCTGGCTTTGAGCCCTATCTATCCTAGACAGGCACGCTCCTGCCCATTTTACAGATGATAAAGCTAAGGCCCAGAGAAAGCAGATATCACAACCAGAAAGCAGAGCTAGCCGCTCAAAGTCTGTACCCTGAGCCCTGGATTCTTTACGGGCTTTCACTGTCTTCCCTGAGCCTTATTCTTCATTCAATCTATCCGCCTTACCCAACCTAAGCAGAGAAACGGGAACAGGATGTTACACGCTCCTTCTAAGAACTCCTTCTGCTGAGCCAGGGAAACCCAGTTCTGGGCAGCCCAGAGAGGAAAGGGGTGGGCGCGCCCAACAGGCAGGCTAAGGCAGAGCCAGGTCCAGGCGCCTATGGGAAGAGCAGCTGGAGGGCAGGGCCGAGGTGAGCCCCGTGTCCTTAACCGCTACGTGAGAATCATTCATCATTCCATCCCTGGGAACACATCTGAGAAGCCCTTGACCCTGTCTCCCCCACCCCAGGGAGCCTCCCAACCACCTCCCCGGATGTTCCCTAACCTCCATCTCCTCCCCTTTGGCCCCTCTCCATGAAGCCTCTTCCAGCCTTCATTACAAGCATCCCTCCTCCCTTTCCTTGTTACAAAGATCATTGCGCCTCCAAGTCCCCTGCTCTTTGGGCGAAGACTCATTTCCTGTTCTGACATCCCCTATACCATTTCCTTTCTTTCCCACGTCCCCGTCCAAAAGCCCCATCTTGGAGGTGGAAGTTCCCCCTAAATCCAGTGCTCAGGCCCTGCTCCCAAAGTTCTCCCCCACCTCAAATGTCAAGTCTCCAAGCCTATTTTGCACCCACCCAGACCTCTCCTCTATGGAAAGTTCTGTTCAGCTGCTTCCCATTCTCTTCTAGAATCCACTCTCAACTTCCAGTCCGCTCTCCTTTTGCAGCAACCTAACCCTAAATCCTACGGGGTGTGTGTGTGTGTGTGGGCGACTTCCGGTCTCCAGGGTCCTCTTCCTCCCTTGAGAGAGTCTCTCCCCCTGGCCATATCCGACTTGTCCCAACACTTGTGCTCCCTTCCCATAAGGAAGCCTCCCTACCCACTCTGTAGAGTCTCTAGTTCTCCTCCATTATCTCCTCCTCATCTCCAATGTCTTCTCCCGCCTCTGGGGTTTCAAAATCTCCCCCCAAATGTCTCCCACCAGGGCAGTCCCTCCCCTGGAGACTCCTTCCCCTCCACATCCTCTGGCTTGGAACCCCAAGTACACCCCGCAGTGCAGCATCGAGGCCCTGATCTGCCTTTCCGACCCCAAGCCCGGGAGCCTGCGCCCGGCCCGGCCCATCCACGGCAGGAGGAAGCCTGTCAGCTCCGAATCGAAACTCCGCGGTCCGTGCGTGGACCCTCCCTTCCAGCCCGTCCCCGGTACGACGCTCCCCTCGTTACCATGGCGACCCCTGTCCGGACCCCAGAGGCCCGGGTCCCGCGGAAACTGGGCGGCTCCGGCTCTGCCTGCAGTTGTGGGGCCCAGGGCTATAGCTGACTTCCGGCAGGAGAACCCGCCTTCCTCCTCATGCACGGCCCTCTGGGAGTTGTAGTTTAAACGCATGCGTTGGCGAGTAAGGGTCGCCCCGGTCGGGACGCCTTCCCAACATGCTCTGCGGTTGCCCTTTTCCTATCCAGAAAGCCAGCCTCCAAATGCACGCTGGACTTTGTGAATGACAGTCTCTGTATAACGACAATTCCCATAGGCTAAAAGTGGGCGAAATGGGAGATGCATTTCGGGAAATGTGGTTCTAGTGCTACCCACACCCCCATTCCAAAGCTCCCTCCCGAGGGCATGCTGGGAAGAGTAGTTTTTTTCTTTTGAGTTTTTTTTTTTTAATTTTACAATTTCATACATATATAATGAACTTTGATAATATTCCCCCATTACCTTCTTTTACTCCCTTCTCCTCCCACCAAAACCCCTACTTCCCCAAAGTCCTCCTACTTTCATGTCCTTTCTCTACTCCCCCCGCAACACCACCTCCTCCCCACCCCCCTCACCCCCCACCCCCCACCCCCGCCAAAAAAAAAAAAAAAAAAAAAAAAAAAAAACAAGAAACAACCAGGCTTTCTCTCTGTCAAACAAACAAACCAGGGTTTCTCTCTGTAACAGTCCTGGAACTCACTCTGTAGACCAGGCTGGCCTCAAACTCAGAGATCCACCTGCCTCTGCCTCACAAATGCTGGAATTAAAGGCGTGCGCCATCACTGCCCGGCTTTTTTAGTTTGGCTTGGTTTTGGCTTTTCAAGAAAGGTTTTCTCTGTGATCTGCCTGTCTCTGTTTCCCAAATGCTGGGATTAAAGGCCTGTGCCACCACTGACCAGCAAGAATAGTAGTTTTAAATAAAAAAATCACACTGTGAACCTAAAAATGTAACTGTCTTTCTATGCTCATGCAGTACTCTATTAAAAATAAACGAGGTTAGGGATGTAGCTCTGACATAGCCTTCCTCATAAATATAAATAACACTATATACATAAAATAAACAACCTGGCCAGACAGTGATGTGTGTCTATAATTCCACTGAAGTGTATTGCTATGGATTTGAGGCTCTCCTGAGTTATATGCTGACTCTCAGGCTAGCCTGGCCTATAGAGTCAGAGTTTGTCTCAAAAATCTAAAAACAGCACTAGAGAGATGGGTGAATGGATGAAGACCCCTGCTGCCAAGCCTGACAACCTGAGTTCCGTCTCCAGAACTCATGCAGGAAGGAGAGAAAAGTAAGGGAAACAATCCTTTCATGTGGGACTCTTTCTGGAATAAGCACCCAGACACCAGTGGCGGTGGAAGAGAAGTCCCTGGTAGACTGGAGCCAGGATAGTTCCTCGGGCTTCAATCCCCAGTCCGGTTTGTATTCTCGCCTTATACTCTAAAACCACAGGTGGGGCAGACAAGCGAGATTTTACAGAAGCGATTGTGGCCTCTATGGCAGGGCAACGACCCATCTTTTCAGCTGTTTCTCTAGAACATTCTGTTCCAGGTGACAAGTCACGCTGGGCCAATAGGCAGCGCAAGCAGTGACTTGAGCAGATCACTGAATAAGCTGATAAATCAATATCGCATAATTGGCCTTTTCTGCCTTTTTCTACTGCATGCTCCCTTTAGCTCCTTAGGACCTGTGAACTGATCCTGAAGAAATGGGCTGCTACTCCTGGCCTGTCATGGTTTTATCGCTTTCATTCCAGTTCTGATGAACCTGGAAAGGGTGGTTAAGACGTATGGTCCTAATATAAGTCCTTGCATTATCATCTTAAGAGGTCCCGCAGCAGAGTCAGCCAGGGTCCCCATGTTGTCCATATTGTACTCCAGAGGCTCTCATTTGTACCTCTTGCCTTAATCTTTTCTAAAAATTTCTTGTACTATTTCTGATTAATTAGCATAAAACAGTATTCTTCATTTAAAACCATGGATATGCCTTCCTCTTTGGTGGTAATCAAATCTAATCCTCTACAGTTTGGAGAAACATTGCCACCCAAGACTTTCTCTGATTCTGGAGAGTGTCTAGGCTTTCCTGAGCAATGGTCAATCGTTGATCTGAGTAGGGACCTGACTGAGCAGAACTTGCTGGATGCCTATTGCTGCGGAACCGGTCACCACGGGCCCCATCAGGGCCGTTCCTAGCAGGACTGCTAAAAGTGCAGGAGTTCTTTTATTTCTTGACTCTCAGGGATGTAAGTATTGCTGGACCTCGCTTCCTGGGAGCACATCTAAGTAGGGTACTGGTCTGCATCTGTCTCCTGGGTAGCAGGTGTAGACACGTTAGGGGCAGGTGAGGTATGTACCATTAGGAACTAGTGCGGTGGGGTTTTGTTTTGTTTTTGTTTTTTTTCGAGACAGGGTTTCTCTGTGTAACAGTCTTGGCTGTCTTGGAACTCACTCTGTAGACCAGGCTGGCCTTGAACTCACAGAGATCCGCCTGCTTCTGCTACCCAAGTGCTGGGATTAAAGGCATTCTCCACCACCACCACCCAGCCTAGCTACTGCTTTTTTAACTAGGCTGTTACAGCCCCCTTCATTCCCCACACATTGGCCTTCTTCTGTGACCTGAGCAGGTGGTCCAGTTAAATATGCCCTTTTGTGTTATTAGTCTGGCTTTGGTTAGTCGTTCCTACCCCAGTATAGGTACCCTGTCCTTCACACAAGCACATTCAGCAGGCTTGACCTAGAGATAGGTCTGTTAGGTTCAGGAACTCGTGGCTGGCATTTACAAAAGCCAGTATTTTGAGACACGGCTTTCCCACATGAAGGGTTTCTCTACGGTCAGTTCCCATATTATTCCTCCCAGGTTCCCCTCACAATGACCCATTATATCCTTAATTCCTTGTCCCTCTGTGGGAGCTCCCTTTCACGGCAAAGTCCACACACGGCCAGTATTTAAGGTAACACCAATAGGTTTCCTCATAATCGTTTTGCCCTCTGGCCCCTCGTCCTTAGGCTGTCACTGGCTGGGGCCATCTCCAAAATGAATCATCATTGGCATTCTTGGTGTGGTTAGTTCTGTCACAGCATGATGATGTCTGGGGGATGATCCATGGTTGGCCTAGTCTCAAGTAATACCACCCAAAGGAGATAAGGCAGAAAAAAATACCCTCTGGGGAAATGGTGCATTATATTGTGGGTGTCCAGGAATGGGAGCTGCCCTGGGACAAGGTTGGGGAACTGGCTCAGATGTGCATCTATGGGATCAGGATGGACACCAGGGAGCAGAGGAGAAGCTGAGCCTCCATCCTGAAGTCATTTTGAGAGGCTCAGCTCTTGTGGTGCACTCCTGGCTTGGGTCCACAACAGCCTTGTGCTCTGTCCATAGCTTGTCACCTTCGACCTTGCTGTACAATGTCAGCTAAGTCTTTCAAGGACCGCTGGAAGCCGGGCAGTGGGTGTGGCCAAGCTTTTCATCCCTGCACCCGGGAGGCAGAAACAGGCAGATCTCTGTGAGTTCGAGGCCAGCCCGGTCTACAGAGTGAGTTCCACGATGGCCAGAGAAACGCTGTCTCAAAATAAAACAAACAAAACCAAAAACAACACTGGAGGCAGGTGTGTCCATCCTCTCAGAGGTTCCCTGAATCCTTTGGGAGCAGTGGAAGTGGTGAAGGGGCCAAGCATTATTTCAAAAGGAGAGTAACCACACTTACAGAGCGCACAGTGCACCCCAAATAGTATAGGTGGCAGAATTTCTGATCAAGGGAGGTCTGTTTCTGGGCAACGTTTGGCCAGTGCCATTTTTTTTTTTTTTTAATTTTATGCATGCGTGCTCTATCTGCATGTACAACTTTTGCCAGAAGAGGGCATCAGATCCCACTATAGTGTTTGTGAGCCACCATGTGGTTGCTGGGAATTGAACTCAGAACCTGTGGAAGAGCAGCCAGTGCTCTTAACCTCTGAGCCATCTCTCCAGCCCCCGGCCAGTGTCATTTTAAAAGTCTTACTTATTTTCACGACCATGCCTAAAGGTTGGGGGTGGTAGCATGTGCACAAGTTCCAAGTTAATTCTCTGTGCAGGAAGGAGAGGATTCTACCCAGCCTGAGAATGCGCACATCACAAGCAGCGACTATTGGTCCCTTCTGTTGGGTTCAACGTCAGTAAAGAACACTTCTAGATGTTTAAATGTGTAGGACTCTAGCTTTTGTGTTGACATGGGGTCCCCGCTTGGGATTATTCTGAGCACGGTGCAGATAGTCCTTGTTAGCTTATTGGGTCATTGTCGGCAACCTCGGCACCACCAAATATATCTGCAACATTTCTTCTCGTTGATTGTTTTCCAGACAGCCCTGGTTGTTCTGGAACCCCAACTCCCTCTGGAGCCTAGGCTGGCCTCCCAAGTGCTGAGATCAAGAGGGCCACCATAATCAGCTTCTTGCAACAGTTCTCATAGGGCGGTTTTCCCCGGAGGGGTTGCTGTGTGAGCTTGTCAGACTAGGTTGGGAGCTGGGGTTGCTGTGGGTATTATTGTTTTCTATCAGTGGTATTCAGACAGCCCTCCTGATTTTTAGTAGCCCTGTTATCAGGTTTTTGTGTTTTGTTTTGTTTTTTACATTTAAACTTATTTATTTAATTATTGAGTGTGTGTGTGTGTGTGTGTGTGTGTGTGTGTGTGGGTGGGTGAATGGGCACGCTACAGTGTTCACGTGGAGGCCAGAAAACAACCTGTGAGCATTGATTCTCTCTTTCCTCCAGCTGGTCCTGGGACTCAGACTCAGGTCATCAGGCCCGACAGCAGGAACTTGACTCACTGAGCCATCTCACTGGCCCACATCAATTTTTGTTTGTTTGTTTTTTTCTCCTTTTCTGGTCTATATGAGGGGAGTTCTGGGTGTAATGAGAGGAGACTTTGGAGCTATGGCTTCATGGACTAGACCTCGGCTCTTTGTGTGAGCCTGGTAGTGTATCACTGCCAGAGCCAGGGGAGCCCAGACAGCTTCTCGGAGCTGGAGGACTTGGACTCTGTTTTTGCCTTCTTTGTCCCCTGAGGCAAGCAGTCCCCTTCCTTGATATATTATTGTTGGTTTGAGTCTCTTGATGTGTAAGGAGCTATTCCCCTGTCATAGGCTTCAGCTCTCATCAGTAAAAGGTTCCATATCTGAATTGAGGAGCCGCTAATCCTTTAGGTCTGGCCATGAACTACAAGTGTTGCGGCTCTGAGGGGAAAGGCTTTCTGGCCAAGGATTACCAAAATCACACCGCACAACAAACCTCACACAAGAGATTTATTGTGAAAGACACAAAAGGGTGGAGAGAAGCAGCAGGGAACTGAACTTATAAGGGGTTTCTTGGGGGCAGAGATTTCCAGGGTGGGGATTGGTAGGATTTCAAGTCCTGAGCTTGGGCCAAGTCCAGGGTGTTAGGATTCTGCCCCCACTCCAGCTGCATGACCCCACACATGCAGTTCAGGAGCTAAGCAATATGTCTTGCGTCTGACGTCATCAGTGTGTACTGGTGATTACGTGGTCACACAATCAACAGATGCGTGGTGTAGCTGCGTAAGCCAGCCTGTGCATGTGCTCAGGAGCCCTTAAAAAGCTGGACACAGACTCCTCCTCCTCTCTATTCTGTCCCCGCCCCCCCCCCCCCCACTATCTCTTCTCTATTTTCTCTCTCTGCACTCTGCACTTGCTTCTCCCCAGGCCTTGTTCTTTTGACGCCCCTCCCCCTGATAAAGCTCTGATACTGGGTTTTGTCGTGGCTCGTGCCTCATGACCTTTATGCATGGTAACCATCACCACTTATTATTTTTAATACAGGGATTGGTGGGCTTTGAGCTGAGGGATTGATTCTGTGGAATATTAGTTTAAGATGAGTTACATTTGTTTATTCTGTGGAATATTTGTTTAATGATGCAAAAATGTGTTGGATTCTTTTATGTGGCATTTGTTTAACTCTGTAAAGCTGTGTTACTTTGTTGCCTAAAACACCTGATTGGTCTAAATAAAGAGCAGACTGGCCAATAGTAAGACAGGAGAGAGAAATAGGTGGGGCTGCCAGGCAGAGAAAATAAATAGAAGAAATCTAGGTTTAGAAGAAAGAGGAGTGAGGAGCCAGAAAAGAGGAGAGGAGGACACCAGGGGCCAGCCACACAGCCACACAGCCAGCCACAGAGTAAGAAGGAAAGAAAGATACATAGAATAAAGAAAGGTAAAAAGCCCAGAGGCAAAACATAGTTAAAGAGAAATGGATAATTTAAGTTAGAAAAGCTGGCTAGGAACAAGCCAAGCTAAGGCTGGGCATTCATAAGTAAGAATAAGCCTCTGTGTATTTATTTGGGGACTGGGTGGCAGGCCCCCAAAGAGTTAAAAAAAAATAACCAAACTACAGATTGGTGGGTTTTTCTGAGCTCATAGATTGGTGAGTTTTTGAACTCAGGGATTGGTAGGTTTTCAAGCTCAGGAATTGGTGGGCTTTCAAACCTGGAAGTGAGCTCAGACATTTCCCCCCACAGTGAGGAGACAATCTCTTTTATAATTTCTTCAAAATCATGGAGGGGCCCTCCTTCCTCTTCAGGTAAGCATGTTGCTGGATAACATGGCTGCCATCTTCTTGATGAAGGGAAGATCTGACATTTTCCTTCGTGGACACAGGGGAATGGACCAGTCCCTGGAATGCAGTCCACCGGAGTCTAGCAGAGCTGGCCTGTGGTCAAGGCTGGTGAGCATGGGATGGGGGCAGATGCCTTTTGAGGGTCAGGATTAAGTGGTCTTGTGACTGCCTCAGTTTCCTGTGGTACTGGCAGCATCACATGCAAAACTTCATCCTCTGGGGATTGCTAGTGAGGATGCTTCCTTGGTGCCTCCAGGCTTAACAATCTTTGCAAGACTGTGTGGGTCCTGTTTCAGGGCTGTGCAGATGCCAGGACAAGAAGAGTTCCCTAACCAGAAGTCTGGGGAGGGAGGAGGTTATATGTGCTGCCCCTTGTGGTGAATAGAGTGAGGTAGAGAAGATCAGTTTCCACCTCAAGCAGATGTCTGTCTTTCCTTCCATCTGCCTCCCCCAGGTTTAGAGGTCTTACCTTAGGATCACACATATATCCCCATGCTTGGTCACCTCCTATCATGGAAGGTAATTGCCCATTTAGGTGAGCCAACCTCAGCAGAAGCCCAGGTTGGAGCCCAGTCAGATCCTGCAGCCACAGGTTGGTGGGGCCATTACAAGCATGCACACATTCATTCACCATCCATCCACTCAGAAGTTTTACACTCCCATTGTAAATTCCTAGTCTGTCTATTTCTCTGGAGACCAGTACCAGTGCTGCCTTGGCATCTCATCAAGGCTTTAGAAGCAATCTTCTATGGGGTGATTAAGCCTGCGTTGGTTCTTCCTGCCTGTCTTCCCAGGGGTCTCTACCTATCCTATCTGGACTGCCAGACTAGTTTTGGCTTCTACTCAGAGACTCTGGTCCTGTATCTCACAGTCCTTTTGGCCCCTAGAAGGGGATCCTGGAATCCCATTGGGGATGCATTCTTCCTGGTTCTAGAGACTTTTGATTGGCTGAGAGGCCCTGGAGTGGCATCAACTCTTGCTCAACTGGGGTCCTGGTGAAGGAGATGTCACTGGGGCCAGAAACACGGGGATCTTTTTGGAATAAGCCACTCCATCACCATTGCGCATGGAAGAGACGAGAAGTCACTGGTAGATTGAAGCCAGGATATCTCTTGAAAGGTTTCAATCCACAGTCCGGTTTGTATTTCTTGTATAATATTAGAGGGACCAGCCTTAATATTATACATCCCAGGGGCTCAGGAGAGAGAACTACTAACGGCGAGGACTATTTTCAGGAAATAGAATCTCAGCACACAGAGCTCTATCGTCCACTTGTTTTAATTCCTCTGGCATAACATCCTTTATACACAGCTTCAGTTCTGTTCTCATGTCTAGCTCCTTTCTTGCCTGATTTCTCTCTATATTTATCTACTGTCCCCTCTAGGTTCTATCTTAATTCCTTCATCTAGTTCTGCCCCTTCTAGGTTCTCATCTATCTAGTTCTTTCCCCTATCAGCTCCTCTCTCGTCTCCTTCTCTCTCATCTGGCTCTTCCTCATCTTGTTCTTTCCCATCTGGCTCTTCCTCATCTTTCATCTTGTTCCTCTAGTCCTCTCTTTTAGCCCTTCAATCTAGTTCTTCCCCATCTCAGTTCGTTCCTCTCAAGTTCTTACCCATCTAGTTCTTCCATTCTCTTTTCTCACCTACTGCCCTGGAAGTCCCGGTATATAAAGGGAGGGTCCGAGCTAAATTGTGTAAAGCTATTACTTAACATCCACCTCTCCTAGGCGGTGTCCCCTTGTGGAATTTACCATAAGTCAGGAGACTTGCATGTGGGCTGTTACCATTGTTAGTCCTCGGAAGTTGGGCGCCCCCCTGGGCGGTGTCTCCTTGTGGAATTTAAGTCAGGAGACTTGCAGGTGGGCTGTTATCATTGTTAGTCCTCGGAAGTTGGGCGCCCACCTGGGTGGTGTTTCCTGTAGTCCTTGAAAGTGGCTAAGGGAGATAATCTGATTCCAGAGAAAGCCTTTCCTGAGGCTGTTCACCAAATACCTGGAATGTGTTTTGTCCAGAGAGTGATCAGTCCACACTGTTAGCCCTTCTTAGGGAAAAGTCAATTGGGAAAGCTATGAAGGCACACATGATTTTCATAACAGAATACAGCTGATATATAACAAGCCAAGTAACACCAAAAACCAAAGGTGGGGCAGACAAGTGAGATTTTATAGGAGCATTTGTGGCTTCTGTGGCAGGGTGACAACCCATTGTTTCAGCTGTTTCTCCAGGTAGCAAGTGAAGTCGTACTTGGCAACGAGACAGTACAAACAGTGCTTTAAGTAAATCATGAGATGCTGTGGGGCGTTCTGTATGGTAAATGTGTTGCTCTGATTGGTTAATAAATAAAGTGCTGATTGGCCAGTAGCCAGGCAGAAGTACAGGCGGGACAAGCAGAGAAGAGAATTCTGGGAAGTGGAAGGCTGAGTCAGGAGATGCTGCCAGCCGCTGCCATGAGTACCAACATGTAAGATACTGGTAAGCCACGAGCCATGTGGCAAGGTATAGATTTAAATAATATAAGAGTCTGTGTGTTTATTTTATAAGTGGGCTGTGGGACTGCCGGGACTTGGCGGGAGCTGGAGAGAAACTTTCCAGCTACAATGAAATAAATCAGTTTTTAGTAACTGGTCTTTTCTGTCTTATTCTACTTTCCTTTCTTCCTTCCTTCCTTCCTTCCTTCCTTCCTTCCTTCCTTTCTTTTTGTTTGTTTTTTGAGACAGGGTTTCTCTGTAATTTTGGTGCCCGTCCTGGATCTCACTCTGTAGACCAGGCTGGCCTCGAACTCACAGAGACCCGCCTGGCTCTGCCTCCCGAGTGCTGGGATTAAAGGCGTGCGCTGCTGCTGCTGCTGCTGCTGCTGCTGCTGCTGCTGCTGCTGCCGCCGCCGCCGCCGCCACCACCACCCCCCGGCTCTACTTCCCTTTCACATCTGTGTTTATTGCTGTGTTATTCCCATGGCCTAGAAACCAGAACCAACCTCAGTAGATGAATGACAGTAGAAGATGTGGTGTACACAGACAGTGGAGATTACATGGCCCTGCATTAAGATGAAACCATGACATTTGCAGGAAAATGAATACAATTGGAAATAGTTATGTCAGGAGAAAAAAAAGCCAGACTCAGAAAGACAAATACTGAATGTTTTCTCTCATATGTAGAACCTAGACTTAAATTTTTGTTTTTTAAAAAATCTTAAATTACAATTATTTATTTATTTATTTATTTAGTGTGTGTGTGTGTGTGTGTGTGTGTGTGTTGGTTTCTTCTTGCCATAGGATCTTGCCATGTTGATACTCACTATGTAGAACACACTGGCCTCTAACTTGCAATGATCCTCCTGCTTCAGCCTCCCAAATGCCAAGGGTTACAGGCATCTACTGAAACTCCTGGTTTAAAATTTTGTGTATGGATGTGTATACATATATATAAAACCTCAACAAAATAAGTGTGGTGGTGAGTGCTTATAATCCTCACATTTGGAATGGGAAGGCAGAGGCATCAAGACTTCAAAGGCATCCTTGATGACTTAGGAAGTTTGAGCTACATGAGACCTCGGATCAAGAAACCAAAAAGAGGGACTGGAGAGATGGCTGGTAGAGATGACTCAGCGGATAAGAACTCATACTGCCTTCTCAAAGGGCCCAAGTTCAGTCTCCAGTACACATGGCAGGTAGATATCACAACCACCTGTAACTCGAGCTACTGGGGGAAATCCAATCCCTTTAGCCTTTGAGAGCACTTGTGAAGGGTAATTCTAATTAGTCTTAACAATAAAAACCTAGATCAGACATTAGGGTGAGAGCTGAAAAATCAGAGAAGCAGAGCAGCCAGCCACCAGAGATTTCTTACCTCTACGAAACCTCAGACCAAAGGGGGGAATCCTGTCTCTACGAATCCTAGACTGAATGGGGATGAGGTACTGTCTCCATCCACCTTATATACCTGTCTCTACCTCCCTGGTGCTGGGATTCAAGGTGTGAGCCTCCTATGTGCTGGGATCAAAAGCTTGAGCCTCCCATGTGCTGGGATCAAAGGCATGCACTACCACCGAGCTCTGTTTCTCTTTTAGACTGGCTCAATCTCCTGTAGTATAGGGTGGCCTTAAATTCCTGATCTTTTTGCTTCTTCCTCCCAAGTGTTGGGATTAAAGGTTGTGCCACCACTGCCTGGCCTCTATGGTTAACTAGTGGTTTAGCTCTGCCTTCTGATCTCCAGGCAAGCTTTATTTGTCAAAACACAAGCAAAATATCGTACAACATGCTTGCATTCACATGCTTGTATCGTTACTTGGATACACATGCACACATGCTATTAAAAAAAAAATTAAGCTGAGCAGGGTGGCTCATACATTTAACTCCAGCATTCAGGAGGCAGAGACGGTGGATCTCGGTGAATTCAAGGCCAGCTTGATCTGCATAGCAAGTTCCAGGCTAGGCAGGGTTAGATAGTGAGATCTTGTCTCAAATAAACAAATGAACAAACCCAAAGTAGGGTTTTTAGAACCCTTACCTAGAGTATAAATTCCTAGCCAGCAATGGACAAACAAAAGCTCTTGTATGATATTAAAAGGACCAGCCTTAATGTTATACTTCCCAGGGACTCAGGAGAGAAACTATGAATGGCGAGAATTATTTTTGGAAAAAGAATCTAAGTACACCATGCACTTTGTCTGTCTATTTTATTCCTCTGAGATAAAATCCTATCTACACAGCTACAGTTCTGTACTCAAGCCTAGCTCCTTTCTTCCCAATTTCTCTCTATATTTATCTACTGTTCCCTCTAAGTTCTATCTTAATTCTCTCATCTTATTCTGCCTCATCTAGGTCCTTCTCATCTTGTTCTTACCCAGCTAGTATTTCCCTGTCTGGCTCTTCCTCATCTTCCATCTCGTTCACACGTTTTCTCTGGTCAAAATCCTCCTTGTTCCTTTCAATTCTCCATCCTCAAGTTCTCCACTCCTCTCTTTGATGGATTCACAACACGCCCTCACGGTTGGACATGTTTGCATATGCCCGGTGGACCTGGACACTTCCGCCTAGCCAGTTCCAGGTCAAGATAGCCATTTCCGGGTCAAGGTGTCTCACGTGACCAAGATCTGTGACTTTGCATGGTTACATAAGAGCGCACAATGCAGCCATGTGATCTACACACATGCATGGAATAGTTACGTCGACCTGTGCATGCCCAGCCTTTATAAGCTGTTGCCATATTCCCAGCTTTCTCTCTCTCTCCTCCTCCTCTTCTTCTCTACACATGTGTCTTCCACAGGCCTGGGCACTCTCTGTCCCTTTCATCTTAATAAAACTCTTGTTAGCGGATTCTGTTGTGTTTCGTGACATTTCCTCACAGGGTAAGAGCGCCGCAAAATAACTAACACTCTTTCTCTTTGTCTCCTTATACCTCTAAATTCTCTCAAGTCTCTGAGGTGTTCAGTTATAAACCCAAGCCATAGCAATCCTCCCCCTCCAGCCAGGTCATCAGGCTTGAATTCCTACAGGGTCATAAAGGCAGGTAAGAATTTTCCTCAGGCAGTGACTGTCAGGCTTTCTTTTACAACCTGAAAATGGAGTGGTTAAAGGAGGAGGCCAATTGAGAGCTAATGTATATCAAGAAGGGATCTGTGTGCTTAGCCTACATTCCTGGAAGTGGTTAGGTAAGAAATTAGGAGTCTATTAGTAAGGCTGTAAAGAAGGAGGGTCTCACCCTATATTGCACAAGAAATAAAGCTATCCTCCTGACCTAGGAGACAGGTGTTGTTTCATTTGGCCTTGGGTGCTTGATAGGTATTTTAGATAAATACACTGTTAGGAGTTTTTGGAAGCATGCATAGCATTACAAGAAAATCACTGTAGGAACCAGCTGCTAAATTATCACCAAGACTTCTTAAGCCATGGCTTGACCTTTGGAGAAGTCCTTGACTTTTCCAAGTAGTAGCTTTTGTGATAGTAGCTGAATTCCATTACATCTTCCTGCAGCTTGCAGCAAAAAACAAAACACCAGAAAAAGGACTCACTCAGTACAGTGCTGGCCTTGCTGACCCGGAATACATGAAGACACGGGTTCCATCTCCAGCACTAATGTGAAAGTGCAGACATGTAATCCCAGCACTTGGCAAAAAAGGAAAGAGAATCTTCTGTTTCAAGTCATTCTTGGTTACACAGGAAGTTTGAGGCTAACCTGGGATACATAAGACTCTGTCTCAAGGGGAAAAAAAAGACAAAGAAGTTAGCCAGATATGATGTAAAAAGATAATGGGATACATGCTCAACTATGTTCATAGCAGCACTATTTGTAATAGCCAGAAGCTGTAAACAACCTAGATGCCCTTCAACTGAAGAATGGATTAAGAAAATGTGGTACATATACACAATGGAGTACTACTCAGCAGAGAAAAACAATGACAGCATGAAATTTGCAGGCAATGGATGGAACTAGAAAATATCATCCTGAGTGAGGTAACCCAGACTCAGAAAGACAAACATGGCATGTACTCACTCATGAGTGGATTCTAGATATAAAGTGAAGAACAATCAGACCACAACCCATAGAACCAGGGAGGCTATATAGCAGGGGGGACCCTAGGATGATTGTGGCTTATAATGTTTTGGTTTTACTCAATTACTGGGCAAGCCTCAGTGAAACATTTCACTATTAGGATAAGAATTTGTACTATATCAAGCTGATAATAGAAAGATTAATTAATTAATTAATTAATTAATTAATTAAAAATGGGAAAAAAGATCATGAGAAACTGATGGAGATTTTCTGAATTGATGTCAGGGCAGGACAATGCAGATGTCCCTTGAAAACAAGAGGATGTTCACAGATTATAGCAGAACATACTGCCTTCACACGCCGACGAGTGTTTCACTGGCTAAGTGTCATGTCCTTTGCAATTATCTTCTGGGAAAAGGCTCAGTTGGTAACACATAAAAAGCAGCTCTTTGTCCAGTGAGAAAAGAGTAAACATTACAGACTGGTATCTTATGCACTATGGATTGATAATTAGAGCTGTAACAGTATAATATGGCTAAGAATAAAGAGTCTGCCCTCTGCTTCCCAAGTAAGCTGAGTCCTTTTGCTGATTTTCATTCCAGTGTCCCTTGTAGCTAGAGTTTTCCTGCTTTGCCCACAGTTAGGACAAATCTCTGTCACCCGCCAGTTCCACAGCCGCTCAGACCCAACCAAGTAAACACAGACTTATATTGCATACAAACTGTATGGCCGTGGCAGGCTTCTAGATAACTGTTCTTATAGCTTAAATTAATCCATTTCCATACATCTATACCCTGCCACGTGGCTGGTGGCTTACCGGCGTCTTCACATGCTGCTGGTCATGGCGGCGGCTGCAGTGACTCTCCACCTCAGCCTTCCGCTTCCCACAATTCTCCTCTCTCCTTGTCCCACCTACTTCCTGCCTGGCCACTGGCCAACCAGTGTTTTATTTATTGACCAATCAGAGCAATTTGACATATAGACCGTCCCACAGCACTTCCCCTTTCTTTTTTTTTAAAAGGAAGGTTTTAACTTTTACACATCTCCAAAGTCAGCTTGGTATATTTGGGAATTTGGGCGTAGCTTCTCTTACTACTTCCTGCTGGAGGGGGGCGCTGTATCTTATGGGGACACAAAGAAAATTTTAGGATCATGGAGTAGTCCGTGAGGCTGTATTGTCTGAGCCAGTTGCCTTGAAATGATTCTGGATGTTGGATCATCTGGGCCATGGTGTCATCGGAGACCTTTCAAGTGGTCTTGGCTGGTCAAACCTGATGTATCTTAATCTGGAACAAATCCATAGCCTCTGGCTTTCTGTGGAAACAAAAGCAGAGTCTCCTTTCCAAAGCAACATACCCTTACATCCAAATTTTGAAGTTAAGGTACCTTTAAAATACACATTTTGGCATAACTCAACAGCTTTTGCAATCAAATGTTTTTCTTCAGTTACAAATATCAAAGAGAACATAATCCAGATTCTCTGTGTGGTAGCCATCTGTATGTGGCTTATTTTTTATATTACCTTGAGCCTATTGCTTTAAACTGCAGCCTTTTAAGCCTGAAATGGTGCTGTGGCTGCTGGCTCTGCCCACTTCAGCTTCCCAACATGGTGGTGGTACGTTTTCTGCCAGCTTTGGGAGCCATCAATTCTCAGAAATAGTGGGTCTATGCTTCTATCAAAGCAGCATGTAGCCCAGAAACCTCTTTTTTTGTTTTGTACTAGCAAAGGCTAAATCCACCATGCAGCTTAATGTGCCACTTGCAGAGGCCTCATTCCCGCCATACTGCAGGTTAAGCGCACACGCTAGGAACCCACCAGTAACTCAAACCGGCAGGCTGCTGCTCATTTGAGAGAGACAATTAGGAAGCTGTTTTTAGTTCCGTTTTAGAATCTTTTCTCAGGTTTTAGGTGGAAACTCTTGCCAACACGTTGGGCGCCATTTGTAGCTAGAGTTTTCCTGCTTTGCCCACAGTTAGGACAAATCTCTGTCACCCGCCAGTCCCACAGCCACTCAGACCCAACCAAGTAAACACAGAGACTTATATTGCATACAAACTGTATGGCCGTGGCAGGCTTCTTGCTAACTGTTCTTATAGCTTAAATTAATCCATTTCCATACATCTATACCCTGCCACATGGCTGATGGCTTACCGGCGTCTTCACATGCTGCTGGTCATGGCGGCGGCTGCAGTGACTCTCCACCTCAGCCTTCCGCTTCCCACAATTCTCCTCTCTCCTTGTCCCACCTACTTCCTGCCTGGCCACTGGCCAACCAGTGTTTTATTTATTGACCAATCAGAGCAATTTGACATATAGACCATCCCACAGCAGTCCCTGGTCTCCTTGACCCCAATCTTTCATAGGAAATTGATGATTTCTGAAACAACAGCTAAAACAGCCCTCCTGCTAACTGTCCAAGTTGATGCACGTCCAGGGTAACCAGAGGGACCTTTCTTGCACGGACAAACATGTGTCCTGAGTTTTCCCCATGGATCATCTATGGAGCCGTAAGATTAACTCTGCAAGGAACCTGATGGTACCTGGTCACCTAAAGGACACGCTGTCGGTAGACTTTCTTTGTTGTAACTTTGCCTAATGTACTGGGAGAAACTGGATCTGGAGAGTGAAAGCTTGGGTAGAATGGGTTGACGTTACAGCGCATGCACACTCAACAAAAGTGGTTGATACTCCTGCATTGCAGGACATCCCCAGCCTCGACAGTACCCTTTTCCCTTAGATGAGATGATGGGAATGCTGTTCTGTATGCTGTGAATGTGTGTTGCTCTGATTTGGTTGATAAATAAAATGCTGATTGGCCAATAGCCAGGCAGGAAGTATAGTATATGTGGGATAAGCAGAGAGGAGAATTCTGGGAACAGGAAGGCTGAGTCAGGAGTCGCCAGCCAGACACAGAGGAATCAAGATGTGAAGGCAGGACTGAGAAAAGGTACCAAGCCACGTGGCTAAACATAAATAAGAATTATGGGTTAATTTAAGTGTAAGAGCCAGTCAATAGTTAGCCTGAGCTAATGGCCAAGCAGTTTTAATTACTATAAGCCTCTGTGTGTTTACTTGGGTCCAAGTGGCCACAGGGCCACGGGAGCCGGGCAGGACCAGGAAAATTTCAGCAACAATGGGACACAGAGACCCATAGGAGTAAGTACATGCTAGCTTTGTTACGGGGTAAGGAAGCATGGAGAGATACGACTTGGCAGAGTCTGTTGCTCTTGTTCCCAAATGCACAGGCCGGCATATTGGAACCTCCTCATCAGCAGGGACGGTGAATTACTCCTCATGTCTCACATGGCAGGGTTGTAGGCGCTCACCCCCCCACCCCACCCCACCCCACCCCCGACCCCCCGGTGAGGCATCTTGGAGCCTGTAACAATGTCCTGAATATCTCAGGCAACAGAGGGGTTGTAGCAATCACTCGGCACGCCCTGTGTCCTGAGCTGCCACAAGGGGGTGCTGTGGACAGGGCAGCTTTATTCAAGCCACCTGGTACAGGACCCTCGAATTGGTTGGACTGCCCATGCCCTTTACCCCACTGAAGCCTTCGCTTCTCCTCCTCTTAGCAAAACTAACCCCAAGGCTGAGAGGACACTGCCCCGGTTCTTTGACGTCTACACCGACTCTAGGAGTCCCAGGGAGTTACAGATGAATTTACGGCTGAAAATCAAATAAGACAGACCGTCATCGGGTGGTTGACGGTACACAAGAATGTAAAATAACCAACAAAAGATGCATCAACCGTACCAGGGATGCTCTTTAATGGATATCCAGCCAGCAGCATGCCACCGACCGAAAGGCTTGAGAGAATAGGATCACACTTTGTACGATGCTAACAAAAAAAAAAGTGAACACCACATACATAGAGACAGAAGTAGAATGCCCGTTATCAGGGGCTGCAGGAAATGGAATGTGTTTAGAAATGGTTTGGAAATGGACAGTGGTGGTGTTTGCACAATAATATAACGATGCTTTATGCCAATGAACTGTACGCTTCAAAATGGCTAAAATGGGAAGCCATTTAAATTCACAGCCCCCCCCCCCATACCGTTAACAGAAAATAAAAATCGTGTCCAAGGTCACACTGTAAATGCCAATCTCAGGATAGAAACAGTCCAATTGGGCCTCTACACCATGGGTTTTCCATCTGTGGGTGGAACAAACTGAGAATCCAAAGTATTCAGAAACCGGCTGTGTGCTCAGTGAAGCAGGGGCAGACCCTTCTCCTGCCGCTCTTCCTCACTTCACATGGGTGACGGTGTCTCGGCAGCACTGGTGTTAGGCATCGGAAATGATTTGAGCTCATGGGAGGATAGGTTTGCTTCTGTGTAAGCACTGCACCATTTTTAACAGGGGATTCAGAACATCCAGAAGACGGAGGGGCTCCTGAAATCAGTTCCCCGTAGTTTTCGAGGATTAGCCATTCTTGACTCAGAACCTAAGCCCTTAATTAATCCCTTTGCAGTTTTGCTGACTATATTGGATTTTATTTTATTTTGAGATTGGGTGTCTCTTTGTAACTCTAGCTGGTTAACCTAACCTTGTGTTCACATTCCTCCTGACTCCTGTCTAACCTGGGGTTCCAGGTCTGTGTCCTCATGCTTGGCTGTCTTGCTGTCTGCACTGATGATTTTCCCCTGGAACGGTTCTCCATTTTCCATATCATCGACAAAGAAATCCCCATTCCCCATACCCCACTGTGGTGCCTGGAGAGAGGAGAGGTCACTCACTGGTCACAGACATTTGGATTGGGAGACTCGTCTTCGAGCTGTACCCATTGGAGACCTCACACTGATACTCTCCAACATCCTCCCTCCTGACCGGATCTAGGCTGAGTCGGCTGTTTTTCTGGGACAGCGTCATCCTGCCATTGAAATACAGGCTCTGGTGATTGAAGAGCCAGCGGATGGAGAGTCCAGGGTCTTCTGAGAAGCAGGTGAGGGTCAGAGAACCACCTTCTTTTACTGTGGTGTCGTCTGCTTGGAGGACGGGCTGTGCCACAGGCTCTGTGAAGGAACAGGGGAGGGGACCGAATGATGGTGGTTCATCCTCAGATCCCAGCCAGCCCTCTCTGGTCCATGGACACCTGGTAGGGCCTCCAGGGTAGAGCGGTTGGGCCTGAGGCCATAGACAGACATGTATTTCTTCAGATCTGCCACCCATGTGTGTGTGGCCCTGATTCCGCTACTGTGCTGTGTCTCTGTTTCCATATAATGGGACACATGGCTGGGCAGCGGTAGTGCACGCCTTTAATCCCAGCGCTAGGGAGGCAGAGGCAGGCGGATCTCTGTGAGTTCGAGCCCAGCCTGGTCTACAGAGCGAGATCTGGCACAGCCAGGGCTACACAGAAAAGCTCTGTCTTGAAAAACCAAAATAATAATAATAATAATAATAATAATGCCCATGATAAATAATCACTGCCATGTCTGCAGAGTGACCTTAAATATGAACTAGGACCTGATCTTCAGAAGTGGACCTGATCTTCAGAATTGGGAAACTTCCCCCAAATGTCTGAGTTTGTCACTCTGCCTACAGGAGAGAGTTGATTGGACCCCTGAGGACAAGCTGTTGGCAGGAAGAATTGTGTCCACATGAACCCCTCAGAACAGCGGGGCTGTCTATGCTGAGCCTCAGAAAAAGATGCCCAGGTGACCTAGCCGAACTGTGGCCCTCCATTCAGGGCATGGACTGGTTCCTCCCAACAAGAGACAAACAATACAGAGATCTGGAGTCAGGACTTTGCTGTGGTCACCTCATTATGAGGGCCCCACGGTTTCCACAGTCAGGCCCTGCCTGAATCCCAACTGTCCTTCTCAGGGCCATGTTCCTGGTGAAGCCTCAAGAGTTTGGGCTAAGGGTGACACCTCAGACTGAGTTACAGAGCACACACACACCCTCCTCTCTGGAGGCAGAGTCGGGTACAGGACTCTGACCTATTGTACTTTTTTCAGTAAATGCTCAAACTCCAGCGAGGAGGCACATGCAGGAGATGGGCATCGTCTATGCCTGACGGTCCTGTATGTGCAAAATAGAAAGAGCCCCACCCCGCACCCAGGGGTCACACCCCACACCCAGAGGTCACGGGATCACTTACTGTGGACTTCCAGATACACGTGTGTTAGTTCACTTTCCATTTCCGTGTTAAATGTGAGTAAGGTGTAGAATCCGCTGTCAGCCTGGGTGACGTTTCTGATCAGCAGGGATCCACTGTAGAACACCGTTTTCCTGCCGCTCTGTTGAGGCATCTTCGAAGTTGTGTTGTCGGGTGTTAAGTACCGGGCGACTTCATAGCTCTTCGTCGGGTCTTTCTGTTTGTACCAGTAAAACGCCTGGACGTTCAACGGCATTTTGTGCACAAAGAGAACGGAGTTTCCACCCTCAGCCACCATGGGAGGCACTAATTCAATAGTGAGCTCGGCTGTAGTGGGTGCATTCCAGCAGGTCAAGAGGGAGGCTGGGGAGAAAGAGAGAATCCGTCAGCGTGGGGACCTTAGTGTTTGGAGATAAGAAGAAGTTAAGTCCTCAGCGGAAGTGTTCATCTCTCAGCCCAGGTGTGTGGCGAGGGTGTGTACCTCTCCTACGCGGTGCAGGAGAACTTCATCACCCACATTCTCCAGTTCCCTGAGGTTGCTGGGTCCTCTGCATGGAACTCTCTCCTCGAGTGTCTGCATAGCTCCCCGATCACTGCCCTCAGGTCTCTCTTCACACCCAAGAGTGTATTTGGGGTTGAGGATGCCTTCCCTGACCTCCTCCTCTAGAGACCCTGGGCCGTCAAGACCTGAACATTGTTAGTTTGTTCCGTATGTTTGCAGTCAACCCCTGGCTGCACCTTCTAGAAGACCTCGCTGGTATCTTCCTTCCAGGCCATGAGAAGTAGGGCTTTGTGAGTACAGGGGCTAGGGAAGAAAGGGCTTTTGGGAAGGCCATGCGCATGGGAAAGACTCAGACTTCTGTGGAAGAATGAGTGAATGAATGAATGAACGAATGAATGCACAGGGCTAGGGGGTATCCAGGGGCTTACTACAGAATTTTCAGTTTTAAAGCTAATGACAGTGTTTAATATCCCAGTTGGACTTAAATTTTTTTTCGTAAATTTATTCGGGACATGTGTGTCTGTGTGTAAGTGCCTGTGTCCATGGTTGTCTGTGTGTTCTCTCTGTGTGGGTCTCTACATCATTGTGCTGAAATTTCACATAGCCTAAATAAAATTCAAACTCAGATCAATTCCTTCCCAGAAGGCCTCCTACAAGACAGGAGAGCCTAGGATTTCACGGTGGCAGAGAAAGGGGAGGAGTTTGCCTTTTTCTAGAGCATCGGTTCTCAGCCTTCCTCATGCTGCGATCCTTTAATACCGTTCCTCATATTGTGGTGACGCCCAGCCATAAAATTATTTTCATTGCTACCTCATAACTATGATTTTGCTGCTGTTATAAATCATAATACAAATATCTGACATGCAGGATACTGCTTTTTGACCCCTGGGAAAAGGTCATTCGACCCACACAGGAGTTGCGACCCACAGGTTGAGAACCACTGTTCTAGAGGAAGCACTATGCTGCATGTGAACCACTTGGGTCTGGGCAGAGAAGGAGCAAGGAGGCCATGGTTGCTGCATCCAAACTCAGGCAAAAGCCGTCAAACAGGGACTCCGACAGCATCACAACTTCATGCAGTTCCTGGTGGACACTGGATGTGACTCCTCCAATAACCACCCGATGCTCATATCCCTGGGTCCTTCCTTAACGCAAACCTGAACTGGTTCATCTATAATAGAGTCCAAGAGAGTGCTCAGCACGTGGACAACACCCTCCTGACTCAGAATGCCCATAAGAGCCCGAGACTCGACAGCTTAGAACCCACCAAGGAACAAGGAATGAAGAGGGGAAGGATCTTCTTTATCACTGTCAGGCTTGTAGAAGCCAGATGAGTTGGGTTCTAAGAACCATCTTTCCCATAATGAGTATCTTTATCCTCCTCCCCACCCCGTGTGTGTGTGTGTGTGTGTGTGTGTGTGTGTGTGTGTGTGTGTGTGTGTGTGTCAATGTGTGTGTGTGTCAATGTGTGTGTGTGTCAATGTGTGTATGTGTAATGTCAGTTTTGAGTTAATGGCTAATCAGAACACATTCCCCTGGCATTTTGCACATGCTAGCCCAGCGGGCATGGACCTGGGATGGAGTCTGTCACATGACCCTGGCCTTCTGGGCTTCTGGAAAATTTTAATTCCAAGGGGGCAGTAAATAGCTAACTCCCTGTCTCCCACAGCTGCCCTTCCAGGAGATTCTGGGGTCCCCTGAAGCTGTATGAAGAGAGAAACAGCCTGTTTCAGTTTGTAAGGTCGTCTGCTTCCTAAGTGTCTCATTTCCTGAGAGTGACAGACACCTAGGAACATGGGATCTCAAACCTCACTGGGTTAGAGCACATCTCCTGCTCACCCAGTGAAGGCACCTAAGGTACCCCACCTTGGCCACGCCCCGACTCCTCACTTCCCCACAGTGACAATCCCCCCTCCCTTCCCAATGGCCTTAAAGAAGCCTCCTGTTTCCCAGCAGGCTTACTCTTCAGTACAGCACACCCTCTCCGGCACTGAATAAATGTGGCCTCAAAAACAGGTCTTTGTCTGTTCCTGTATCGCATCTCAGGCATCTCAGCTTTTCCCATGAAGAGAATCTCTCCAGGGCTGTCTCCTCCATGGTCCCAACATTTCCCCTCTGCCAGTAATGCCAGCTCCTTCTCCTCACACAGAGGAGGCTTCCTTCCATGCCCTCTGTAGGGTCCCGGGCCCTTCTCCATCATCCCCCCACCTCATTGCCCAGTCTGTTTTAAAAGCCCCAACCCACCGAGGTCTCCCTCAGCACAGCTCTGTCCCTGCACTCCCTTCCACAAAGTGACCCTGGAAACTCCAAACACCACCCCCCCAACCCCCACAGCACAGCATCAAGGCCCTGACCCCCATTCCGGAGCCCAAGAGCCTGGACCTGACCCAGGACATTTGAAGTCCTCTTGTGTACCCCTCGCTGGTAAATCTCTGGTGGGAAGCACACCCCATTTCCATGGCCACCCCTGTCAGGACCCCTGTGACTAACTTCCAATAAAGAAGGATCTGGCCTTTCCTCCACTCCTCACACTCCCTGGTCCCTGGAACCTTCCAGCTGAGCAGCCTCTGTCTCTCCTTGTGTCCTCTCCCCTCAGGCTGAAGCAGAAGAGAGTCTCCTCCCAGGGTCCCCTCCTGAGAGCGCCCCCCCCCAGCTCTGCGGGGCTGGTCTCACCTGTGAGCAGGAGCCCTTTGCAGAGATGTAGAGAAGGGGACTCCATGGTCTCTGCTCCCCAGGGTGCCGTCCCTGTCAACCCTGCTGGTGTCCTGCCCTCTTATTTCCACTGTCCTTAGCCCAGGGGCATCTCCAGAGTCACATGGGCTGTGAGCAGGGTCTCTGCCCAAGGCCATGCTGTGGCCTGTGCTTTCCTGTCTCCTCCTCTCCTCTCCCATCTTTCTCAAAGATCTATTCTTTAAGACTTAAGTTTTTGGTTTTCTTTTGTTTTGAGACAGGGTCTCATCAAGTAGTCCTGGCTGTTCTGGAACTCACTGAGACCAGGCTGGCCTTAAACTCATGGAGATCCACCTCTCTCTGCGGCAGAGTGCTGGGATTAAAGGTGTGCAGCGTTATGCCCATTAGATTTCTTTCATTTCTTTCTTTTTCTTTTCTCTCTCTCTCTTTTTTTTTTTTTTTTTTTTTTTTTGGTTTTTCGAGACAGGGTTTCTTTGTGCAGCTTTGTGCCTTTCCAGGAACTCACTTGGTAGCACAGGCTGGCCTCGAACTCACAGAGATCCGCCTGGCTCTGCCTCCCGAGTGCTGGGATTTAAGGCGAGATTTCTTTTCATTTTTTTTCTTTTTTTTTTTTTAAATTTATTTTATTTGTTATGTATACAGAGTTCTGCCTGCATGTATGCCTGCAGGCCAGAAGAGGGAACCAGATCTCATTACAGATGGTTGTGAGCCACCATGTGGTTGCTGGAAATTGAACTCAGGACCTCTGGAAGAGCAGCCAGTGCCCTTAACTGCTGAGCCACCTCTCCAGCCCCTAGGTTTCTTTTTCTTTCTTTTTTTTTTTTTAAACATGTTCAAACTTCTTATTTTATGAATGATGGGTAAATGCCCACAGATATTTACATAAGTCATGACTGGACTTCACCTTTCCTTACCCGGCACCCAGCCCCCACTGCAAACCCACCATTCTGACGGTACAGGGTCTCCAGGTCCCGAACTTCAGCAGCGGCCCTCATGCTGACGTCCTGCATGCCTGTCTTTCTCTGCAGCTTTTGCACAAGGCCAGGATCACTTGGAAGGGAACCCTGGCCAGCTGGGCCTGAAGAGCAGCAGCTCTCCTCCTCCAAAGCCCACTGCTCTCCCCGCCCGGGACACAGGAGAGGAAACAGGAGCCGGCACCCCACAGTCTCTGCAAAATCAATGTTTGTTTATTGTTTGTTTACTGCCTGTGCATCTCTCTGGTCGACGTCCACACCTCAGGTCCCCCTGGTCCCTAGGGCTCTGGCTGATGTGACTTCTGGCTGTGCAGACCTCCAGGGTCACACTGGGAAATCCTGGTGGAGGTCCAAGCTGGGGTCCAGCCCCCACTTCTTGCTCTGTGATAACTGGTCAGTGGCACATTCATTTGTCCTGGAGCAGAGGACCGCCAGGTGTGAGGGGCGGGTAGGGTGGGGATGGAGAGATGGCTGCCCCCTAAGAAGCCTGCTTCCTGGCTCTGGCTTTCTCAGCTACCATTTTGCCTTCTTAAGCACTGGAAAGAGTGTGCAGGTCAGAGAAGGCCCTGCCCAGTGACCTTCACCCCCAAAGGAACCCCAGTTCCTGAGCCCCTGCCTTGTGCCCTCATCTATCATAGACACACAGGTGGTGACTGTGAGTCTTGGTTCTGTCCTTAGGCCATGAGAGAGAAAAACTCACTAAGAGACAGGAAAGAGTCCGTGTAGCCAGGGGTCTGCAGGAGCCTAGAGGGGACATCTGACTCAGCTGACGGACATCTGAAGTAGAATCTGAAAGGACAGCAGTTAGTGAGTGGACAAGAATTTTCTCGTTTGGCTACCATGAGATTTAATCCCAAATATGCCTTTGGTTTACTACTGAATTACTTATTCATTCATATTTATTAATTTACACTTGCTTTTTACTTTTGGCTGAGCCTAGTTACCCTGGAAACTCATGGTGTATTCCCAACACCAGAATCCTCCTGCCTCAGCCTCCCAAGG
This sequence comes from Peromyscus maniculatus bairdii, assembly GCF_049852395.1. Lineage (NCBI taxonomy): Eukaryota > Metazoa > Chordata > Mammalia > Rodentia > Cricetidae > Peromyscus > Peromyscus maniculatus. Next base: position 25,518,823 of record NC_134852.1, on the reverse strand, counting down.
GCTGAGACTCCGCACATGTAAAACTAGCGTGGCACTTCCTAGCTGTGAAGCCTTGGCTTATTAAACCTCTAAGGGCACTGTCAGGACTATTTAGCTAACTCTGTCTAATATGCCTTAAAAATATAAAAAAATTTAAAAGAAGCCGGTGTTGGTGACACACACCTTTAATCCCTTGAAGGCAGAGGCAGGCAAGTCTCTGAATTGGAGACCAGCCTGGTCTATAGGGTGAGTTCAAGGATGGCCAGCCCTACTCAGAGAAATAATCTCCCAAAAACAATGAATGAATGAATGAATGAATGAATTAGTTAATTAAAAACCTTCTTAAGTGCTTTAGAATGTTCTGGACTCCAACATTTATCCTTTATTTTTGTTTGTTTGAGACACACCCTGGTGTTCCCCACTCTGCCTGGCATCATCTGTGGCTGACGATGACCTTGAACCTCTGGCCCTCCTGCCTCCAGCTCCCCAGGGCTAGAGTGACAGAGAGGTGCCGGCACCCCTGGACTATGTGGTGCTGGGGTCTGACCCAGGGCATACGAGGCATCCCTCTGCCTGCTGGGCAGCGTCTTTAGCCCAGCGTCGACTTTTATTACAGACCCCGGCACTGCCCAGCCACACAGGAAGCTCAAGGCCTCTCTGGATCCTTCCACAGGAAGATGGACCCACATCCTCTTTCCAGGACACAGGTCACTTCCTCCTGCACACACAGGATGTCACACTCCTGACACACCTGCTCCTGGACACCTGTCCTGGAAGTGAACTCTGGTGACATCAGTGACCATGGATAAGTTCCCTTACACAGTCAACTCCTATTTGATCTCTTCCTAGCCCTGGGAGGCGTCTGCCACCTGCCTACTGGGTGTAAATTCTACCTTCAGGGAGGTCTGAATGATCAGCTGGGTTTCTGTGTCACAAAGGTTTTGAAGAGGACAGTGGTTCCCTCTGGTTCTGACAGCCCCAGGCCAGGACCCAGCAGAGTCACCCCTGGGTGAGCTGCTGCGGGGCACAGACCCTCCCCAGCCTCGCTGCTCACTGTGTGGTGTGGAGGATGAGACACAGAGAGGGAGAAGAGGCAAGGGTTGGGAGGCAGCCTGAGAGTGCAGGGGGCCGAGGAGGGCCTTGGACACAGAGCCACCCACAGCCTCTGTGATTCTGCAAGGTGCTCCTGCCTGGGAGGAGGCTGAGGTCAGAGGGAGGAAGACAGCAGAGCTGACAGCAGAGCATGGACCTGGGGAGCAGGGCTGAAGCTCTTCTCTATGGAGGGAGGACTGAGGAGCCCGCAGAGACCATGAAATCCATTCCCTCCTAAGTGCTGGGATTAAAGGAGGGTGCCACAAAGGCCAGCTAAGATTGCTTTTTTAAAAATGGCTTCAAACTTCTTACTGTATAAATGATTAATGAAGGCCCACAGATAATAAAAGAAGTCAGGACTGGATTTCACCTTTCCTTACCCGGCACCCAGCCCCCACTGCAAACCCACCATTTTGACGGTACAGGGTCTCCAGGTCCTGAACTTCAGCAGCTGCCCTCATGCTGACGTCCTGCATGCCTGTCTTTCTCTGCAGCTTTTGCACAAGGCCAGGATCACTGGGAAGGGAACCCTGGCCAGCTGGGCCTGAAGAGCAGCAGCTCTCCTCCTCCAAAGCCCACTGCTCTCCCCGCCCGGGACACAGGAGAGGAAACAGGAGCCGGCACCCCACAGTCTCTGCAAAATCAATGTTTGTTTATTGTTTGTTTACTGCCTGTGCATCTCTCTGGTCGACATCCACACCTCAGGTCCCCCTGGTCCCTAGGGCTCTGGCTGATGTGACTTCTGGCTGTGCAGACCTCCAGGGTCACACTGGGAAATCCTGGTGGAGGTCCAAGCTGGGGTCCAGCCCCCACTTCTTGCTCTGTGATAACTGGTCAGTGGCACATTCATTTGTCCTGGAGCAGAGGACCGCCAGGTGTGAGGGGCGGGTAGGGTGGGGATGGAGAGATGGCTGCCCCCTAAGAAGCCTGCTTCCTGGCTCTGGCTTTCTCAGCTACCATTTTGCCTTCTTAAGCACTGGAAAGAGTTTGCAGGTCAGGGAAGGCCCTGCCCAGTGACCTTCACCCCCAAAGGAACCCCAGTTCCTGAGCCCCTGCCTTGTGCCCTCATCTATCATAGACACACAGGTGGTGACTGTGAGTCTTGGTCCTGTCCTTAGGCCATGAGAGAGAAAAACTCACTAAGAGACAGGAAAGAGTCCGTGTAGCCAGGGGTCTGCAGGAGCCTAGAGGGGACATCTGACTCAGCTGACGGACATCTGAAGTAGAATCTGAAAGGACAGCAGTTAGTGAGTGGACAAGAATTTTCTCGTTTGGCTACCATGAGATTTAATCCCAAATATCCCTTCGGTTTACCACTGAATTA